>NW_024040040.1:57303134-57362569 GCF_014851395.1 Micropterus salmoides | reverse complement strand
GTCCTTTGTCCTTCAAATGTAAGTAGACTGCAGAGTCTTGACCTGAGGAGTTGGCCCTTCTGTGGTGAGCCATGCGTTTGTGTAGTGGTTGTTTAGTCTCCCCAGTATAGAGGTCTGGACTGCACTGGACAGCATACGCTAGATTGAAGGGGAGCGCTACATAGCCCTCGAAACGGAGATTTTTCAGAGGCGTCTTCGTATAATTTATGATTACCATGGCTTGCGCTTTCTGGCTTTTAATCTTGACCCAGGTGGAGTTGAGGGCTTTGTTCTCCACTTCTTCCATGTAGATGTTCGCCACAATCGGGGATCCCGTGAGCCCATCGCACAGCCATGCTTCTGTCTGTAGATCCTCTGTGGTACTGGAAATAGGTGGTGTTTAGACAGAGGTCCAGTAGTTTACAAATCATGTGAAAAAGGAGGTCACAACATAGGACACCGTGGTTACATCTGGGTCCAGTTTCGGTCCTTGAACTTTGTTCACATAGTCAGTGGATGTTTGGATGTGGTGAGGCATGTTTCCGACAGTAGATATGTGTGTGTGGGTTATGTTGATGTGTTAGAAGCAGGAAAAATGGGCAGCGAGAGGATTTAAGCCTCTTTGACAAGGACCAAACTGTGATGGCGAGACAACTGGGTCAGAACATCTCCAGACCGGTCTGCAGAGGTCAGAACCAGAAGTGGTCCGAGGCTATAAGGCTCATTGATGCACGTGGGGAGTGAAGGCTGGTCCGTGTGGTCCGATCCAACAGATGAACTACTGCAGGTCAAAGTGCTGAAGGAGTTGATGCTGGTTCTGATAGAAAGGGGTGAGAACACACAGAACATCACGGTGGAGTCCATGGAGGGGAGTTCTGACTCTGAGTTCCTGTACTTTTCTTGAGGCAGAGTCACTTTCTGTAGGCTGTCCCTGTTGCAGCAGCTGACTGGTGAAATTAGCTTCCTGCTAACAGCTGAACATTCCTGTGATGCAGCGTGTGGTTAGGAGTTAGCATGAAGCTAACAGCTGCTAAAGATACATTTCTTAAAGTTTAATTTGGATCAGCTCGGATGCTGTAAGAAAACTCCGCTGACTGAGCTCAGAGCAGCTGCAGTGTTCTCTGATAGAACAGAGGTTCTATCTGAAGTCCTCGTATCGGGTCTGAGTGCAGCGTTACACAGAGTCGCCACAGCGTTCACTTCATGTGGTATCTAACAGGGCAGCCAACTTTTCAGTTTAGTTTGGAGGTCACATCCCAGTGCAGGGGTCGGGGTCATCACTCTTTAATCCTCAGGACGTTTGTTTAGAAAGTTCAGCAGCCACATGAATGTGTAGATGAAAAGCCAATAATCACGGTCAGATCAGTGTGATCAGGATACTCGGTAGCCTTAATGTTGACCAAACCTAACCAGGTATAGGACAGTCTTCCCCCAGAATCTGTGCGTCAAACCAGAGACCGTATTTATTTTAATTCTAGAGAATGTATGGAATATTAAAGTTCATAATAAGCAAGAGCGCAGGTTTTCCTTTGGCAACGGAGGAGCCACTTAATTATGCGGGGGAGCAAATTTGTAGCATTAAACACATAAATTCCTGCATTCTGCAGAATTTTTCTGCATCAATTTATGGTGTAAATGTCTTTATCTAGGCTATGTCAACGGAAACACAAAACCCAGGCAGCAGGTGACAATTTAAAATATCAAATATAATTCAGTAGGTGTTTGGCTTTCAATCATTCTGTATTTCTCTTTCTTTCATGGTTTAGTCCTCCCTCCTCTTTGTGTCTTTGTTTGGGAAAGTTTCTCTTTAAATGTGGCCTCTTTTCACCTCGAGGATAAATTCATTCATTTTAATTAGAAACTCCTGGACTGAATGCTCAAAACGTTTTGCATCTATCCCACATACCTGTGTAACCTGACATCTCCAGAAAGATTTCTACGAGAAAAAACTTTCTACAATGTTATGATGTTGGATGTTAATAATGAGGTTAAAGTATTTAAAGAAACCTCAGATTTCCTCCTGTTCTGAACGCTCTGTTTGCTTTTTCTACCAACGGCTCCGACACACACCAGCCGCTGTTCCATATATGGTCAGGTGCTCCCACGGCAACGCTCAGTCTGCCTGTTCCGCCCGGCGACAACAACAGCCTGGTAACATGCTTCAGGTCTTGGCCAATCAGAAGACAGTGGGCTTTGAGAGGGGGGGCCTTAAAGACACAGGAGCATCTACAGCTTGTTTCAGACAGAGGCTGAAATGAAGGCCTACATGAAGAGTAGGTATAAGACAGAAATAATTTTTCTGAACTTTGAATCAGGCAAGGCTGCCATGCAGGAGTCACAGACCTACTATATAGGACTGGAACAGCAGTATAATAAGTCTCCCCGCCCTGTAATCTGCTGTTCATTACTTGCTCTGCTGATAGAAGCCCAGACGGACAGACGCAGAACCCATGTGAAAAGTGTCAGTTGCTTGCGCAATGCGTGAGAGTTGGCAGCTCTGATTTAAAGAAGAGCTGTCGTACAACAAACAGCCAGTAACACCTACACCTGTGTGTGTGTGTAGCTGTTGTGTATTTTAGAGCAGACCGGCCTGCAGACTGAAGGGATTCTCAGAGTACCGGGATCAGCTGCCAGACTGAAGGTAAGCAAACACACGTGGCCACATCTTTTCTGTGTTGATTGAGCTGTTGGATCTTCCTGGAGGATGCACTGTGTGCTGCTGTGGAACTGAGTGGTGTATCTGTTATTTTGTCAACCCCGTGTATATCAGTGAGAGCGGACTAATTAACAGAAACATCGTCGTCTGCAGATTATTTGTGATGTCTGGTGGAAACCTTACAGCGATCCTAAGACTGATTCACCAGCACCAAACCCAACGTCCACTTACAAGCTGTTTCCTGAGCTTTCCACTGTTACCACACTGTCTTCATCTGTGGATTGAGTCTGCTCAGTTGTCGTGGAGACAGGTCTGTTGACACGCAGACTCAATAACTGTCTGTCTGTCTCTCTCTCTGCCTGTCTGCAGTACCTGCGCAGAGAGATAGACAGGTGTTGTGGAAGGTTCGACTGGTCTGCGGTGAGACAGGTTGACGCTGCAGGTCTGCTGAAGCTGTTCATCAGAGAGCTGCCGACACCTCTGCTGACACACACGCACCTGTCCACCTACCGCTGTGTGCTGGGTACGCACACACACACACACACAGTGTGCAAACACGCCTCTGTCTCACCTGGATCTGTTTCTCACCTGGATCTGTGTCTCACCTGGATCTGTGTCTCACCTTCTCACCTCCCTACACTTAACACAGCCTTTCCATCATAACCGGCTGAGGCCTGGTGCTCAGAAGTCGTCCCACAGCAGAACCACAGAACGAACCTTTCATCTTAAGAACGCACACACCAGCCAGTTCAGTCCAGACCAGGACCACACACTCAGCATTTATACTAAACGGTTTCAGAGTGGCGGTGAGGGTTTAGGGTACACTAGTCAATTACTAACTGACTGACTGAATTAACCAACATGTGAAAGGGTCAGGTTAAAGTAAATATCACTAACCTGGTCCAGTCCCTAGTGGCCGGTCTGAGCATGGTCCAGTCCCTAAAGGCCCGTCTAGGCATGGTCCAGTCCCTAGAGGCCGGTCTGAGCATGGTCCAGTCCCTAAAGGCCCGTCTAGGCATGGTCCAGTCCCTAGAGGCCGGTCTAGGCATGGTCCAGTCCCTAGAGGCCGGTCTGAGCATGGTCCAGTCCCTAGTGGCCGGTCTGAGCATGGTCCAGTCCCTAAAGGCCCGTCTAGGCATGGTCCAGTCCCTAGAGGCCGGTCTAGGCATGGTCCAGTCCCTAGAGGCCGGTCTGAGCATGGTCCAGTCCCTAGAGGCCAGGCTAGGCATGGTCCAGTCCCTAGTGGCCGGTCTGAGCATGGTCCAGTCCCTAGAGGCCGGTCTGAGCATGGTCCAGTCCCTAGAGGCCGGTCTAGGCATGGTCCAGTCCCTAGTGGCCGGTCTGAGCATGGTCCAGTCCCTAGAGGCTGGTCTAGGCATGGTCCAGTCTCTAGTGGCCGGTCTGAGCATGGTCCAGTCCCTAGAGGCCAGGCTAGGCATGGTCCAGTCCCTAGTGGCCGGTCTGAGCATGGTCCAGTCCCTAGAGGCCGGTCTGAGCATGGTCCAGTCCCTAGAGGCCCGTCTAGGCATGGTCCAGTCCCTAGAGGCCGGTCTGAGCATGGTCCAGTCCCTAGAGGCCGGTCTAGGCATGGTCCAGTCCCTAGTGGCCGGTCTGAGCATGGTCCAGTCCCTAGAGGCTGGTCTAGGCATGGTCCAGTCTCTAGTGGCCGGTCTGAGCATGGTCCAGTCTCTAGTGGCCGGTCTAGGCATGGTCCAGTCTCTAGTGGCCGGTCTGAGCATGGTCCAGTCTCTAGTGGCCGGTCTGAGCATTGTCCAGTCCCTAGAGGCCGGTCTATGCATGGTCCAGTCTCTAGAGGCCGGTCTAGGCATGGTCCAGTCCCTATTGGCCGGTCTGAGCATGGTCCAGTCTCTAGTGGCCGGTCTATGCATGGTCCAGTCTCTAGTGGCCGGTCTAGGCATGGTCCAGTCCCTATTGGCCGGTCTGAGCATGGTCCAGTCTCTAGTGGCCGGTCTGAGCATGGTCCAGTCTCTAGTGGCCGGTCTAGGCATGGTCCAGTCCCTATTGGCCGGTCTGAGCATGGTCCAGTCTCTAGTGGCCGGTCTGAGCATGGCGTCTTGTTTAACCTGCTGTCCTTGTGTTTCTGCAGGTATCCCATCTGTGGTCCATCAGGTCCAGGCTCTGCAACTGCTGCTGCTGCTGCTTCCTGAAGCCAACAGAGACACGTTCAAAGTAAATCCCAACACTTGCACCACACCACATCCTCAGGACATTGGTCTGAGGCTGATGCCACCGCTGCAGGTATTAACAGATAAACATGGACTTGTTTCTCTGGTTACAGGCACTGCTGGTCTTCCTGCAGAAGGTGGTCTCTCATCAGGAGCAGAACCGGATGTCTCTGTGGAACGTCTCCATGGTCATGGCGCCCAACCTGTTCACCTGCCATCACCATGGCAACAAGTGCTCCATCGCTAAACAACAGGAGGAGATGGAGGAGGCGGTAGGCGGGGCTCACCTGGTCCGACTGATGATCACACACCAGGATCTGCTGTGGACCGTGAGTCCTAGAACACACACCCGCACATCCTCAGTGACAACTCTGTCCTAGCTATCAGTGACATCACTTCCTGTTTTCTGTGGTAGATCCCCAGCTTCCTGCTGTCTCAGGTGAGACAGATGAATCAGGCGTCCAATCAGAAACAGCTCGGCCTGACCAAGAGACTACTGCTGAGGAGAAAGAACGACAAGAACGAAAGGAATCAGGTGAGACAGAGACCAGGTCAGACACAGAACCAGGTCAGACACAGAACCAGATCAGACATAGAACCAGGTCAGACAAGACAACCAGGTGAGACACTGAACCAGAGAACCATTAGCACTTTGGGATTTGCTTAAATATAAAGTGCATTACAAATTAAATGTATTATTATTATTATAAGAACCAGGTGAGACACAGAACTAGGGAACCATGAGACATGAACCAGGTCAGACAAGACACCCAGGTAAGATGTGAACAAGGTGAGACCAGAGAACTAGGTGTGACACAGAACCATGTCAGACAAGAGAACCAGATGAGACACAGAACCAGCTGAGACAAGAGAACCAGATGAGACACAGAACCAGCTGAGACAAGACACCCAGCTAAGACATGAACTGGGTCAGACAAGACACCCAGGTGAGACACAGAACCAGGTCAAACCAGGGAACTCGATGCGACACAGAACCAGGTCAGATCAGGGAATAAGGTGAGACACAGAACCAGGTGAGACAAGAGAACCAGGTGAGACAAGACACCCAGGTTGGACATGAACTAGGTCAGACAAAAGAACCAGGTAACACAGAACAAGATCAGACAACTAAGAGATGATAAGACCTATTCTGATTATTGATTATTGAACAGCAGCACATCATTATCTCTGCATCATTTTTGACCGTTCTGGTTCCAGGATTCAGCAGATTATGTAGCCCAGATGTGAGTCTCCCATACCACATCCTAAATCTCTTTCTGGATGATGAGCTGTTCTCAGGCTTGATGAGATATTTAATCACTCTGGTGGGCTCTGGGTTCGCCCTGAACCAGTTACACATTACCTGGAAAACATCTAAAGGGAGGTAGCTAAAATTATACTCCTTTCAACACGAAGGGACAATGGTTCTCCTCTGAGCTCCTCACTCTGTCTCTAAAGCCAAGCCCAGACGCCCTGCAGAGGAAACCCAGGATCCACCCAGAGACTAGGACCACAGCTGATAACTGGAATAGAGATCCACTGGTGAATCCAGAGCTTCACCTTCAGGACCTTGTGGTGAATCTCATCCCCACCAGATGCAACCGCAGAGCTGTTTAACTGCCTCGGTGACCTCTACTACAATATGACATACTTTGTATATATTCTGGGCTCAGTGATTCCCCCCCGACACAATAAAGTATATGTATCGTATCGTAGCAGAGGTCACAACTCTGCATTGGCATCAGGTGTGGATGAGATTCACCAGGTTGTCTTAGTTGATCCTGAAGGTGAAGCTCTGGATTATTGTCTACTAGAGTCTTCAAGTTCTGCCTCTTCTTTGGAGGACAGGTCAGTCTGGCGCTGGAGTTCCTCAGTGTTCCTTCCACCATCTGTCCTCAGTCTGGTTCACCTCCTTGCTGAAAACAGGATGGACTGGGTCCTGCCTCCCCCCTCCTTGAATTTGACCTACTCAGACTGCACGTCACCCACCTCTCTAGCTCACCCTCAGTTACCCTTTCTGTCCATCCGCTGATCATCACCAGGTGGTTCGTCCACAGCTACAGATCTGATGACTACACAGCCAATCAGCTGTTCTGGTTCCAGGTGCACCTAAGGCTGATTCATGCTTTCTGCATCAACATGGCCACAAGAGTCTGTGTGACGTAAAGTCCGTCATCCGTCCATGTTCGCTGAACGCCCAGATTGACTGTCCAGACTGTACGCACTACAAGCGCACCAGCTGTGCATGCACTAGTAAAGCAAACTGGACACGTGTTTGGTGCATATGTATACTATGTATGTACTTATCCTACATACTGTATGTACTATGTTCTCCATCCTTGCTGTACTTCTTGTTAACCGGAAATACTGTTGTCCAACATCACTCCCTATTTACTGTAAGTTGTGTAAACGTCTCCACTACATAGTTAGATCAAGACCAGCAGACAGCAGCACTCCGGGGGGAGTCTGGGACCACCACAGTATCATGTTCATGGTAACCGGAGTTCACCTGTCTTTGCTCTGATGTCATCACTGTGACATCACACCTGTCTGTGTGTGTGTGTTTGTGTGTGTGTGCAGATCACGGAGCTGTGTGAAGGTGTGATCCGGGTTCACGCTCCCCTGCACACCAAGGTCTCCATGGCGATACAGCTTGATGGACAGACAAGAGCTAAAGACGTCATCGCCCGCTTTGAGTGTGACAACAGGTAACACGCACGCACCAACACACGTTTGTCTTAGTATCTTTGTGGGGACATCTCATTGACATAATGCGTTCCTCAGCCCCCTTACCCTAGCCCTAACCCGAACCCGAAGACCGGCTGGTTCTCAGTACCAAGTTAGCCAAGTTTGGACTTCTGTACTTTAAAGCTCGGACTTGGCAAACTCCCAGGAACAGGAGCACGCAGTCCGTCATTCAGCAATTGGAACAGCAGCGGACTTGATGACGGCCGGAACCATTAGCGGGTCCTCACATCTCCGAAAACGTTGTAGCAAATTTTTAAATCAGCTCTGTCATGATAAATCGACCACATATTTGGACATATTTTCCTGCATAAAAAACTTAAAACTGCATTCCGTGACACGAGAACAGCAGTATTATAAGTTACAGTTGTGAGTTTTCTCCTCTGACTTTTCCGCTTTTTGGCGGCGAAATGCATTCTGGGATATCCGAAGTACACACAAAGTCACCACCGACGCAGGCTCGGTAACACGGGCGGAGCGAGAACACATCCGGGTATCTGACTGTACTTGGCTAGATGCAGACTTTTGAATTGGAACAGTACTTTGGCTGCGACTGATGACATTTCACAAGAACACAGGAACACAGACTGAGAAACAGCTCAGGTCTTAACACTCAAATGGCCCTTTACACTTGCGGGGTCCAGCATTTTGGTCCCCGCTAAGCTGGTCGGTCCCCACCAGTATAGTGCATCCCGGTTTTGGGACCACACAAACACACCCTATTCCATTAATGTCACCATGACCGATCTCTCTCTCTCTGTGTGCATGTCTCTCGCCCCACAGTCCTGTCCAGCGTCTGTATGAAGTCGGAGGAAACATCGGTGAGTCTGAAAACACACAAACATGTTCTAAGATGTAAACAGGTGTAGATCTTAAAAGCCAGCTTTGACCTGAAACATGAAATACCAGGAGTTAATCCACCCGTCTGTCTCTCAGGTGAGCGTCGCCTCCATCCAGACTGTTTGCTGTTGGACGTTTACAAAGTGAATCCTCACTGCGATTGGCTGATCAAACCATGACTCACGCCTCTCTAACCATCCCGTCCAGTCAGCTTTATTTATACAGCTCGCCATCAGAAACCACAGACTCCCCACCAAGGAGCTTTGCAGTGTGACGAGTCCTCAGAGCCTCGAAATCCAAAGCAGGAGGGACAGGAAGTAGTCCGGACAATCAGGATCACTGATTACAGATAAGCTGTATGTAACATGTGAAGAAGGGTCACCTGTCTCACATCCGTGACATCACAAGGCTTAGTCAAATGAACACAAACATGAACAGCTGTATAACAGATTTCTGTCAATAAACTGTTTCCTGTTTGTATTGTTTTATTGTAATTTACCTGAATCTTCTCGCCCTCTGATCATCAGCTCTGCTGTCCTGCTCATATTAAAAACATAAAGCGCGCCCCCTGCTGGTCAGCCTGAGGAAACGCTGTGAAACAGACCTGCACCTCTTACAGTAGCCACACAAAGGGATTGATTTGAATGTACTGGTTGGAGATAACTGATATTTTTATTGTCACCATGGAAACAGCCCTGTGAGTAAACCTGTCCACGCTGGGCTCCCGTAGTTCAGTGATGAAATAAAACAGACGTCTGCTCATTGAACTGAACAGAACGGTTTTTATACAACAACACAAACAGAAGCGACCGTTTTCTGTACAGAGTTTGGTTCAGACTGAAAAACATCCTGTACACTTACAAAGAGACATAATTACACATGAAGCCAGAGATCACACAGCCGCTGGGGTCACGACACGGCCGCTGAGGTCATCAGTTCATGTTGAATGATTCAGCAGAAAAAAAAATTCTACAAACACAGAACGTCAGTACGACGCGGCTGCAGAACAAAGGAACCGAGGTACGGAAATGTGTTAGCAATACAGTTACACTGATTAGGGGCAGACAACACCACCCAGAGGCCGGGGGCCGACGCTGTCCAGATGTTGCTCCTCAGCAGCGGCTGTTGGGAGCAGCCGACGCGGTCCAGATGTTGCTCCTCAGCAGCGGCTGTTGGGAGCAGTCGACGCGGTCCAGATGTTGCTCCTCAGCAGCGGCTGTTGGGAGCAGCCGACGCTGTCCAGATGTTGCTCCTCAGCAGCGGCTGTTGGGAGCAGCCGACGCGGTCCAGATGTTGCTCCTCAGCAGCGGCTGTTGGGAGCAGCCGACGCGGTCCAGATGTTGCTCCTCAGCAGCGGCTGTTGGGAGCAGTCGACGCGGTCCAGATGTTGCTCCTCAGCAGCGGCTGTTGGGAGCAGCCGACGCGGTCCAGATGTTGCTCCTCAGCAGCGGCTGTTGGGAGCAGCAGATGTTGCTCCACAGCTGTTGGGAGCAGCCGACGCTGTCCAGATGTTGCTCCACAGCTGTTGGGAGCAGCCGACGCGGTCCAGATGTTGCTCCTCAGCAGCGGCTGTTGGGAGCAGCCGACGCGGTCCAGATGTTGCTCCTCAGCAGCGGCTGTTGGGAGCAGCAGATGTTGCTCCACAGCTGTTGGGAGCAGCCGACGCTGTCCAGATGTTGCTCCACAGCGGCTGTTAGGAGCAGCCGACGCTGTCCAGATGTTGCTCCTCAGCAGCGGCTGTTGGGAGCAGCCGACGCTGTCCAGATGTTGCTCCACAGCGGCTGTTAGGAGCAGCCGACGCTGTCCAGATGTTGCTCCTCAGCAGCGGCTGTTGGGAGCAGCCGACGCTGTCCAGATGTTGCTCCTCAGCAGCGGCTGTTGGGAGCAGCCGACGCGGTCCAGATGTTGCTCCTCAGCAGCGGCTGTTGGGAGCAGCCGACGCGGTCCAGATGTTGCTCCTCAGCAGCGGCTGTTGGGAGCAGCCGACGCGGTCCAGATGTTGCTCCTCAGCAGCGGCTGTTGGGAGCAGCCGACGCTGTCCAGATGTTGCTCCTCAGCAGCGGCTGTTGGGAGCAGCCGACGCTGTCCAGATGTTGCTCCTCAGCAGCGGCTGTTGGGAGCAGCCGACGCTGTCCAGATGTTGCTCCTCAGCAGCGGCTGTTGGGAGCAGCCGACGCTGTCCAGATGTTGCTCCTCAGCAGCGGCTGTTGGGAGCAGCCGACGCTGTCCAGATGTTGCTCCTCAGCAGCGGCTGTTGGGAGCAGCAGATGTTGCTCCACAGCTGTTGGGAGCAGCCGACGCTGTCCAGATGTTGCTCCACAGCTGTTGGGAGCAGCCGACGCTGTCCAGATGTTGCTCCACAGCGGCTGTTAGGAGCAGCTGATGCTGTCCAGATGTTGCTCCTCAGCAGCCATGGCGGCAGCCTGCAGTGTCTCTGTGTCGCTCTGCAGAGGATTCAGCTGTTTCCTCTCGCTGTGCATGTTGTTCTCATGACGCTTCAGATCCGACGCCTGAAAGTACAGAGTGACAATGAACTCCCCACACGTACAAATTCACACCGTCAGCAGTACTACGAGTAGTGATAGTAGTCAGTGTTGTACAACACCACTTACTTCAGGTTAAAGTTCGTTGTAACGTGCATTACTGAGACTGTAACGGGTATAATATTACAGATTTAGTTTTTTAGTACTGCATTACAGAAAAAAAAAAAAAAAACTATAATTACTGTGTTACTTTTGTAACGCATTACTGCAAACACTGATAGTAGCAGTAGTGATAGTAATAATGATAGTAGTGATAATAATAGTAGTGATAGCAATAGTAGTGATAGTAGTAGTAGTGATAGTATTAATGATAGTAGTGATAATAATAGTAGTGATAGCAATAGTAGTGATAGTAGTAGTAGTGATAGTATTAATGATAGTAGTGATAATAATAGTAGTGACAGCAATAGTAGTGATAGTAATAGTAATAATAGTGATAGTGATAGCAATAGTAGTGATTTTAATAGTAGTGATAGCAGCCGTAGTGATAGTAGTAGTGATAGCAGTGATAGTAGTGACAGTAATAATAGTTATAGTGATAGCAATAGTAGTGATAGTAGTAGTAGTGATAGTAATAATGATAGTAGTGATAGTAATAGTAGTGATAGCAATAGTAGTGATAGTAGTAGTAGTGATAGTAATAATGATAGTAGTGATAGTAATAGTAGTGATAGCAATAGTAGTGATAGTAGTAGTAGTGATAGTATTAATGATAGTAGTGATAATAATAGTAGTGACAGCAATAGTAGTGATAGCAGTAGTAGTAGTGATAGTAATAGTAATAATAGTGATAGCAATAGTAGTGATTTTAATTGTAGTGATAGCAGCCGTAGTGATAGTAGTAGTGATAGTAGTGACAGTAATAATAGTTATAGTGATAGCAATAGTAGTGATAGTAGTAGTAGTGATAGTATTAGTGCTAGTGATGGTAGTAGTAGTGATAGCAATAGAAGTGACAGTAGTAGTATTAGTGATAGCAGTGATAGTAATAGTAGCAGTAGTGACAGTAGCAGTAGTGATAGTAGTAGTAGTGATAATAGTAGTGATAGCAGTAGTAGTAGTGATAGTAATAATATAGTGATAGCAATAGTAGTGATTTTAATAGTAGTGACAGTAATAATAGTTATAGTTATAGCAATATTAGTGATTTTAATAGTAGTGACAGTAGTAATAGTAGTAGCGATAGTAGCAGTAGTGATAGTAGTGACAGTTGCAGTAGTGATAGTAGCAGTAGTTATAGTAGTAGTAGTGATGGTAATAGTATTGATATTAGTAGTATTAGTGATAGTAGTGGTAGTGATGGTAGTAGTAGTGATAATAATAGTAGTGATTTTAATAATAGTGATAGTAATAATAGTTATAGTTATAGCAATAGTAGTGATTTTAATAGTAGTGATAGTAGTAATAGTAGTAGTGACAGTATTAGTTATAGTGATGGTAGTAGTAGTGATAGTAGTGATAGCAACAGAAGTGACAGTAGTAGTATTAGTGATAGTAGCAGTAGTGATAGTAGTGATAGTAGTGATAGCAATAGTAGTAGTAGTGACAGTAGTAGTATTAGTGATAGTAGCAGTAGTTATAGTAGTAGTAGTGATAGTAATAGTGATAGTAGTGGTAGTAATAGCAGAAGTAGTGATAGTAACAGCATTGATGGTAATATTAGTGGTAGTAGTAGTGATAGTAATAGTAATGATATTAGTAGTATTAGTGATAGTAGCAGTAGTTATAGTAGTAGTAGTGATAGTAATAGTGATAGTAGTGGTAGTAATAGCAGAAGTAGTGATAGTAACAGCATTGATGGTAATATTAGTGGTAGTAGTAGTGATAGTAATAGTAATGATATTAGTAGTATTAGTGATAGTAGTAGTAGTGATAGTAATAGAAGTGATAGTAACACTAGTGATAGTAGTACCTTGGCGAAGGCCTTGGTGCAGGATGGGCAGACGAACGGTTTCTCTCCTCGATGTCTTCTCTCATGATCCTTCAGGTGAGACTTGTGTTTAAATGCCTGCAGACAGACAGGTGAGACCAACAGATGAGAGACAGACCGGTGAGACAGAGGTGAAAGACAGACAGGTGAGAGAAACAGGTGAGAGACACAGGTAAGACAGACAGGTGAGACGCAGACAGATGAGAAACAGACAGGTGAGAAACAGACGGACAGGTGAGAGAGACAGGTGAGAGACACAGGTAAGACAGACAGGTGAGACAGACAGACGAGAGACAGACAGACGAAAGAGACAGGTGAGAGAGACAGGTAAGACACACAGCTGAGAGACACAGGTGAAACACAGACAGGTGAGAGACAGGTAAGAGACACAGGTAAGACAGGTGAGAAAGACAGACGAGGAAACAGACAGATGAGACACACAGGTGAGAGAGACAGGTGAGAGACAGACAGATGAGAGACAGGTAGGTGTGAGGGGGACAGGTGAGCTCACCTTTTCACACATCTGGCAACTGAACGGCCTCTCGTTGCTGTGAACCCGTTCGTGTTTTTTCAGGTCTGGAGCTCGAATGAACGACTTCCCACAGACTTCACACCTGTAGGGTTTGAAGCCTGTGTGGATCTTCAGGTGTTCTAAAACAGACAGAAAAATATCATCTGTAACATGCCCATCACGGCATCAGAGCTCAGGTGAACGTACCTAAGTACAAGTGTGAGGAGTGTGCTTACCTTTGAGGTGAGCGTGGGTGGTGAAAGCTTTGGTGCAGATCTCACAGGCGAACGGCCGCTCTGCTGAGTGAAGCTTCTCGTGTTTCCTGCAGGCAGAGAGAACGGCTCAGGTGTGTCCACCAGGTGTGTGGCTCAGGTGTTCACCAGGTGTGCTCTACTTACCTGAGTCTGCTCTCGTCCAGGAAGGTCTTCCCACACACCTGGCAGGCGAGCTGCTCCCGGTGTCCGTACAGCAGGTATTCAAACTTCATGTCGGTCGTAGCCGTGGACCAGCCGGGCGGCTGCTCGTCCTTCACCTCCCCCATACTGTCTGCAAACGTCAGTGTCTGGGTGGCGTGGTGCTCCGCCCCCAGCTCTTTAGGCTCCGCCTCCATATCTGTCACCACATCCTGGTCGTAGCAGGTCACCTGGAGGGGACACAGGTGTAGTCACATGGACTGTTTACCAGTGGTTACCGTTATATCTTCTGTACTTAAATCACAGTAGTTGTCTGACCAGGGCCAGACCAGAATCCGGCCAGAGCCAGAGCCAGGCCAGAGCCAGGGCCAGGTCAGAACCAGGTCCAGGCCACAACCAGAACCAGGCCAGAACCAAGGTTTAGGTTTGGGGCTGAGGAATGCATGATGAGAGTCCTCACAAATCCAGAAAGAAAAACATGTGTGTGTGTGTACCTTATGAACATCCTCATTGGTCAGTTCTTTCAGGATGGCTTCCTGGACACGCAGCGCCGCACTGGGAGACTTATCTAGCTCCTGATTGGCCGACGCCTCGACAAGGTCGTCAGTGGTGTGCGTGTCGTCGTGCTCCCCGAGGACCTGCACAGGTTACAGGAGGAGGCGTTAGAGGAGTGATGGCTGATTAACGGCTGATCTTGATTGGCTGAGCGTACCTCGGCGTCCGCAGCCAGCTGAGCCTCTGGAGGCAGGGCCATCTTCACGATGTCATAGGGAAACTTCTCTTTGTCCTCTGAAGACACGTCTCGTTTCTGAGGACACATGAATGCATCACCACACAGGAGGAGGAGCTTTACCTGACAGACAGGTAAACCACCACCAGAGTCACAGTGCTGACACCTGGTCAGTGAAAACTGTCTGCTGTCTCACCTGCTGGATGTCGGCTAGTTTCTGGTCAGAACGAATGCTCGTAGACAGCTGTCAAAAGTGTCACCTGTCTCTGTGTCACCTGTCTCTGTGTCACTTGTCTCTGTGTCACTTGTCTCTGTGTCACCTGTCTCTGTGTCACCTGTCTGTGTCACCTGTCTCTGTGTCACCTGTCTCTGTCACCTGTCTCTGTGTCACCTGTCTCTGTCACCTGTCTCTGTGTCACCTGTCTCTGTCACCTGTCTCTGTGTTACCACCTGTGTGGATGTTTCCTGTCTCTATGTTACCACCTGTGTGGATATTACCTGTCTCTGTGTTACCTGTGTGGATGTTACCTGGGTGGATGTTACCTGTCTCTGGGTTACCACCTGTGTGGATGTTACCTGCTTGGATGTTACCTGTCTCTGTGTCAGCTGTCTCTGTGTCACCTGTGTGTTAGCTGTCTGTGTGTCACCTGTGTGTTAGCTGTCTGTGTGTTACCTGTCTCTGTGTTACCTGTGTGGATGTTACCTGGGTGGATGTTACCTGTCTCTGGGTTACCACCTGTGTGGATGTTTCCTGTCTCTGTGTTACCACCTGTGTGGATATTACCTGTCTCTGTGTTACCTGTGTGGATGTTACCTGGGTGGATGTTACCTGTCTCTGGGTTACCACCTGTGTGGATGTTACCTGCTTGGATGTTACCTGTCTCTGTGTCACCTGTCTCTGTGTTACCCGTCTCTTTGTTACCTGTGTAGATGTTACCTGTCTCTGTGTCACCTGTGTGGATGTTTCCTGTCTCTGTGTTACCACCTGTGTGGATGTTTCCTGTCTCTGTGTTACCACCTGTGTGGATGTTACCTGTCTCTGTGTCAGCTGTCTGTGTGTCACCTGTGTGGATGTTACCTGTCTCTGTGTCAGCTGTCTGTGTGTCACCTGTGTGTTAGCTGTCTGTGTGTCACCTGTGTGTTAGCTGTCTGTGTGTCACCTGTGTGTTAGCTGTCTGTGTGTCACCTGTCTCTGTGTTACCCGTCTCTGTGTTACCACCTGTGTGGGTGTTTCCTGTCTCTGTGTTACCACCTGTGTGGATGTTTCCTGTCTCTGTGTTACCTGTGTGGGTGTTACCTGTGTGGGTGTTACCTGTGTGGGTGTTACCTGTGTGGGTGTTTCCTGTCTCTGTGTTACCACCTGTGTGGGTGTTACCTGTCTCTGTGTTACCCGTCTCTTTGTTACCTGTGTAGATGTTACCTGTCTCTGTGTGTTACCTGTGTGGATGTTACCTGTCTCTGTGTCACCTGTGTAGATGTTACCTGTCTCTGTGTGTTACCTGTGTGGATGTTACCTGTGTAGATGTTACCTGTCTGTGTGTTACCTGTGTGGATGTTACCTGTCTCTGTGTCACCTGTGTAGATGTTACCTGTCTCTGTGTCACCTGTGTAGATGTTACCTGTCTCTGTGTGTTACCTGTGTGGATGTTACCTGTGTGGATGTTACCTGTGTAGATGTTACCTGTCTGTGTGTTACCTGTGTGGATGTTACCTGTCTCTGTGTCACCTGTGTAGATGTTACCTGTCTGTGTGTTACCTGTGTGGATGTTACCTGTGTGGATGTTACCTGTGTGGGTGTTACCTGTGTGGGTGTTACCTGTGTGGGTGTTACCTGTCTGTGTTACCTGTGTGGGTGTTACCTGTCTGTGTTACCTGTGTGGATGTTACCTGCGTGGTAGTTACCTGTCTCTGTGTTACCCGTGTGGATGTTACCTGTGTGGGTGTTACCTGTCTCTGTGGGTGTTACTTGTGTAGGTGTTACCTGTCTCTGTGGGTGTTACCTGTGTGTGCGTTACCTGTGTGTGTGTTACCTGAGAGCAGAGTTTGTCGAGGAAGCGGATGCCGAGGATCTGTCCTGATGACATCATCAGGTTGACGTCCCTCTTCTTGACAGAGATCTTTGCAGTGTACATGTAGTTCAACACCTCCTCGAAGATATCAGAACGGATGAAGTCGATCTCAATCACAGAGGAGTTGTCGACCTGAGGAGACACGGACAGGTGAGGCCTCATGTTTTTTGAAGTACTGAGCGTGTACACGTGTATATTACCTCGTATTTTTAAAGTAGTGAGCGTGTACACGTGTATATTACCTCATGTTTTTAAAGTACTCGGCGTGCACACATGTGTATATTACCTCGTGTTTTTTGAAGAGTTTCTTGAAGTAGTTGGAGCAGGCGGCGAGCACGCAGCGGTGAGCTCGGAACTTGACGTCCTCTACCACGACGGCGATGTCGCAGTGCTCGCCCTCCAGCCGCTGCTCGTTCAGCAGCTTCAGGAAGATGCTCTTGTGTTCATCGTCCACGTACTTTACCGTCTCCGCCATCTGGATGCACACAGGCACAGCATCAGGACCTGTCCAGTACTGAGATCCAGGCCTCAGGTATCTGGGACTAATAGGATCAGGTCTCTCTGCTCTTTACTGGTCACCGGGACATAAAACCTGCCTTTGCCCCAGAATAAGTGTTTTCCCCGCCGGTTGTACTTCTACTCGTCACTGCCTTCATCGGTGGGCACCGGGGACACGACGCCATGAGCTCATCCCAGCGGGCGCTTCAACAGACGCTCAGCTAGCTGGGGTTCTGGAGTCAGCATAAACCGGATCCGTTTACACAGCTGGTACTTTCTAACGCATACTGCGAGTACTGCACATCACATCTGGAGCCTTTAACGCAGTATTCTGGCGGATATGTGGTACCTTGAACTTATGATGTCACCCAGGTTGCACACCTGTAACTGTCCCCCCGTCTCTGGTCCCAGATCTAAGGCTGGTGCAGCCCGTCCCCCTGGTCTCTGGTCCCAGATCTAAGGATGGTGCAGCCCGTCCCCCCTGGTCTCTGGCCCCAACAGTTCATGTACCTCTCGTACCGCGGACACGCGCGCCAGAGCGTGTGCACGCGTCACCGTGCAACTATCTGAGCGAACAGACAGCAGCTAGGCTAGCTGTTAGCATAGAGCACACTTTGCTTTATTTACCATTAAACCCATGGAGTCCGGATCCGAACCCGCACGCGGACCTGTACCGGACACCCAGTCCCGTTCTCCTCCGACTGTAGTTCATCTGAACCGGACTAAAGCGGGTTGCCGTTAGGCCACCGGGCTAGCAGCTGCGACGCTAACTCTGTGTAGCAGAGCTAACGCTAAACCCGGACCGACCCGTTCGGCTGTAACCGAGGTTCTGGTGTATGTGAGGGAAGACAGCGGGGTAACTGAGGCTCGGCCGGTGTAACGGAGACGGTGTCCCGGTGGCTGGGTCACCGGTGAGGCTGCCGTTAGCCTGTAGGGAGCTAACATGGTCAAACATTAACGTTAACTTGATCATTGGGACCGGTACCGGCCTCCCGGTGCTGGCAGCGGGCCGGGTGTAACCACAGTTACCGGACCGTGGACCTGCCGATGTGTAACGTGTCTGTTAGTGCTGACGTTAAATGGCGGACGGCCTGTTTGTGTCGGAGTAACGTTAAATGGCGGACAGCTCGGCCTGCTGCTGCTCTCACAAAATGGCGTGTCCCCGCTGCCCGTCCAGCTCTCTCTCCGTTACACCTGCGGACCGACGGCGGCACCGACCGGACGGTGAGCGGGCCGCGTGCCGGCTCGCGGACCGTCCGCTCCGCCGTCCCCGGGACAGGCACGCGAGCAGCGGCGCCGCGGCCTCGGTAACGAGACGGGGCTCGAGCGGCCATGAACGGCTCGAGAGCGCGCAGCATCCCCGCGGAAACGGCGTCTGCAGCGGGGAGGAGAGGAGCGCGGGTCGGGGAGCGAGCTCTTACCGTCACAGGGGCCCGGTGCGATGTGGTCCTCCGGGTGTGGCAGCGTACCGGGAGCCGGGAGACACTTTGTCCGGTTGTTGTTGTTGTTACTGAGGACGAGCGCCGAGCGGAAGGACGCGCTTTGCGCCAGCACGCTCACTGCAGGGGCAATACCTCGGGCATGCGCAGTCCGCTCCTCTGTGAGAGGGAACGAGTCTGCAGGAACACACAGAAACCAGTCAGAACACACAAACCAGTCAGATAAACCAGTCAGAACACACAAACCAGTAAGACAAACCAGTCAGAACACACAAACCAGTAAGACAAACCAGTCAGAACACACAAACCAGTCAGATAAACCAGTCAGAACACACAAACCAGTGAGACAAACCAGTCAGAACACACAAACCAGTGAGACAAACCAGTCAGAACACACAAACCAGTCATATAAACCAGTCAGAACACACAAACCAGTCAAACAAACCAGTCAGAACACACAGAAACCAGTAAGACAAACCAGTCAGAACACACAAACCAGTCAGATAAACCAGTCAGAACACAGAAACCAATAAGACAAACCAGTCAGAACACACAAACCAGTCAGATAAACCAGTCAGAACACACAAACCAGTCAGATAAACCAGTCAGAACACACAAACCAGTAAGACAAACCAGTCAGAACACACAAACCAGTCAGATAAACCAGTCAGAACACACAAACCAGTAAGACAAACCAGTCAGAACACACAAACCAGTCATATAAACCAGTCAGAACACAGAAACCAGTAAGACAAACCAGTCAGAACACAGAAACCAGTAAGACAAACCAGTCAGAACACACAAACCAGTCAGATAAACGAGTCAGAACACAGAAACCAGTAAGACAAACCAGTCAGACAAAAAAAACACAGATACCAGTCAGACAAACCAGTCAGAACACAGAAACCAGTCAGACAAAAAGAACACAGATACCAGTCAGACAAACCAGTCAGAACACAGAAACCAGTCAGATAAACCAGTCAGAACAGAGAAACCAGTCAGAACACACAAACCAGTCAAACAAACCAGTCAGAACACACAGAAACCAGTCAGACAAACCAGTCAGATAAACGAGTCAGAACACAGAAACCAGTAAGACAAACCAGTCAGACAAAAAAAACACAGATACCAGTCAGACAAACCAGTCAGAACACACAAACCAGTCAGATAAACCAGTCAGAACACACAAACCAGTCAGATAAACCAGTCAGAACACAGAAACCAGTCAGACAAAAAGAACACAGATACCAGTCAGACAAACCAGTCAGAACACAGAAACCAGTCAGACAAAAAGAACACAGATACCAGTCAGACAAACCAGTCAGAACACAGAAACCAGTCAGATAAACCAGTCAGAACAGAGAAACCAGTCAGAACACACAAACCAGTCAAACAAACCAGTCAGAACACACAGAAACCAGTCAGACAAACCAGTCAGATAAACCAGTCAGAACACAGAAACCAGTAAGACAAACCAGTCAGAACACACAAACCAGTCAGATAAACCAGTCAGAACACAGAAACCAGTAAGACAAACCAGTCAGAACACACAAACCAGTCAGATAAACCAGTCAGAACACACAAACCAGTGAGACAAACCAGTCAGAACACACAAACCAGTCAGATAAACCAGTCAGAACACAGAAACCAGTCAGATAAACCAGTCAGAACACAGAAACCAGTCAGACAAAAAGAACACAGATACCAGTCAGACAAACCAGTCAGAACACACAAACCAGTCAGATAAACCAGTCAGAACACAGAAACCAGTCAGACAAACCAGTCAGAACACATAAACCAGTCAGACAAACCAGTCAGCACACACAAACCAGTCAGACAAACAGAACACAGAAACTAGTCAGACAAACCAGTCAGAACACACAAACCAGTCAGATAAACCAGTAAGAACACAGAAACCAGTCAGACAAACCATTCAGATAAACCAGTCAGAACACATAAACCAGTCAGACAAAACGAACACACAAACCAGTCAGACAAACCAGTCAGAACACACAAACCAGTCAGATAAACCAGTCAGAACACAGAAACCAGTCAGAACACAGAAACCAGTCAGACAAACAGAAAACAGAAACCAGTCAGACAAACCAGTCAGACAAACCAGTCAGAAAAAACAGTTTGAACACAGAAACTAGTCAGAACACAGAAACCAGTCAGACAAACAGAAAACAGAAACCAGTCAGACAAACCAGTCAGAAAAAACAGTTTGAACACAGAAACCAGTCAGAACACAGAAACCAGTCAGACAAACAGAAAACAGAAACCAGTCAGACAAACCAGTCAGAATACAGAAACCAGTCAGAACACAGAAACCAGTCTGAACACAGAGATAAACCAGTCAGAACACAGAAACCAGTCTGAACACAGAGATAAACCAGTCTGAACACAGAAACCAGCCTGAACACAGTGAGAAACCAGCCAGGTGTTAATACACAGGGACAAGCTTTTGGCTTATTTCAGTCTCAGAGACAAGACAGTCATCTCCAGGGAAGGACGGTGTCTCTACAGGACGTTAGCTCACCTAGAAGACACTGAAGAAACAATCAATCATAACGCCAACAGTAAAACGCAGGAAAGACGCATCAGACCAACAGCACTCACATCGCGCTTAGAGAAACCAGCCATAGCGTGGTGGTCCACAGTGTGTGCAGTCCACTGCTTTGACACCAGCATTAATGATGTATTTGAAAGACGTCCTTGTATGTGGACGAGGGGGCCCTACATACAAACTGAAACTCATTCAGAAGAAATACAGACGGCAACAGTGGGTGAATAAGTGAGGTTTAAGGGTATGTGTTTTTCCAGGAGACATAAGGAATGAAATGACTGTGTTGGTCACAGCTGTGTTGTGTGTGTGTGTGTTACGTTGCTTGCTACTACCTAGGTAACTTAGCTGTGTTCCACGCACAGCTATATCTCAACTGATAAGATGTTATCTGACCTTAGCTTCATTGATGTTATCCTCAGTGACCTTAGCTTCAGTGACATTAGCTTCAGTGACCTTAGATTTAGTAATGTTAGCCTCATTGACCTTAGCTTTAGTGACCTTAGCTTCAGTGACCTTAGATTTAGTAATGTTAGCCTCAGTAACGTTAGCCTCAGTGACCTTAGCTTCAGTGACCTTAGATTTAGTAATGTTAGCCTCAGTGACCTTAGCTTTAGTGACCTTAGCTTCAGTGACCTTAGATTTAGTAATGTTAGCCTCAGTGACCTTAGCTTTAGTGACCTTAGCTTCAGTGACCTTAGATTTAGTAATGTTAGCCTCAGTGACTTTAGCTTTAGTGACCTTAGCTTCAGTGACCTTAGATTTAGTAATGTTAACCTTAGTAACGTTAGCTTCAGTGACCTTAGCTTTAGTGACCTTAGCTTTAGTGACCTTAGCTTCAGTGACCTTAGCTTCAGTGACCTTAGAGTTAGTAATGTTAACCTCAGTGACTTTAGCTTTAGTGACCTTAGCTTCAGTGACCTTAGATTTAGTAATGTTAACCTTAGTAACGTTAGCCTCAGTGACGTTAGCCTCAGTGACCTTAGCCTCAGTGACCTTAGCTTTAGTGACCTTAGCTTCAGTGACCTTAGATTTAGTAATGTTAGCCTCAGTGACTTTAGCTTTAGTGACCTTAGATTTAGTAATGTTAACCTTAGTAACGTTAGCCTCAGTGACGTTAGCCTCAGTGACCTTAGCTTTAGTGACCTTAGCTTCAGTGACCTTAGATTTAGTAATGTTAGCCTCAGTGACTTTAGCTTTAGTGACCTTAGCTTCAGTGACCTTAGATTTAGTAATGTTTGCCTCAGTAACGTTAGCCTCAGTGACCTTAGCTTCAGTGACCTTAGATTTAGTAATGTTAGCCTCAGTGACCTTAACTTTAGTGACCTTAGCTTCAGTGACCTTAGATTTAGTAATGTTTGCCTCAGTAACGTTAGCCTCAGTGACCTTAGCTTCAGTGACCTTATCTTTAGCTTTAGTGACCTTAGCTTCAGTGACCTTAGATTTAGTAATGTTAGCCTCAGTGACCTTAACTTTAGTGACCTTAGCCTCAGTGACCTTAGCTTCAGTGACCTTAGATTTAGTAATGTTAGCCTCAGTGACCTTAGCTTCAGTGACCTTAGATTTAGTAATGTTAGCCTCAGTGACCTTAACTTTAGTGACCTTAGCTTCAGTGACCTTAGATTTAGTAATGTTAGCCTCAGTGACCTTAACTTTAGTGACCTTAGCTTCAGTGACCTTAGATTTAGTAATGTTTGCCTCAGTAACGTTAGCCTCAGTGACCTTAGCTTCAGTGACCTTATCTTTAGCTTTAGTGACCTTAGCTTCAGTGACCTTAGATTTAGTAATGTTAGCCTCAGTGACCTTAACTTTAGTGACCTTAGCCTCAGTGACCTTAGCTTCAGTGACCTTAGATTTAGTAATGTTAGCCTCAGTGACCTTAGCTTCAGTAACGTTAGCCTCAGTGACGTTAGCTTCAGTGACGTTAGCTTCAGTGACCTTAGCTTCAGCGACGTTAGCCTCAGTGACCTTAGCTTCAGTCACGTCAGCTTCACTGACGTTAGCTTCACTGAGAGAGAAAGTTATTACATCACATACGCGACTTTTGGGTTTGTGGTCTTGTTATTTTCAATGTCTTATACAACAGTTTTACGACAACGTTGACCCATGGTGGTCCACCTTCAATAAACAACAGAAGAAGAAGAAGGAGGAGGACCGCTCTGGCTTTGTCGAGGTCACTGCCTGAAGAGGTCGTTTTGTGTGTATCTGTGTGTTTGTTGTTATCTGGTCACAGCTGACCTCTCTCTTGACCTTTATTAGAGAGTTGTGTCTGTAGGATATCTGGAGGGGCAGCGATCACAGATATGTATGATATATTTCAACTTTCATAGTATCAAACACTATCTAAATCATTTGAAACTGCACTTTAACATAACTGCAATGACAGAAACTTGGATAAACAGTGAAAAAGGGTGACAAGAGTCAGGGTGGTGTGACACTCTATGTGGACAAGGATTTAAATTATGGCCCAATCCCAACGTCCCCCCTGAGACCCGAGCCCTGGAGCCTCACAGACTTTACTGACGTCTCTTGGAAAGTGATTGAGTTTAAGAGGCTGTGAGGGCTGAAAATGCTGAAACAGGAACGGGACAGCACTCTGCCACTTTATCACCCTGACGACGCTGAAACACGTTGCACACTTTTTATTTCATGTTGTTGCCTGATTTCGAGGAGAGGGAAATGTCAATCTACATTTGTCAGTAATCATTAAAACGCTATTGTTGGTCAAACAGCCTCATTAAGCAGAAACTAAAAGAAATAGTTGAATAAACTCGGTGTGAAATGAGGTGACTGCATTCCTCTGACTTCATGTGTTCTGTGCAGCATCTTAAGTTAAGAAAACTTTCAACAATGTTAACATCAGCGTAGGCGTTGATACGTCTCTAGCTTCATGGGCTTCCCCTGGTAACCCCCGTTTTTCACGTCATACTGCCATGAACTGAGAAAATTCTGCAGAAATGCGGACTTACGAAAAGGGTCTATAAAGGGCTCAAAATTGTCCGCGAGAGAGCCCTCTTGCACTTGGCGATTTGACAGTGGGACGGCCCTGAGCCCTCACGGACTTCCCGGGAACACGCCTCAGAGTCTGTGAGTCTGTGAGGGGGACGTTGGGTCTGGGCCTATAAGGTGGTGTCAATGGTTGTGGATAATTTACTGGAATGTGTCACAATAGAAATATGTATGGAAAAAGAGAAATATTATTGTAAGCTGCATGTACAGGTCACCAGGTTTAAATATTGACACATTTAAGGACTGGATGGAAGAGACGTTTACAAAAACTAGCCTAAAAGTCATGTTCATCTGCAGGGACTTCAATATTGATTTGTTAAACCCAAATAACCATAATATGATTTTATCAACACCATGTTTAATCTAGGCCTCTATCAGACCCAGCCAAATTACTTCTCATTGTGCAACACTAACAGACAATATATTCACAAATATCATTCATAACGAAACAGTGAGTGGTGTTGTGGTGGCAGCCCGGCTGACGGTGAGTGTCCTGGTTTTTTTCTCCGCCTCCTCTCCAGGGGAGCCTCTGGAGAGGTCGCCACACCCGGCTCCCTGCCCGGCTCCCCGGCCTCTGGAGAGGTCGTCTCCCCCCATAGCCCGTCTCTCGGGCCGACCGCCCGAATTCTCTGGCTTGTCTCGCCTTGCTCCCCGGCCTCTGGAGAGGTCGTCTCGTCCCTTAGCCCAGCCCTCGGGCCACCCGCCGGACTTCCCTGGTCCGCCCTCGGGCTGCCCGCCAGACCTCCCTGGCTCCCCTGCTCTGTCCTCGGGCTGCCCCCCTGAACTCCCTGGCTCCCCCAGTTCGCCCTCGGGCGGCACAGCTCAGTCCTCTGGCTTGTCTCGCCCCGCTCCCCGGCCTCTGGAGAGGTCGTCTCGTCCCTTAGCCCAGCCCTCGGGCCGCCCGCCCGACCTCCCTGGCTCCCCTGTTCCGCCCTCGGGCCGCCCGCCGGACCTCCCTGATTTCCCTGGTCTGCCCTCGGGCCGCCCCCCTGAACTCCCTGGCTCCCCTGTTCCGCCCTCGGGCCGCCCGCCGGACCTCCCTGATTTCCCTGGTCTGCCCTCGGGCCGCCCCCCTGAACTCCCTGGCTCCCCTGCTCTGTCCTCGGGCTGCCCCCCTGAACTCCATGGCTCCCCTGGTCCGCTCGGACCCTCAGGTCCCTCTGCTCCGCCCTCGGGACGTCCGCCCGAACTCCCTGGCCTCCCAGCTCCACCCTCTGGCACCCCATCTGTACTCCCTGGTTCCCCAGCTCTGCCCTTTGGATGTCAGTCTGTACTCTCTGGTACCCCAACTCTACCCTCAGGCACCCTGTCTAGCCCTATGTTTTCAGTTCAGCCCTGCCCGTTCCCCTAACCCTTCCCAGTCCTGAAGCCCTCCCTGAATTCCCTGTTTGGTTTTGGACCCTGGACCCCCACCAGCCGGATCCCAGTGCAACTTCCTGGACAAGGCGGGGCTTGGCAGACGAACGTAGCGGACGTTCGTCTGCCGGGAGGCGGGAGGCGTCCATTGAGGACGGGGCCCTGTTGTGGTGGCAGCCCGGCTGACGGTGAGTGTCCTGGTTTTTTCTCCTTTTTATCAGTTATTCTGCTTTTTTCCCTTGGTTTTCTGTTCCCTGCCTGCCTCCCTGTGTTTCCTCCCCTGTGTGCTCTCTCTCTCCCTCTGCTCCTGAGCCCAGCCAACTACCTACACCTCATCAGCCACCTCGTCAGCCTGCCACACCTGCCACATCACCTCATGACTGCCTGTATTTCAACCCCGGTTCTCCACACCATCCTTGCTTGATCGTCGTTGCTCCGTACCCGGTGCCACCTCCACGTTCAGGCTCTCGTGTTTCTTGTTTTACTCTCACATTTACCCCGTGCTTTGTGTCTGTTCTCTCTAACCCTGTCTCTCTGTCTGTTTCCCTTCCAGGTACACTCACCCTCGTCCTCCGTTCAGTCGGCTGGGCTCATCCACCGGCCCTCTCCACCTCGGACTTCCCCCACGGCGTCCTCAAAATGATAGTAATAAAGAAATACTTTTAGATAAGTAATTATATTATATTTGTAGGATCAAATGCCTTCTCAGAGGTATGTACAAATAACTACGTGCCAATCTTCTCTGAGGCCGACCTAAAACCAGGCTCTCCAGAGAAACCATCGACGTGCTGGTCCAGATGTTGCCTCGGCTAAAGCCACATGGATGGAGCCATGAAATCGAGGTGGCTGTCCGTCTCTGCTGGCTTGCATGTGGTACCTCATACAGGGCCTTTCCGAAACTAGAGCCTCGCCACTTCCACTCCGACACAACAGCGACAACTTTCGGACCAACTCCCCTCTCCCCTCTCCCCCCTGCGTAAATAGGATCTGACGTTAGCGCCGCACTCACTGCTGAAATATGTGGATCAAATAAACAACAGTGTGTTAAGCTTCCGGATCGATGTTGGAGAAAAGTGTTTTTTGTTTTTCTCAAATTTGATGGCTGTCTCCAAATAATTTAAAAAAAGGGCATGATTCTGACATTGTAAGATTTGCTGCCTCAAGTCAAATATGTCTTTCCAGCGTATTACTACTTGATGTACTACAACTGTTTATTTAGCTACCACCAAAAATATTTATAGAAGAGAATCCAAAACAATAAAAATAAAATAATAAAAAATAATGTAGACTATTTACAAATTTTTTTATAGTGTCAGAGGCTGCTCTTTCCCTCGCCGCTGCCTCCTGCTGGCTCCTCTTCCCTCGCCGCTGCCTCCTGCTGGCTCCTCTTCCCTCGCCGCTGCCTCCTGCTGGCTGCCTCCTGCTCGCTGCCTCCTGCTGGCTCCTCTTCCCTCGCCGCTGCCTCCTGCTCGCTCCTCTTCCCTCGCTGCTGCCTCCTGCTGGCTGGCTCCTCTTCCCTCGCCGCTGCCTCCTGCTGGCTCCTCTTCCCTCGCCGCTGCCTCCTGCTGGCTGGCTGGCTCCTGCTCGCTGCCTCCTCTTCCCTCCTCCTGCTGCTCGCTGCTGCCTCCTGCTGGCTGCCTCCTCTTCCCTCCTCCCTCGCCGCTGCCTCCTGCTGGCTGCCTCCTCTTCCCTCCTCCCTCTTCCCTCCTCCCTCGCCGCTGCCTCCTGCTCGCTGGCTCCTCTTCCCTCGCCGCTGCCTCCTGCTCGCTGGCTCCTCCTCCCTCGCCGCTGCCTCCTGCTCGCTGCCTCCTCTTCCCTCCTCCTGCTCGCGGACCTGCTGAGTGCAGCATCCGTCTGACTGTACCACTGCCAGGTAGCAGCGGTCAGCCCTCTCGCCTCCACCCCTTCCCCTGTTGGAGGATCCCCAAGTTCCTAAAAAAGAATGTATAAATAAAAAAGGTGAAAACGATTGTTGAATATATTTGTAGTCCTAAAGCGTTTCTACAGTTTGACTGGCTTCACAAATGTTTGCTGCAACGCTATCCTGTGTAAATTCCCTTCATGTCAAGTTATACAACAGTTATTTTAAGATATCATGCAGTAATGATGAAGTTTAAATACAACATAGAATATTAATTTTTTTAAAAGTTGGGATGTTGTTTAGTTTACAGTTTCCAAAAAGTGTTTGATAAGGCATGTCCTTGCCCTTTGCGTCTGTATGATACGTGTACTCCACCAGTCAAAATAAGTGCATATTAACATATATCTTGCTTAAATCAGTCCCACTACATTACTGAAAGATGTGTGGGTGGTAGGTTGTTCCATTTCTTCACAGCTTGTTTGGGTCAAACTCTGGAAAAAAGAAGAGAGGACAACTTAAACACCATCACTAATATTACTACTAACAAGAATTATTATTTGTATTACTCCCTGCATGCATGTACTGCATTCATATCAAACCCAAATCATAAATGTCACCTGTACTATTTATTCTGCACTAAAAAGTAACTTACACAACTTTGATTTTTTAGTATTTAATGGTCTTCTTTCATTTCGGTGCATAAAACTCTTGTGAGAGGCTGATGAGTTTGACACAACCGAACACACCAATCGACCAGTTAGCCCCAGCGTTCAAACCTTCTTATATAACAGCCTGTAGTCCAAACACAGCAAAGCATAACGTTACTCACTCCCATCCATTTTTGGGGGAATTCCTCCGACCAGTGAAGAGAGCCTCGTACGCCCGTTGGTTTCCTCAGATGTCCCTTGGTTTAAATGAAAATGTTCTCACATTATCCGGAATGCAATTACATAATAACAGCGGTAGGAAAAGTAAGACTGTCTTACAGCTGTGGGTCTGGCTTTCGTCTGCCACTCAGCCGTCGTCTGCTGCAACGGTCTGTGAGCGTGACTGGCCGGTTGGCTCGCTAGCTACACCCGCAGGCGGAGGTTCTCACTTCTGAAAATGTTTGAGCACATTTTAACATTTTCGTTAAAATGCCAATATTTGAAATCTACACAGTTGATTTTTTGCATCAAACGTTCTCAGAAGTGAATTTAGTGATGAAATAGCGTGTGAAATTGTTGAAACACGACTTACTATTGTCTTGCCTTTCTCTGCTTCCCGCTCCTTCCTCGAATGCCGAAATGAATGCTTGGATATCTCTGTCGTCAAGTTCACACAAGTTACCAACCGATGCATCCTGGGTAAAATGGGCGGGTCAAGAACACTTCTGGGATTTTTAACCGTTCTTGCCAAACTGCAAACTTATGTATTGGGACAGAACTTGAGGCCACAAAAGATGACGTTTCACAAGAACAAAAGGACAGACAAGAACACAGACTGAGAAAGGCCCTAAGACCTCACCGACCTCACCAAGATGGCGGCCCGCAGCTAAAAATAGTGAATATTGATCAATATTCCTGTGACCTAAAGCACTCCCATGCTTTACAGGCCACAAGTTGAGAACAGAACATCCTACAGGGCTGTAAGTGGGCTCTTTGTCTTCGTCTTGAAGTGACAAACCGGTTGGTATACTGGATGTCTCTGTAGCTCGTACAGAACGTCAGCAGAGGGTGAGAAAGGCCGCCTCTACCAAACAGACTCTTCTTCTCTCCTTCATTTTGAGTAGATAGAAGAAAGTTTCTCAAAACCAAGAATGCAAAGAACTTGTGTTCTTGGGGAGAATGTTCTTGCTAGTTGTTCTTGGAAGAATGAACTCACAAGGTCACGAGCACACAGAACACTGCTGACGGTTTGAGACGATGCGTTCTTGCTGGTATTGCGCAATACCCCCCCGCACAGAGGCCGTCTGCAGTGCCCGAACATAACAAGACTTTGAGGATAACAGCCCAAGCCTACCCTCAGCTCAACGGATTACTCTGCAACTGTACACTATCCATAACAATAAAGCAACGCCTGTCTCCTTTTTGCTTCTGTTGCTTGATTGCGTACATCACTAGCCAACGGCGGGAAAAAGCGCCGGTAAAGGGTAGGCTATCGTCTGGTGTCCAAAGTAGCCCATTTTTAGGAGAAGAATAAAACAATTCAGGTTAAAAAACAATGTTAACAGTCACCGTGGGTATACTCTACCGAGAGGCAGAAAAGGAAGCTGCTGAGCTGAGGAGAGCCAGGACGCAGAGGATGCAGTATTTTAACATTTGTCTCTGGCTATGTACGACACTATCTTATAAAGTTAACTTAAATCAGCACCTAACTTCAATAATA
Organism: Micropterus salmoides; assembly: GCF_014851395.1. Lineage (NCBI taxonomy): Eukaryota > Metazoa > Chordata > Actinopteri > Centrarchiformes > Centrarchidae > Micropterus > Micropterus salmoides. The sequence goes on along the minus strand of NW_024040040.1, from coordinate 57,332,874 downwards.
GTGGAAAATAAAGAATGTGATCAAGTAGATAGAAATGTTAAGGTACAAAACAAGAGTGTAACAGCGACACTGTATCAGTCATGTTGATTGTGCCCCACAGTACCATCACCTTCTCACAAAATCCAGGCAAAATGACTCGTTTATACATTGACATTAGGTAAATACAATAAAATAAGTTTGATGATTTCTTTGAGTAACTTAAATTACAGGACACTCTGCACTCCCACAGGCTTGTGTCAGAAATATAACATATACATATAACCACAGTAGAAGAATGGAGCAGCCACTAAAGAACTACCGTTGCTTGCCACTCCTTGCTCCAATACCAAAATGATAGTAATAAAGAAATACTTTTAGATAAGTAATTATATTATATTTGTAGGATCAAATGCCTTCTCAGAGGTATGTACAAATAACTACGTGCCAATCTTCTCTGAGGCCGACCTAAAACCAGGCTCTCCAGAGAAACCATCGACGTGCTGGTCCAGATGTTGCCTCGGCTAAAGCCACATGGATGGAGCCATGAAATCGAGGTGGCTGTCCGTCTCTGCTGGCTTGCATGTGGTACCTCATACAGGGCCTTTCCAATGCAAACTTATGTATTGGGACAGAACTTGAGGCCACAAAAGATGACGTTTCACAAGAACAAAAGGACAGACAAGAACACAGACTGAGAAAGGCCCTAAGACCTCACCGACCTCACCAAGATGGCGGCCCGCAGTTACGTACAACACAAACAACCGATCTCCTGCCCGTCAGGGACCACTTGGATAAATACTAGTGAAGCATTCACTGACATCAAGTTTACGAATAAGTGTTAAGATACAGCAAATATGAAAAGAGCAACAAACTCACAACCATAGATGTTAATCTGAACCACCGAGGGCCCTCATGTGGTTTGTGTTGCTGCCAGCCGGAACAAAGGGAACGGGTGGAGCTTATAAAGTAGACCATTGATCAGGATTGAGTGAGACCAGGTGAGACTGGGTGGATCCTCGCCATGGAAACAGGCTGAATAGTATGGCTCTACTCTACAACCTGAACATCCATGCTGTGGCCCCCCCAGGAGTGGCCCTGAAGGCTCCTGCAGACAGGAAGCTGAGTCTATAAACTGTGCCGGATAGTTCTGCTGCTGTATCAGACCACGTTGCCTGGGGAAGACCTGCTGCTGATCCACCTCCCGCCTCAGGAGGAGGAGGGACACGATGTAATGAAACCCCGTAACAGAATCTGTTTACTTCACAACTTCGGTTCATTTCTGAGAACTGTTGTGCAGATGAAGAAGAAGAAGACAGCTGATGTTCAGGGTGTAATGAGTAGTTTGTTGTATCTGTATAAAATAGTCAAAACATTGAAAATAAACCTCCTGCTAATGTAACGTATGCAAATTCCATAGGCATGGCTTTGGAGAACAAACCTATGCAAAATAAATGTTGCCGTGACAAACCTATGAAAAAATAAATGTTGCCGTGACAAACCTGAAAAAGCCGTCAGTAAAAGTGTGATTGGATTCGCCTGAGTTTTCTCAGGGAAATGAAAAGAAGCGTCCATAGATTTATGAATGTGGATCAAACACCGGAATGCGCACACACACTATAGCACAAGCTTTATGTTGGCATGTGCAAAAGTGTTTAGTTTATTCAGTTTGTTTAAAAAAGGGGGGGGGGGATATCTGCAATAAGATGGAATCGACCTCACTATCTATCCATCGGGAGTCCAGCACAACAACGACTGTGCTATATGTGCACATGATTTCCTACGGTTTGAATTTGTTCTGGCCCGCCATATAACGGCTTGGAAAAATTTGGCCCAATGCCAGACTTCTTTGCCAACCCCTGGGGTAGGAGGTAGAGGCTGGTTGTGACGATCGCTGACACCACATGTCACCTGCCACCAGATAAGCCCATAGCTAAATTCTACCAGTAGAGGGAACTTGCTATGCCTATTCCTAACACGTAGAATTCAAATACTGCGCTAAATGCTAAATGGGTCTGGATAGTTAGTCTTTAAAAAGCTAGATTTCAGTGATTCTTCTGAACACTGGCCGCTCGTGGGGTTCAAACCTTTGTCCCTGATCGAGTCCACAGCCATTCTCACAAAAGCTAAACGCTCCTGCATTTTGGGTTGCAAATCTGGTGCATTTTTCTGCCATGAGACTTCAGAAGATGTGACCCAGTCAGAGATCTGAATAGGGACATTGCTTTGTAGGCCTGAAGATGAAGTTCCTGCTGCAGAGTTGCCAAGCTGGACAGATGTATGGTTGTCACGCCCTGTGTGAGGAACAAAGACATCTTTACTTTATTATTGCATGTGTTGAAATATCCACTGCACATGCTCAAGAAACAGGCTCTATACTGACCGCAGGACTATGTGAGTACCTCGCTATGCAGACATTTTATTTCTGACACAGGTTCGACTCACTGACACCAAGATGTCATGTTGAGCGTTTGTTGTTTGTTCAAATAAGACATGGGACTAGTGATACTGGACATGTTGAGAGTGTTTTTTTCAAATTAGTTGAACTACTCCAAAATCTTTTCAGGGAAACTGATCATGCAGAAGTACACCCAGCCCCGCCCTAAAGCCTCCCCTGCTTCCTGGTCTCTGTTCCTCTAAATGGGACCATAATTTACTAAATGAACATCATGCTGTGTTGAAGAAGACTTGAAACTAGCGACTGAGACCAGAAACTCATCAGGAAAATGTTTATTGAGGGAATAAATCAGCTGACAAGTAGAAACATTTTACCATTATTTAATGGAGCCGGACTTCTTTTGGCAAACAGTGGAGTCGCCCCCCTGCTGGCCGTTAGAGAGAACGCAGGTTTAATGGACCTTTCACCTCTCAGACCCAGAGGTTCCCGCTTGAGTGGACACCACTCATGATAATGTTGGATGTATAAATAGACAAATGTTTATCACCTGTTTTATAAGATTATACTATATGCCCTCCAGTGACAATATGGCCACCTAAATGCAGTTTAAAGAGGTGGTATTCAGCTCATGGTTAAGTTCCTCATCTTATTTAGAGGTTGTACCAGAGCAGGTTTCCATGGTTATATATTTGTCATACTGCACATTGCTGCAGCTCCTCTTTTTCAGCCTGTGTTGAAGGCTTCGTTTTAGCTATGGAGTGATACATCTTGTTTTTCTAAATGATCTTTGTTGGGAGTTGCACATGCTCAGTTCCTAGTTAAGGACTACTAGCCAATCAGAAGCAGAGAAGGGCGGGTCAGCGAGAAGCCGGTAAACAGCTCGGGTTCAGCCGTACGTGTTGCCGACCGGCTCGGCAACACGTACTGGAGCGAGAGTTTCCGAGCGGTGAGTTATTAATCTGTATCCATAAAGTTTTAACTGAGCTCTGTCTCTACATCACAGGAACAACTTTCTGTCCACTGACTGCCTGGAGGGTAGACGGGAACTACCTTTGGGCTTTTTCACTTTGAAAACCTGCTACATGCACAAAAAAGAGATATAACTTAATAAAGGAGAGGGAAAAAGGCAAAAAGCAGAATACCACCTCTTTAATGGGTTGTGTGGTTTATTTTCTGTTTCTTGTGGATACTTTATCCCCTTTTCCACCGTACGGTACCAGCTCGCCTCACCTCCACTCGCCTTTGTCTGGTTTTCCACTGTGGAAAAGTTGGACCTGTACCTGCTTCCAGGTACTTTATTACGTATCTCCTCCGTCGAGGTTCCAGTCGAGCTGAGGCGATACTAAAATGTGACATGAAAACACGACAGACTGCTGATTGGTCAGAGAGAATCGTCACTATTCACTGTATCATCATTGCGCCTGACAGAGGCCACCATCAGAAAGTTTAATATTTTACAGTTTTCATACATTATTTCATCACTAAATCCACTTCTGAGAAGTTTTGAGGTGAGAAATCAGCTGTGTAGATTTACAATATTCACAGTTTTACGAGACGTGATGTGCTTGAAAGTTGAGGAGTGGCGGTGGGGGAAGCCTGGCGAGGCCGGCCAGCCGCCCGCTCACAGAGCCCTCTGCTCCCGCCGTCACACTGCTGCAGCAACAACGGCAGAGAAAAACACAGCTGGAAGGTTTTCATACCGCTTATCTGTCTTTACATTCTGAGGAAGGTTGAAACGTTTTAAATTAAATCAAGATACAACTGTGTGGGTCGCTATGACGACCAGCTACATTGAGGGGTACTATCTGCAATGGAAAACGGAGCACGGCCAAACAGAGTGGAGGGGGGCCGAGCTGGTACTGGTGATGGAAAAGGGGCTACCTGCTACAGGTGAACCTACGATTTTAACCCTCAAACTCCTAAAATGTCCCTTTCAGACTGAATATCACAATATGTTTATATTAGGGCCCCACACCTGGCAAACTGACTGTATACAAATATCCACCATATGTTCAGAACCGCCAGAGCTCAGGTTTTTACCACACAAGGTGTCGGATGCAAACCATAACCACGTTCCACATGACACAAAGACCAGACATGAGACAGTGGAAACGCCACCACAACACGCCACGTGCTAATGTGAAAGTAACAGACAGAGCTGCTCCTGTAGGGGCCTGGTAGTCCTCCCAAGCAAAGGCAGGAAGAAACAACAGATCTTGTGATTACTCTTTGAGACATTAGTTATTATGACCTGCGAGGTCCAAAGTCTACAGAAAAGCATTTCTAATCTCGTCCAATGTTGTAAATGAAAGATTATTGTGAACATGGTCGTCACTGGTATTTCTTACCTCTAGTGTATGAGTCTTTGGCCAGCGACACGTGGAATAATATCTTATGTCTTCAGATGTAACAAACTGAACATCGCAATCCGTCTTCACAGCAACACTATAATCCCTCTCCTGAAGACGTCCTCCACTGAGTCAGCATGTTTTCATTTAGCTTGGAACGAGATTAACATCAAATCTTTTGTACAAAGACAGCGGTCGTGGTCAGCCAGGGCCTCCACACTGACACACACTCCAGGAGGCAGTGCACGCCCAGCTCAAATAATGGCACTGACAATAGAGACTTTTGAACAGTCACTGTCCTCCATAACTACACCCACAGATTTCTGGCATTTGGTGCCCTTGTGAGTAACAGCTGCTGTCACTGATGCCTCTCAACCCAACAGCTTCCTGGATGTCAAGGCTGTATCAATCCTCAGCTTGCTGCATTTGAAGATGTGGTGTGAAGAGACTGCCGGCCTGCAGAAGCTGGTGTCTGCACACTGCTTGAAAAATGTGCGAAAATCTCATCACTGGATTTTTAATGCCATCGCCTATGAGCAGTGGGAGCAATCGGAGGAACACCAGTTCTGAGCGGCATCGCCCCCAAACGTTGTCTTCTGCCTGCACTTCACATGGTTTACTGTTGGCATCATTGCCGGCACACTTAGAAGCAGATATGTTTCTGTTCAGCTGACTGTAAGTGAAATGCTTTCCCACCGTGACAAACGCCTTCAAAAAGGTCATGTCCCAAGCATGGCGGGAGTCCTGGGTCACAACCATGACAGACATGTCAGATTTTATGAACAGCAGCTAAGTGAGGGTTCATGGGAAGTATCTCTGTCTATGACGCAGTAGCGACAGAAATATTTACCTGCGCTGAAGTTCTCTGTGAAGCCGCCAATCATGTTTGACCCAAGCCCCGCCCCTTGAATCATTTGACCGTTGTCCAGCTCAGCTGCCTCTTCAAGATCCATCCAATCTCTTACAAGGGGAGCAAACACTTTCTCTGTAAACTGTAAATCTACGTCTTTACAAAACACAACAAGCTGTTTGGGATCTACAGAGGATCTATTGTGAGGAGAGATTTCTGACAGGAAGCTGCTTGTGCTTTTTTCTTCCTGAGCCAAGGAGGTTCACCACTTCGAAGGAATCCTGGTACCAGATAATGGACGTTGAGGACAGACAGTGCTAAAACATTTCTGTCCAGGAAATGTGGATCATCTGTGTCTTTGCTTCAGTATACTGCGCTTTGACAGACTCATGGCTCAAGAGAGCCTCGCTTCGGGGAACATACTGCATGAGGCAGTCCTTTTCTTAACGTTTCTGCACAGCTGGGGACGGGGCTGGAGATCTTTTTCCCATCTCTCATGTGCCATTTTAAATGGTCACACAAGTTCAGCAAATTGGAGGATGTATGCTCACAACCCTGTGAAGTGCGAGCAAATCACTGCTTCCGGCTGAGCAGGTCTACCGTTACAGCTTTATCGGGCTGTGTGCGCTTCCGACACACGTGAGACTTAAAAATGCAGATATGCGGATAACTGAGATGCCAGAGGCCCGGCGGCAGAATCAGACACTTGGCCTCAGTGGGGGGGTGAGCAGATCGCTCACATTAATCACGTCTCCAACAGTGTTTTTAAACGCACTATTTGCATAAAACCGTAGCGCTAGTGACAGCTGTAATGCGGAGGTCAGTGCTGCGTTGTGGTGACAGCTCTTCAACAAGTTCCTATGTCTCTCTCTCCGACAGAATGGAAACCGCTCAGTCTGCTCCTCCTCATCGTAAATGTCAAGGATTGCTTCTGTCCCTACTAACGGGCTCCCGTCTAAAGTCTGTGTCTTTACTGCTGTCTTATCAAGTCGATACTATAGAAACTTGCCTAGATTTTGAGTGCTAGTATAATAAAAGTTGGATGAGGACCTGTGAGGATTTTACCTCCTCCGTCTCCACGTCTGCAAAGTGACCTGACAGCTCAGAGTAGAAGAGTCATGGCAGTGCAGTACTGTGCGCAGTACTGTGTGTAGTACTGTTTAGTATCGCAGTGTGTCTCTGCACAGGTGGGTCCGGCTAAGTTCTCCGGCCTCCACAGGTTAACCCCCAACCCAGAACGCCAACAAAGGGCATATGTAGTGTGACGTTGCAGGACTAGCAGTGCAAGTTTTGGATTGCAGCCTGGAAACACCTGGAGACAGCTACACGCTGCACGCTGTAGGTAAACTCCTGCTGTTACAGGAACATTTAATCAGGCTGAACTGATCCATGTTCATCACGTGATCGCGGTACATTTACTGCACTTAGCCGGCATGCTACATCGTTAGCTTGCCTGCTGCTTTTCAATAACTGGTTTACTTTCTGTGTCTTCATCCGGAGGCTCAGCGGCGTGAGCGGAGCGGTTAGTGAGCTGGTCAGACCGCAGCAGGGTTAGCGTTACTGTAGCGGACGGCTCTTCCTCTGTGGTGTCGTCCTGTCGTGTTTCATTGTATGCTATGTGGGTCACGTGGGTTACAGAAGCTTCTGTACCTGAGTGTCGTTCCACGTTTGTACCGTTCCAGAAAATCTGAGCCGGAGTCTTCAGGTAGGATCAGGCACGCTATCGGTCACCTGCCGGCTTTCTCCATTAGCTTACAGCCCGTCACACAATCACAAGAATCAATAAGAAGACCAGATCACTGTTTTTTTATTTAAAATGGAACGCAGGAGTTTCTCTGGCCGCGCTCATATGGGGGCCCTGCTGGGATGTAGCCTATAAGGTACCAGTCTGAGGCGCATGACATTGACCGATCAGAGACTGAAATACTCAGAGCTGGACTGAGGAGAGCAGCAACACAGACCTGCGCAGATGGATAAAACCTGTGAAGGCCCACCGCGTCGCCGTCCTGAGCTGCTAACGAACACGGGGAAGGAGAAACGCTGAACTGTAACTTGAAGCCTTTGTTTAAAATTAAAGTTCATGAAGTTGATTTCTCTTCAGTGTTCCAGTTGATTTAACACAAATTTCAAGTTCAGAGGATTTAAATGCCAGAGTAGTTTTAGTTCACAGCTTCCCGGCCTCCACCAGGGGGGCGCAGGTCCTTCCTGGTTTCCAGAGCCACGTTCAGCTGACAGAAGCCTGAGACTGAGGGACAATGGGGCCTTTGTGGTTTTTAACAAACTGTTGCTATGACCTGCACTCAGGCCTGATGAAAGACTAGACACTTGAACACAACGGGCCTCTGCAGGAGGTAGGCAGCTCTGAAGGCCTCGAGCCTGGAGTGCATGTGTTGATGCTAACCTGCTGTGTATTTACAATGGTTAGCTAACATCAAGATGATGTCTTATTGGTCAGTGTCACATGCCAGTCTTGTTGTAGGGGAGTACTGAGTACACGGAGACCCACAGAGGAGGAGCAAGACCAGGATATATCAACCTCTGCAGAGTTTGGAGAGTCTGCTCCCGGGACCAGCTCAGATACACATGCAACTGTAGGTGTTTCATTTGTTTCTGTGTGAGCGTGAAGTCAAGGCCTCCTGCCCGGTCTGAGGATGATATGTGAAAATGTTCTGCATCAAACATAAACTTCCTGCTCTGGTTTCTGGTGGAAATGTTTTTCTGTAAAGAGAAACTCGAACAGACTTGAAGTCAGAGCTGTTCTCAGATCGGTTACTCCTGTAGATCAGCTTCTTTAATATCTGCTCAGTCCTGGTTTAGTCTTCTAATGGGACGTCCCCATTGATTTGTGGACTGCCGTTTAAAAGCCCCCTGTTTGGTTGTTTGGCCGTCGGCATCTTGGTTTTCAGGAACCGGACGTGACCATATTTGGACGAGAGGGTGGAACTAGCTAGCTTTGTTAGCTACACGCATCGGTTGCCATGGTAACAACTTGTCAATCACAATCTCATTTTCTCAGACTTCTATACAATCACTTCTTTTGCTGCCCTGCTGGCCGTTAGAGAGAATGCTGGTTTAAGGTGCTTTAGCACTGGAGGTTCCTGGTTGGTCCAGACTCCAGCTATACAGCACATGACTGAGTTTTGCTTGGCAGGTGACACTCTGTGGGACCCCTATAGGGGCCCGTTTCGGGGTACCGAGTCACCTGGTGACTTATTGCCTTCAGATGGTGTGGGACTTGGCTGACACATTGTTTGCCTTCACTAAACGTTGCTGATGTCACTTTGTTGGGCGAAACATGTTGCTGCAACAGTTAGTCTGGCTCTCAACAGAAACATGCGGCGGACTTCACCTGCAGTCTGTGTGGGATCATGCGGTCCCAACTTTCTACACGACACTTCCATTTAAGTTTACAAACCTCTGACCCCTTCTTTTTGAAATGTTTGTTAAAAATGGACAACATGGCGTCGTCTGAATACACTGATATGTTTATGGACAACATTGAAATGTTTGCATCCAAGTTCCGATAATATGTACGTGCTCCCTCGTTCACGACAGTCCAACAGACATTTAAATAACCGTATCAACCTGATTTCATAACTATAGTAGTGATTTAAACTGCACATCCAAGTCCACGTCCACTTTGTCTACCACATCTGATTTAGCTCTTCATAGTCCCGTCACTTGAACCAGAAAACACAAGAACTCAAAGGTTTGACATAAAAATTCTTTAATATGACGTCTTTCCTAAAGGTTGTTGATATAAATGTTTGATCTTTATCTGAGGGTAGCTAGTTCCCTCTTTAAATAAATCTACTGTCTATAAATTCTGAATTTTGTCTAACAGCTTCAGAAAACACAGAATGACATCAGAGTCTAACAGCCAATCAGAGAAAAGATAATATATTTGTCAAGTACAGAAACATGAAAAAATATATTTAAAAGGTTAAACTAGTTTTTAAACCCCGCCCATATGACAGACCGTTGCCTTGGCAGAAAAACCACGTCCTTTTCATCAAGAGAACTACACTACCCACAATCCCCTTCATCAGACAGGTATGGAGAAATTAATCATTAATCAGTTAAAGGCTGTTTAAAAATAACTGCAGAGTAATAATTGTGCCATAAACAGTGTTGATACATCAGCATCTATTAGTATTGATTAGATATCAGATTAGCTTCTTCATGTTACATGTGTCAGTCCGGGAGGGGGGGGGGGCAGATGAGTGCCAATCAGAGCAGCTCGTACTGCCGCAGGTGCATACGCTGGATGATGTCACGACAGTCGTTGAAGACGCGGCGGATGTTTTCTGTGTCGATGGCGCAGGTGAAGTGAGGATAGCAGTAATGTTTCCCATCAGTGCTCGACTGGCTGATCCTCTGAGGGACAGACGGGTCAGACAGATGACATCACTATGACATCAGATGACTTCACAGGAAACTACCATCATCATCACCAGTGCATTTTTACCAGAAACTCGTCTCTAATGAAGAACTTGGCTCTGGACACTCTTGGGTCTTCATCAGCATCTGGAACAGCTGGACAGACAGAGTGATGTCAGGAAGCGTATTTATATACGTTATGTGTGTACTTCCACATGTGTGTATACATGTGTAAATGTACCCTCAGCAGGTACTTGGTAGTTGCTGTATTCGGGGAAATAATCCTCCAGTTTGGATTTTCCAGCCAGAATCTTGTCAGCGAGCACATCCTGTTTGTTCAGGAACAAGATCACTGAGATGGTCTTCAGAAACCTGCAGCCAACCGCAGGGCAGAGGGGGTTAAGAGCAGCCAACCGCAGAGCAGGGGGGGTTAAGAGCAGCCAACCGCAGAGCAGGGGGGGTTAAGAGCAGCCAACCGCAGAGCAGGGGGGGTTAAGAGCAGCCAACCGCAGAGCAGGGGGGGTTAAGAGCAGCCAACCGCAGGGCAGGGGGGGTTAAGAGCAGCCAACCGCAGAGCAGGGGGGGTTAAGAGCAGCCAACCGCAGAGCAGGGGGGTTAAGAGCAGCCAACCGCAGGGCAGAGGGGGCTAAGAGCAGCCAACCGCAGAGCAGGGGGGTTAAGAGCAGCCAACCGCAGGGCAGAGGGGGCTAAGAGCAGCCAACCGCAGAGCAGGGGGGGTTAAGAGCAGCCAACCGCAGAGCAGGGTGGTTAAGAGCAGCCAACCGCAGGGCAGAGGGGTTAAGAGCAGCCAACCGCAGAGCAGGGGGGGTTAAGAGCAGCCAACCGCAGAGCAGGGGGGTTAAGAGCAGCCAACCGCAGAGCAGAGGGGGCTAAGAGCAGCCAACCGCAGAGCAGGGGGGGTTCAGAGCAGCCAACCGCAGAGCAGGGTGGTTAAGAGTAGCCAACCGCAGGGCAGAGGGGGCTAAGAGCAGCCAACCGCAGAGCAGGGGGGTTCAGAGCAGCCAACCGCAGAGCAGGGTGGTTAAGAGCAGCCAACCGCAGGGCAGGGGGGTTAAGAGCAGCCAACCGCAGAGCAGGGGGGTTAGAGCAGCCAACCGCAGAGCAGGGGGGGTTAAGAGCAGCCAACCGCAGAGCAGGGGGTTAAGAGCAGCCAACCGCAGGGCAGGGGGGTTAAGAGCAGCCAACCGCAGGGCAGGGGGGTTAAGAGCAGCCAACCGCAGAGCAGGGGGGGTTCAGAGCAGCCAACCGCAGAGCAGGGGGGGTTAAGAGCAGCCAACCGCAGAGCAGGGGGTTAAGAGCAGCCAACCGCAGAGCAGGGGGGTTCAGAGCAGCCAACCGCAGAGCAGGGTGGTTAAGAGTAGCCAACCGCAGGGCAGAGGGGTCTAAGAGCAGCCAACCGCAGAGCAGGGGGGGTTAAGAGCAGCCAACCGCAGAGCAGGGGGGGGTTAAGAGCAGCCAACCGCAGAGCAGGGGGGGGTTAACTGCTGAACCTGTTGGTCCAGATGGATCTGAAGAGGTCCAGAGATTCTCGCAGCCGATTGGTGGAGTTGTCCTCTCTGATCACCATGTTGTAGCTGCTGCTGGCCGCCACGAAGATGATGGCGGTCACATCTGGACAAACACACAGCGTCAGTTCAACAGGAAGTGCACTCAGTTCTCAGGGTTCTTTAGTAGATCAGTGTTTCTCACCATTGAAGCACTGGATCCACTTCCTCCTTTCGTCTCGCTGTCCTCCGACATCAAACATGCTGATGGACACACGTGTTAATCAGGTCAGTTGGTCAGGCGTTGCATAAAGACAGTCAGTTGGTCAGGCGTTGCATAAAGACAGTCAGAGGTCAGTTGTTCAGGCGTTGAATAAGACGGTCAGAGGTCAGGCGTTGCATAAAGACAGTGAGAGGTCAGTTGGTCAGGCGTTGCATAAAGACGGTCAGAGGTCAGTTGGTCAGGCGTTGCATAAAGACAGTCAGTTGGTCAGGCGTTGCATAAAGACAGTCAGTTGGTCAGGCGTTGCATAAAGACAGTCAGTTGTCAGTTGTTCAGGCGTTGCATAAAGACGGTCAGAGGTCAGTTGTTCAGGCGTTGAATAAGACGGTCAGAGGTCAGGCGTTGCATAAAGACAGTCAGAGGTCAGGCGTTGCATAAAGACAGTCAGAGGTCAGTTGGTCAGGCGTTGCATAAAGACAGTCAGAGGTCAGTTGGTCAGGCGTTGCATAAAGACGGTCAGAGGTCAGGCGTTGCATAAAGACAGTCAGAGGTCAGTTGGTCAGGCGTTGCATAAAGACAGTCAGAGGTCAGTTGGTCAGGCGTTGCATAAAGACGGTCAGAGGTCAGTTGGTCAGGCGTTGCATAAAGACAGTCAGAGGTCAGTTGGTCAGGCGTTGCATAAAGACGGTCAGAGGTCAGTTGGTCAGGCGTTGCATAAAGACAGTCAGAGGTCAGTTGGTCAGGCGTTGCATAAAGACAGTGAGAGGTCAGTTGGTCAGGCGTTGCATAAAGACAGTCAGAGGTCAGTTGGTCAGGCGTTGCATAAAGACAGTGAGAGGTCAGTTGGTCAGGCGTTGCATAAAGACAGTCAGAGGTCAGTTGGTCAGGCGTTGCATAAAGACAGTGAGAGGTCAGTTGGTCAGGCGTTGCATAAAGACAGTCAGAGGTCAGTTGGTCAGGCGTTGCATAAAGACGGTCAGAGGTCAGTTGGTCAGGCGTTGCATAAAGACAGTCAGAGGTCAGTTGGTCAGGCGTTGCATAAAGACAGTGAGAGGTCAGTTGGTCAGGCGTTGCATAAAGACGGTCAGAGGTCAGGCGTTGCATAAAGACAGTCAGAGGTCAGTTGTTCAGGCGTTGCATAAAGACAGTCAGAGGTCAGGCGTTGCATAAAGACAGTCAGAGGTCAGTTGGTCAGGCGTTGCATAAAGACAGTCAGAGGTCAGGCGTTGCATAAAGACAGTCAGTTGTCAGTTGTTCAGGCGTTGCATAAAGACAGTCAGAGGTCAGTTGTTCAGGCGTTGCATAAAGACGGTCAGAGGTCAGTTGGTCAGGCGTTGCATAAAGACAGTCAGAGGTCAGTTGGTCAGGCGTTGCATAAAGACGGTCAGAGGTCAGTTGGTCAGGCGTTGCATAAAGACAGTGAGAGGTCAGTTGGTCAGGCGTTGCATAAAGACAGTGAGAGGTCAGTTGGTCAGGCGTTGCATAAAGACAGTCAGAGGTCAGTTGGTCAGGCGTTGCATAAAGACAGTGAGAGGTCAGTTGGTCAGGCGTTGCATAAAGACAGTCAGAGGTCAGTTGGTCAGGCGTTGCATAAAGACAGTGAGAGGTCAGTTGGTCAGGCGTTGCATAAAGACAGTGAGAGGTCAGTTGGTCAGGCGTTGCATAAAGACAGTGAGAGGTCAGTTGGTCAGGCGTTGCATAAAGACAGTCAGAGGTCAGTTGGTCAGGCGTTGCATAAAGACAGTGAGAGGTCAGTTGGTCAGGCGTTGCATAAAGACAGTCAGAGGTCAGTTGGTCAGGCGTTGCATAAAGACAGTGAGAGGTCAGTTGGTCAGGCGTTGCATAAAGACAGTCAGAGGTCAGTTGGTCAGGCGTTGCATAAAGACGGTCAGAGGTCAGTTGGTCAGGCGTTGCATAAAGACAGTCAGAGGTCAGTTGGTCAGGCGTTGCATAAAGACAGTGAGAGGTCAGTTGGTCAGGCGTTGCATAAAGACGGTCAGAGGTCAGGCGTTGCATAAAGACAGTCAGAGGTCAGTTGTTCAGGCGTTGCATAAAGACAGTCAGAGGTCAGGCGTTGCATAAAGACAGTCAGAGGTCAGTTGGTCAGGCGTTGCATAAAGACAGTCAGAGGTCAGGCGTTGCATAAAGACAGTCAGAGGTCAGGCGTTGCATAAAGACAGTCAGAGGTCAGTTGGTCAGGCGTTGCATAAAGACAGTCAGAGGTCAGGCGTTGCATAAAGACAGTCAGAGGTCAGTTGGTCAGGCGTTGCATAAAGACAGTCAGAGGTCAGTTGGTCAGGCGTTGCATAAAGACGGTCAGAGGTCAGTTGGTCAGGCGTTGCATAAAGACAGTCAGAGGTCAGTTGGTCAGGCGTTGCATAAAGACGGTCAGAGGTCAGTTGGTCAGGCGTTGCATAAAGACAGTGAGAGGTCAGTTGGTCAGGCGTTGCATAAAGACAGTGAGAGGTCAGTTGGTCAGGCGTTGCATAAAGACGGTCAGAGGTCAGTTGGTCAGGCGTTGCATAAAGACAGTCAGAGGTCAGTTGTTCAGGCGTTGAATAAGACGGTCAGAGGTCAGGCGTTGCATAAAGACAGTCAGAGGTCAGGCGTTGCATAAAGACAGTCAGAGGTCAGTTGGTCAGGCGTTGCATAAAGACAGTCAGAGGTCAGTTGGTCAGGCGTTGCATAAAGACGGTCAGAGGTCAGTTGGTCAGGCGTTGCATAAAGACGGTCAGAGGTCAGTTGGTCAGGCGTTGCATAAAGACGGTCAGAGGTCAGTTGGTCAGGCGTTGCATAAAGACAGTCAGAGGTCAGGCGTTGCATAAAGACAGTGAGAAGTCAGTTGGTCAGGCGTTGCATAAAGACGGTCAGAGGTCAGTTGGTCAGGCGTTGCATAAAGACAGTGAGAAGTCAGTTGGTCAGGCGTTGCATAAAGACGGTCAGAGGTCAGTTGGTCAGGCGTTGCATAAAGACAGTCAGAGGTCAGGCGTTGCATAAAGACAGTCAGAGGTCAGTTGGTCAGGCGTTGCATAAAGACAGTGAGAGGTCAGTTGGTCAGGCGTTGCATAAAGACGGTCAGAGGTCAGTTGGTCAGGCGTTGCATAAAGACAGTCAGAGGTCAGGCGTTGCATAAAGACAGTCAGAGGTCAGTTGGTCAGGCGTTGCATAAAGACAGTCAGAGGTCAGGCGTTGCATAAAGACAGTCAGAGGTCAGGCGTTGCATAAAGACAGTCAGAGGTCAGTTGGTCAGGCGTTGCATAAAGACAGTGAGAGGTCAGTTGGTCAGGCGTTGCATAAAGACGGTCAGAGGTCAGTTGGTCAGGCGTTGCATAAAGACAGTCAGAGGTCAGTTGGTCAGGCGTTGCATAAAGACGGTCAGGCGTTGCATAAAGACAGTGAGAGGTCAGTTGGTCAGGCGTTGCATAAAGACGGTCAGAGGTCAGTTGGTCAGGCGTTGCATAAAGACGGTCAGGCGTTGCATAAAGACAGTGAGAGGTCAGTTGGTCAGGCGTTGCATAAAGACGGTCAGAGGTCAGTTGGTCAGGCGTTGCATAAAGACAGTCAGAGGTCAGTTGGTCAGGCGTTGCATAAAGACGGTCAGGCGTTGCATAAAGACAGTGAGAGGTCAGTTGGTCAGGCGTTGCATAAAGACGGTCAGAGGTCAGTTGGTCAGGCGTTGCATAAAGACGGTCAGAGGTCAGTTGGTCAGGCGTTGCATAAAGACAGGTTCATACTGTAAAGAGAAATCCAACTAAAGAAATGAAGCATTAGTTAAGACAAAATTTACAACTGCTAGTTCTCCAACTACAGTTCCCATAATGCTTTGGGGGGATGTAGAAAGTACAATGTTGCCATGGAGACAGCTTTGATTTTATTTCCACTAAGCTGATTTGAGGACACTGACTTTGACCTAAAGGTGGAGGAGACAGGTGATTGGTGCAGATGGACAGGGGGGGCGGGGCTAAGCACACTCACTGGAAGTTGACTTTGTCCACCTGAAACCGGGTTTCAATAATCCCTGAAGTCAGAACCCTGCAGCGCAGCAAATCCTGCAGAAGAAGAAGAAGGCGTTAGTAACGGCTCCAGTCAGGCTGAATGCTGGAGGCTGATTGGCCGGTTTGTTACCTGGTCACTAGGTGTATAGTCTGTCCTCCTGACGGCGTCCAACCTGTCCAGGAAGCTGTAACACACACAGACATGTTTAGGTGATGTGGAAGCACTGCATCACCTGCGCCTCCTCCACCCTGAGCTGTGATAGGGCCGTCAGGGTTAGTGGAGCGTTTTGATTGGTCCGTTGGGACTTAAAATGTCAGTTGCTCTGAGATGAAGTGGAAGACGGGTGTGTTTGTGTGTGTCTCTTACTACTTAGCGCAGTCGATCAGCTGATATTCGTTGGAGCGTTCGAAACACGCCTTCACACCGTTGTCCTCCCATAGCCTCTGAGCGTGCTCAAAGAAGTCCTGAGAGACAGACAGTTTAAACAGGAAGTCTCAGTGAGATCATGGCATGTACTTCACATCAGATCGTCTACGAAGCACGATCCAAACACCGCACCACATCTAAACCCGAACCGGCGGCCCAAGACCCGATCCACGGGGAGACACCCGTCAGGCGTACCTTCATCACCTCACACAGGCGAATAACCCTGGTTACCATGACGCCTGTCAGAGGGGGGGATACATCAGGCAGCGGGTGAGCGTCGGCTCTGTTGAAAACAAGGCAGCCGCCTCGCCGCCTCCTCGCCGGCGTAACAGACAAGAGCCTCTGAAGGCATCTCTGTGAACACTGGTTTGGAACCACCGTACAGGGCAGCACTTATGACAGCGTGTGACATCAGCACGCCAGCTTGCTTCCTGGCGGTCAGTAACGAGCGTCGAGTCAGCGTGAATGCTGCCTCTGACACGGACAGTTGCGGGGGCAGTTTGAGGGATCTTATGAGACAGGAAGTGATCGCTGGATCCATGTAGAACAGCAGTCTGACCCGTTTCCAGCAGCCACTGTGTGCTCAGAGCTGGTCTGTCAGCGTGAGGATCAGGACCAAACTGTGATGGCTAGAGGACTGGGTCAGAACATCTCCAGACTGGTCTGCAGGGGTCAGTACCCGTCAGAAGTGAGCCAAGGAAGGAAAAGCTGTGAGCTGGCGACAGGGTCGTGGAGGGTCAAGGATCAGTGATGCACATGGGGAGCGAAGACTGGCCCGCGTGGTCTGATCCGGCAAACTGCGGCAGAAGGTGGTGCTGGTTCTGATAGTTGGTTGGTTCTGTTTGTTTAAAGCAGAGCAGAGCTGCCAGGTGTGCAGATCATGCTACCAAAAAGGTAAAAAATGCAGAATTGTGAGGTTTGTGAACAGCACAAACCACCGTCACGTCACTACTCCTGCGTGCTCGTCTGCTGTGGGGAAACACTGTGCTGCCATGTTTACATCATGAACCAGGATGTTGCCGATTCAGTCCAGCCACAGACCCTGGTCTTCTAGGACCAGAGCTGTGAGGAAGGAGGTAGGTCCAGAACTGTGACACTTTGGCTTTGTGATGAAGTGCTGTAGTCGGAGCAGGAGCAGCAGGCAGACGGACAGCCAGCGGTTTACCGAGTGACGTTATACCGTGCGTCAGATCCATTAAAGGTTCCATAATATTTCACCATCTGAACACAGATGTAAGGTGTGAATGTGAGGTAATGACCTACAGTCGACGCTCAGCGTGTGATTGGACAGCAGTCGACCAATCAGCAGCGGCGGCGTTCAGAGGCGACACAGGAAGTCTCTTGTTTTGTCTGCGTGTCATTAGAGAGCGGAGACGTTCAGCTAATGAGGCCTCAGGTGAGACTGTGTCAGGCGTGGTGTCGGTCCCACGCCGCCTCCTTACATCATGTCATTATCATCATTAACACAAACAAGCTCTCCGCCAGCTCTCCTGGTGCTCCCCGCTGTTTTCACGGGGAACGCTCTGCACCACTGTCGCCGCCTCACAATGTTCTGACCTGAGCGCCAGACTGCAGAGGCCGCCATCATCATCATCATCCACTCCAGTACCTCGGGGAAGGAACCGCGGAGCCGCTCTACCTCCTGATTCTGCTACACAAGGATTTAATGATGCATGAATAATATACTAGAGGTAAACTACATCGGATATTTTATAAGTTATAACCAATATATTAAATATAATGACCATATACATGTTATACTAACAGTATACATTATACTTTTTATTTAATGTAGTGATATTATAGTAACACGCTCATTTCTGCTAGTTCCTCCTCAGGTTGGATAAAGTCTCCGATGTGGATTCAGATCCAGGATGTGCCAACATGTGCTGCCACACGCGTTCTGTTTGCCTGAAGTTATAAAAGTGGATCAGTAATCTAGTCCTGTGCATCTGTCCCTGGCTCAAAAACTACAACTCCCACAAGCCACAATGCACCAATCACAGCAGAGTTTTAAAACGCTGTTTACAAGGTGGCAAAATCTGTATTTCTGCACTGGTGGCGCCAAAAAATTATTTCTTCTTCTTCTTGTTTAACTTGGTTTGAGTTGAGAAACACACATTTCAAAATGTCAGAAATAAAAATAATCCAGCAGGTAGACCCATGGAACCACGATAATCGCAGTATATGACCTCGACCTGTGTGGAATAATAAAGTCACACCTTCTGTTGTTCAGCTGTGAGCCAAAAGCTAGAACGGAGAACGAGGCGCTCTTTCCACAGCCGGAAGCATCGCCGTTATTGTGTCACAGTCTGATGCAAAGAACGTTGATGTCCGTTGTAAACTCGAACGACCAGCAAAAAGATTTTATTCGCAAACATTTCTCCACCTGATTTATTGAAGGATCTACTGAAGCAGCACAGCAACATGGAACTTAGAGAAACTCCGGCAGCTGCTGCCCGTGATGCTGGGATTCGTCGGGAGACATCGTAACAAATACAGCTCTTATAAATACATGTGCAGAAAAACAGTAGTCCCCACACAAACTCAGGATTTACTTGCTGCTCTGTACATTTTGTTGTTGTATGTACTTTCACTCAAGTCCAATTTCAAATGCAGGACTTTTACTTCTAACAGCATTTCTACCCTGTGGCATCAGAACTTTTACTTCTTCCAACACTGGCTGCTGGTGGTGAGCTCGTTTTCAAAGTTCAAACTAACGACCGACCTGTTCAGAGGTTTCACTGACTAACTCGTCGGCCGCTCTGAAAGTCAACACCAGGATTTAACTGAGATGAATTACAGTGAAATGAACTGCATGCAGCAGAGGACTGTGGGATCTAGCTGTTAACAGGTCAGTTGAAGAGACGTTTATTAAAACTGGACTGAATTTAGTGAAAAGGTTGTGATGACATGTTTTTATTTAATAAAGGAAGTCTGAACAGGATCCCAGGTTTAGGACTCTAACGGTTTGACTGACACCTCACCTGTGCGCGTGTGCGTGCGTTACCTCTGTGTACTCAAAGTCCGACAGCGGCGCGATGCTCTTGATGTAGTCCACTCTGAACTGGTTGTCAGGGTTACCCAGAGGCACGGGCGGAGTCAACATACTCATGGCTGACACAATGGTCTGAAACACACACACACACACACACACACACACTCTCTGATTGGCTGCTGTGGCTGTCAATCATCATGCTCTGCAGTAAATCAGTAACAGGTGTTGTAATTGAAGGTGAATCCTGCTGTCTGATGGTCTGGACGATCCATCAGAATCACATGGTATGTGTTCAAGGACATGCACAGAATGAGTGTCAACGAACAGCTCAATAGGTGTAAACTGCTGCGTACAGATACACAAACAGTATACAACAATATTTGTAGACAGTGCTGACATAATATCTGTACATGAGGTAAGTAACAGTTTATTTCTACGTATGATATCAGAACTCAACCTGTTTACACTCGATACCTAACTTAACCAGTTTCAGGTGCTTCAACTAATCACTAGTCATGTGACCTACCACTATGGCATCCTTCACGTTCTTCCTGATGTCTTGCATCTTCAGCTGCTTCTCTCTGGAAAACAAATACTTTATTAAATACACAAGCATCCTAGATTCAACCACAACTGCAGCCTTACGCCCATCGATAATCAAGGAGCATATCCACAGTGGAGCAGCTGAACGTCAAATATTTAACCTCTGACACTTTGGATTTAAAAAATATTTGACATTAGACTATGAGACTTTACACAGCAGGAAGTAGAGCCACACTGGCGCAGAGGGGGAGATTTCAAAACAAAAGTAGATCAAGTCAGTGTGTATTTTATTGTGAAGGGTTCAAAATCTTACTCACTCAGCGTTGAAACCGTCCACATGGAGAATCCTCATCTGCTTCACAATCGTGCTTTTACCAGATTCTCCTGCACCTGGAGACAGACAGGGGAGACAGATGAGACAAACAAACAGGCTGACGAGACAGACAGGCGAGACAGACGGACAGACTCACCCAGCAGTAACAGTCTGTGTGTTGCTTTATAAGCCTGTCTCTCCTTCTGCAGCTGTCTCTCGATCTTCTTGTTGGCTTCTCTCTTCGCTTTATCCTCCAGTCGTTCTTCCTCCGTCTTCCCTCCCAGACAGCCCATCTCAACTGGAACCACAGAAACCACAGATCAACCCCCACAAACCAGTGATCCACATGCAGACACCAGCGACCAACCCGAGGCTCTGGAACAGCCTGCCCGAGTAAATCAGGTCGGCTGAGTCAGTGAACTCTTAAGTCCCTTCTTAAAACATACTTTTATAGGAGAGCCTTTCCTGATCTTATTTGACTTTATTTTATCCCTTTTATTTTATTCTATTTTACTAATTTTATATTTATCTTAAACGTGTATTTTAGTCTTTTCAATGTTTTCTTGCTTTTATCATGTATTGTTTGTGTTATTGTCTTTTGGGTATTATTGTCTTTACACTTGTTAAAGCACTTTGTAACTTGTTTTTAAAAAGTGCTCTACAAGATTGTTATTACCACCAGCGACCAATCCCGAGCGACAAAACCGCAGACGACACCAGCGACCAACCACCAGTGTCCAACCCCCAGACGACACCAGCGACCCACCACCAGCAACCAGCCACCAGCATCCAACCCCCAGACACCACCAGCGACCAACCCGCAGACACCAACCCCCAGAAACCAGCGACCAACCACCAGCGACCAACCCCCAGACACCAGCGACCAACCCCCAGACGACACCAGCGACCCACCACCAGACGACACCAGCGACCCACCACCAGCAACCTGACACCAGCGACCAACCCCCAGACACCAGCGACCCACCACCAGCAACCTGACACCAGCGACCAACCACCAGCGACCAACCCCCAGACACCACCAGCGACCAACCCCCAGACACCAGCGACCAACCCCAGACGACACCAGCGACCAACCCCCAGACGACACCAGCGACCCACCACCAGCAACCTGACACCAGCGACCCACCACCAGCAACCTGACACCAGCGACCCACCACCAGCAACCAGACACCAGCGACCAACCCCCAGACACCACCAGACACCAACCCGCAGACACCACCAGCGACCAACCCCCAGACACCAACCCGCACACACCAACCCCCAGACACCAGCGACCAACCCCCAGACGACACCAGCGACCAACCCGCAGACACCAACCCGCAGACACCACCAGCGACCAACCCCCAGACGACACCAGCGACCAACCCGCAGACACCAACCCGCAGACACCACCAGCGACCAACCCCCAGACGACACCAGCGACCAACCACCAGCGACCAACCCGCAGACACCACCAGCGACCAACCCCCAGACGACACCAGCGACCAACCCCCAGACGACACCAGCGACCAACCACCAGCGACCAACCCGCAGACACCACCAGACACCAATCCCCAGACACCACCATGGACCAACCCGCACACACCAACCCCCAGACACCACCATGGACCAACCCGCAGACACCGACCCCCAGACACCACCAGCGACCAACCCGCACACACCGACCCCCAGACACCACCAGCGACCAACCCGCACACACCGACCCCCAGACACCAGCGACCAACCCCCAGACGACACCAGCAACCCACCACCAGCGTCCAACCTATAGTTCACCTAATAAACACACTTCAAACTCAAGCTTGACGTTAGCAATAATCTTTGAAACTTATTAAAATTAATCACTGAAAAAGGAAATTACACCACATACATTTACATGTCTAAACATTTCCAGTCGTTATCTTTAGATTTTGACTTGTACGTTGTAATTACTTGATTTGAATCATGAATTTATTAATTCATCTGTAGTGTTTCAGAAAAAGAAACCATAGACATGAAGGAAAGAAGAAAAGTCCTCAGAGGAGCAGAACAGGAGCCAGTTTAAGGTTTTAGGAATGAAAGAGGAGATTCAAGCTCAGAACAAACGGTCCTGAATCTGATCAGAGAAAAGATTCAAAACAGAAAACCCAATGTCCAACGTGTTACTGATGATACCTGGCTAGTATCGTTTCATCATCGCAGTACTTCTACTTTGATGTGAATCTTCTTCCAGCGCTCCTGAAACCAAGGAACCACTTTCTCAGAACCTAACCAGCCGGTCCCAGGGCTGTCCTGGTTGGACCCACCTGTAGCTGATGGAGATCACTGAGCCGTCGTGTCTCAGCAGGTCCAGATCAGATCGTCTTTCTGTCTGTCCATGAAAGTCCAGGTGAAGAAAAAGAACAGCTCCTCAACCAATCAGCTCCCTCGTCTGTCCTCCAGCAGTCCCGTTCAGGTCCAGTTCAAGGGGGCAGAACCAGGTCTACTGCTGGTTTTCTGATGTTTTGTCTTCCCTGTGATGTTTTGACAATGAGAGAAACACCTGAACTGCTCTCTCTCCCTCTCTACCTGCCCCCTCCCCCCCAGGTCTCTAATAGCGCCTCATTAGTCGTCTCGCTCTTTTCTTTGGGGAATGTTTCTGTTTTCCTCTCTTGTCACTTTGCTGCCTGACAACCAGCAGCCAGATTCACAAACACAAACTCCCCTGGAGGTTTTCTCATGGTCTCAGTCTTGGACTCTGTTAGACCAGAACTGGGTCTGGACCAGCACACAGGAGGTCAGGAGACACTGAAGTAACAGAACCCTTACTGCTGGACAACACACTCACACGATAAGCTGCTCAGATTTGTCCCTCAGCTCCTCAGAATGACTCATAGTTCAACACATTACATGGAGTAAATGGAGATCAGAGGAAGTGTCCCTGGGTAAAGACACTGAAATGCTCCTGAATGAGTTTGTGGAAATGTCTGAGTGTTTGTTGTACACTAGTATTACTTTATTATAAGTACATTTCTCTCCGTCTGTCCCCACGATGGCAGCCTGCAGGTAGCAGCATCTCCTTCCCTTTCTCTCTCCCCCCCCCCATCAGATGGACATGACTCATGAACTTTCATCTTTATAAGTATTTGTTAGTTTGATATTTATTTTAATGTATATTTTAAACGCTTTATTTTGTATATAAATGATAAATTCTTGTGCGTCTGCACTCACTTTTGTTTCCCCCGTGTGGGATAAATAAAGTTTCTTAACTTGTTGTTACTGAATTTTACATATTTCACTGTTTTCCCCTAAATGTTCCGTTTCATAATGTTTCCATTCTTCCTGATGTATTTTCCGCATGCTGTCCACACACTATACTGTATCCAGGACATTAAATACATGTGTAAGGGTCTGTTGCATTTGTCTCCACCTTGTGGCCCCTTTAAGTCACTGCACGGTCACAGTCAGCAGTCATGGTAAGAAGCTGCTGCTGCAGTCAACGGTTCTGTGGAGGTAAAACTGGTTTTCAAGTCAACTTTGCTTTATTAGTTTTTCTGCCTTCAGAGAAGAAATTGACTATTTAACTCAAGACACAAAAACAAAACTATTCTCCTCCTTCAGTGGCCGGACGGCCCAGACTCTCCACCTTCCAAAGACTTCAACCTGAGGCGGGAAAAAACAAAACAGATTTACAAGGTTTGAGTAGGTCTAAACCAGACCCAACCCTGACAGTCTAAACTGAGGGTTTAACAAGAAGGATTAATGGGTTCTAACCAGATCCAAACCAGACCTAACCCGGTCTCAGATCAGACTGACCTCTGCAGATGTTCGTCGCAGAAGGAGCCCAGTCGCTGCATCTCTGACTGGATAAAATTCTGAAGGACACAGAGGGACACAGTCAGTGACTGGAACAGGTCTGAGGTTTAGACCTGCTCTAATGCATTACAACTTTACTTCTTAGAAAGATTAGAACGTTCTTCTTGAGCCACAGCTGCCTCTGGGACTCTCCGGTCAGAGTCTGTTCCAGACGATTCTTCTTTTCTGGAAACTTTTTCTTTCAGTTGTGACTTTGTACTCAAAATATTCCAACTTGGTCTAAATATTTAAAATGTGAGATGCCGCCTTGTATGGAGTCCTGACATGCTGGGTGACCAATAGGAGCACAGAGCTCTTTCAAAACATCGCCATTTTGAAACTACGTTATTAAATCATGCTAATGTTAGCTAAGAAGTTAGCTAAAATACTAATAGATACCCGTTAGCTAGCCAACTCAGCAAGTATTCAAAACGCCAACATATTTAAATATTTTATAAATACATGCATTTGTGGATTTCTACCACCTTTTATTAAAACCTGAAATATTTGTGTGCATCAGAAACACATTTGTGGACCTTAGATCATGTACAGCGATAATGTTTTTGTGGAGAGTCATTTACATATAATCTAAAATGCATTAGTGAATCCTTCTGTGAGACTGATCCGACTCCGTGGTAGTACATTAGTAGTATTACTGCAGTTTCTTCCAGTACCAGGATCTGTGTGTTTATGGCATTCAGGCTGGTTGAGTTTTCTTGCAGTCGGTTCAGCTGATCAGTGACGCTGTTCTCGAACGTCTGCAGCAACACACACCTACACACACACACACACACACACAAACACTTTAATTACTATACAGTATTTTATTTAGCAACAAAAGATTTAAGTTAGATTTTTCATCAGTGTTCTCCGTGTTTGACTGGTTCAACACCTGTGTGGGTGGAGCTATAAAATAATTCACTCTTCAGGTCCAGCAGACACTCGGAGAGTCACAGCTGGTACACGTTGGTACTTGTTTCTCTGACTAAACACATTTGTATGCAACTGTGTGTTTATGTATGTAGCTGGGTGGTTGCTAAAATGCATTTCTCAATCACCATTATTATAATGCTGTACAAACATTATGTTTTGTGAGAGTATGCTACAAGTCAAACAGAATGAAAGTATTTTTACTTTGGCTCTTATTCTTTCCTTACTCTTTGCTCTGACATGAAGTATATCTACAGTCAGCATATAACAAAGGGTAATTACATAAATACATTGCTAAGCCACTAAAAAGGGTTGCTTAAGTGTTTATTGTGATTATTATTTTAAATGTACTCAAAATGCTTGCAAATTCGAAAATGTTGTTCAAACTAGCTAACCCATGCCCCACTCTCTGACAGACTCTGGTCAGGGTGCTAATGGCACCGTTGGGACGGAGCCTGGCCCGGGTACCTTGGGGGGTTCTGAGCCGCACACAGGACCAGAGCCCGTGGTGATCAGGAAAGACTCACATCAAGAGACTCCCTGTAGCCCAGAACTAGGCACTGAAGCCACAAAGACAGCCGTCTTGTTGCAGTTCTACAGTCGAGGTGTGCACTGCAGATCTACAAACAGAGAGAAAAGAGTGGGGTCCTCCCTGTCTATTTCTTTAAGTTTATGACCCTAGGGTTCTGTGCAAACTGGGGCTTATGGAAAATAACTAAGTTTCTCTTTGGGTGGCAGGTGTGTGAGTGGGCGGTACCTGTGTTTGTGGACCGTACCTGTGTGAGTGGGCGGTACGGTGTTTGTGGACGGTACCTGTGTTTGTGGACGGTGTGTGTGAGTGGGCGGTACCTGTGTTTGTGGACGGTACCTGTGTTTGTGGACCGGTGTGTGTGAGTGGGCGGTACCTTTGTTTGTGGACAGAGGTCAGCAGTGAAGAGACACGTTGCTGACACTCTCTTAGAGACTGAAGAACTTCAGTTTCGACGTTCTGCCAGATGCCCTGAAAATAATTTAATTACTTTTAGTTGACCGGCCGTGGCACTTCTTGATCAGCCACACAACCAGTCAATAATCAGATTGTAACTGTGCGTGTACTGACAGTGAAGTGTTGTTCTAGTTGTGTTCTGAAGGTGTTGAAGGCAGCTGTGATGCTGGTGGTTAGGCCTGACTCCACCCCTGCATCCATCACAGGCCCCTCCTTCTCAACATGTGGTTCAGCCCTTCATCAGGCAGCCCTGCCTCCTCCTCTGGTGGCTCCGGCCCCTCAGGTGACCCCTCTGAGACCAGCGGCGAGTTCAATCTCTTTGTCGGCGCTGAACCCGCCCCAGGTGAGCGGCAGATTTATAAAACAATTCAGGTTCAGATAAAAATTTAAGGCTCAAGACTTCTACTACCTGTCAGGAATGAGTTTGACTCCTCCCCCTCTGGCTGAGGCTCCGCACCCCTTTTGTGGGCCAAAGGGCCCTCAGTTTGGTCTGACAGGTAGCCTTCACATAGAGAAACAAAACTTTAATTATTCCCTCCATTTCTGCCAGGAACAGAATGAACAGATGAAATCTTAAGATTGACAAAATTAAAATTTTACTTTGAAGCATTTGTCATCATTTTGAATTGCCATCAGTTTATTTGATTTACTTACTGTTCGTTCAGGATCATGTGGCAGTGGTACAATAATAAAGGCCTTAGTCTTTAACTGGTGTGCAATGCTGATCCCAGGTCAAGAAAATACAAACTTCCTTCTTTTATTTGCTGGGGGGGTGATGTCTGTTTGCAACGGCATAGTCTATCGACCCAACACTAATCTATAATCGACTACTTAAACCTGTGTCTGTTTAAGTAAAAGGATTCTCTCCTGTGTTATTCTGTTTTTATCATTGAACTTCTCAAATTTCCATAGTTCTGGATCATTGAATTAGTGAATTTATGTTTTCAATAATGGAGGGAAGAAACAACCATTATAATCAACCCAAACTACTAGAATGATGAACAGAAGAAGAAGAGCCTCTGACTGAGTTCTGTGAGTTCAATTAGTCTAACGAGGAAGATCAAACTGTTCATAAAGACCTGAGTCTGGAGCGGATCTCTTCCTTTCAGAACTGAAGACTTCCTGCAAACAGAAAACAGATGAACAGATGAGAACAGGTGATAGGCGGGAGACAACAGATGATAGGCGGGAGACAACAGGGAGAGAACAGGTGATAGGCGGGAGACAACAGGTGATGTTTTTTTACAGAAGAATAAAAACAGGAAACAAACCTTTTTTTTAGGAGAGCTGCCTCCTCCAAAGTCATCTGTCTGCTCCTGAGAGATTTGTAGCTCCGCCCCCACAGGATCACCTGAGAGAGACCCATTCAGAGCACTGACCTTCACCAAGTTTCTCTGTAACTGATCCAGACTCGATGCAGCCTGTAGGCCAGTGTTCACTGTCCTCCGGCTGTCTCTCAGCTTCATTAGCTCACCGCTAATGCTAACAACGTTTCCTTCACAATCCAAAAACATCTGGATCTTTACCCGGTAGGTCCGTTCATTAGGGGTCACGCCCCACACGGGCCCCACCCCCAGATGACAGACAGAGGGTGTAATTCTTCTTGTTCATTAGACCCACCTGAGTTTAGATGGGAGCAGTTTGGAGAGTCTGTGGGGTGTGAAGGCGTGGAGTATCGGATCTGGTCAAACAGAAGCTCGGCCGTCTTTCTGGCTGGAGTCTGAAACAGAGAACAGCTTCCTGTTGAACGTCTTCACACTCTTTCACTCCATCGTCCACAGTGTGTTCACAGAGCAGCTACCTTCATCACAGAGGAGTCTTCTTCACTGCTCGCAGATGACAGAGGCAAGACTGGAGACAGACACACAGAGAATCAACAGACAGAAGATTCTTCAGTACCATCATCATCTCCACACCGCCGGGAAACACAAAGTACAGGTCCTGTGGACTCCTTCCGCTTCCTGGGCACCATCATCTCCCAGGACCTCAAGTGGGAGCTGAACATCACCTCCCTCACCAAGAAGGCCCAGCAGAGGATGTACTTCCTGCGGCAGCTGAAGAAGTTCAGCCTGCCAAAGACAATGATGGTGCACTTCTACACCACCATCATTGAGTCCATCACCTCCTCCATCACCATCTGGTACGCTGCTGCCACTGCCAGGGACAAGGGCAGGCTGCAGCGCATCGTTCGCTCTGCAGAGAAGGTGATTGGCTGTAATCTTCCTTCTCTTCTGGACCTGTACCGATTCTGAGATCCTCGCTGCATTGCATGCGTGGCCCCAGCCCCTTGGGGCTTGGCCACTAATTACATTTTATTTATGAAGCTCCCAGAGACAGCTGGACCATCACAGTTACAATACAGAAAAAGAACAAAATCATCAACCAGACTCCATTTATAAAGATGCCATTACGCCTCCAGGACTCTGAGGCGAGCAGGAAAGATTGTGGCCGACCCCTCCCACCCCAGACACAGACTGTTTCAGACTCTCCACTTGTGGTTGGAAACCTGCTGAGCAGTAAAGCTGATTCTGATGTTGGTCATTTATTATTAAATTCAGTCTGTTGGCTTTATTCCAGATTTCAAAGTGAATGTCGGAGGAGCTCATTCTATTTGTGACGACTTTAGAATAATTATAATCTAAGGACAGACTCACTCTTCAGCTGACTCTTGCTCTGTGGTTTCTTCCTGCTGTAGGATCTAACAGTCTGCCTGGCTGCTGAGGGGGACACCTGGACCGTCCCACCTGGGTCTTTAAGGCGGGGGGAACTTTTTACTTTCTGTTTATACAGAGAAGGAGAACAGAGGCAGCAGTCAGACCACGAACCATTATGGGCGGGCGGGCAGATAGGCGGACAGGTACCATGAAGACTCTCCAGCAGCTCCTCCAGCTCTCGGTGGTGTTCAGAGTCAAAGTTCAGCTCCACTGTCTGACCTCTGCAGTTGTGGTGCATGATGGGATTGTTGAGCCGGACCCTGAGGACTGTCTCTGCCCCAGTGCATCCTGGGAAACATACACACACACAGTATTACTGTCCAGATGTTCAGCAGGAGAAACACCTGCAGGGACTGAACGCAGAAGAGAAGCGTTTTACCGTCACGTTTCACCTGGAGACTGTAATGATCCACGTCTCCCTCAGCAGGTGGGGGATGGACCCCCACAGGAAACCCTGAGACACAGGAAGACGTCAGGACACAAAGCAGTCTCCGTCCTGATGGTGGAATGAGCTACCACACGCCATCAGAGCAGGGGCGTCCCTCTCCAACTTCAAGAAGCTCCTGAAAACTCTGCAGAGAACACTTCCTCTGATAACACCTCAAACAATGCACTTCCTGCGCTCTTCTGGCCGTCAGAGGAACTGCACTTCAACACAGTTCAACCCGAAGCCTCAGAGTCACGCACGCTCTCTATAACACAAATAAATAGCTACAGCTGTGGACAAAAACCACGCCAGTCCAGCATGCAGCATGGCCAGTCGTAAACATCTACACTGAACAGGAGTTTGAATTAAGGTTGTAAGGACAAAGTTTTACTGCTCAGCTGTCACCTATTCCTTAATCGTCTGGTTTATTTACTGTTTACTACTTACTCTCACTCAACATTCAGGTGTCAAGTCATCTCTGTAGTACGACTGTATATTACTACACCTGTGCAGTACTGAGGCTCATCGATGAAGAAGCTCACACATCCTGAGCCGGCGTTGAAATCTATCCAGAACTCGTCTAGTTTGTCGTCTTTAGGACGAAACAGCTGCAGAAGAAAGAAGAAGAGGAGGAGGTCTGGAGTCTGCAGAGATCTACTGTGATCATAAAGGCTCGGGTGTTTACCTGTGTGGAGTCAAGGAAAGCTCGCAGGCAGGGGAAGGTGTAGACCCTGACAGACAGAACGCAGGGACAAAAATCACATACAGCTTTCACCTTCATCCTTATGTTCAGGTCAAATGGGGGGGGGGGGCACCTCTGCTGGTGTCCATGGTGACTGTTCACAAAGTTCAGGAACCGGCGACAGTCCTGGGGGGGGGGGGGGGACAGAAGATTTT
>NW_024040040.1:57256000-57302634 GCF_014851395.1 Micropterus salmoides | reverse complement strand
GGGGGGGGGCAGATGAGTGCCAATCAGAGCAGCTCGTACTGCCGCAGGTGCATACGCTGGATGATGTCACGACAGTCGTTGAAGACGCGGCGGATGTTTCTGTGTCGATGGCGCAGGTGAAGTGAGGATAGCAGTAATGTTTCCCATCAGTGCTCGACTGGCTGATCCTCTGAGGGCAGAGGGTCAGACAGATGACATCACTATGACATCAGATGACTTCACAGGAAACTACCATCATCATCACCAGTGCATTTTTACCAGAAACTCGTCTCTAATGAAGAACTTGGCTCTGGACACTCTTGGTCTTCATCAGCATCTGGAACAGCTGGACAGACGAGTGATGTCAGGAAGCGTATTATATACGTATGTGTGTACTTCCACATGTGTGTATACAGTGTAAATGTACCCTCAGCAGGTACTTGGTAGTTGCTGTATTCGGGGAAATAATCCTCCAGTTTGGATTTTCCAGCCAGAATCTTGTCAGCGCACATCCTGTTTGTTCAGGAACAAGATCACTGAGATGGTCTTCAGAAACCTGCAGCCAACCGCAGGGCAGAGGGGGTTAAGAGCAGCCAACCGCAGAGCAGGGGGGTTAAGAGCAGCCAACCGCAGAGCAGGGGGGGTTAAGAGCAGCCAACCGCAGGGCAGGGGGGTTAAGAGCAGCCAACTGCAGGGCAGGGGGGTTAAGAGCAGCCAACCGCAGAGCAGGGGGGGTTAAGAGCAGCCAACCGCAGAGCAGGGGGGTTAAGAGCAGCCAACCGCAGGGCAGGGGGGTTAAGAGCAGCCAACCGCAGGGCAGGGGGGTTAAGAGCAGCCAACCGCAGAGCAGGGGGGTTAAGAGCAGCCAAACGCAGAGCAGGGGGGTTAAGAGCAGCCAACCGCAGGGCAGAGGGGGCTAAGAGCAGCCAACCGCAGAGCAGGGGGGGTTAAGAGCAGCCAACCGCAGAGCAGGGTGGTTAAGAGCAGCCAACCGCAGGGCAGAGGGGTTAAGAGCAGCCAACCGCAGAGCAGGGGGGGTTAAGAGCAGCCAACCGCAGAGCAGGGGGGTTAAGAGCAGCCAACCGCAGAGCAGAGGGGGCTAAGAGCAGCCAACCGCAGAGCAGGGGGGTTCAGAGCAGCCAACCGCAGAGCAGGGTGGTTAAGAGTAGCCAACCGCAGGGCAGAGGGGCTAAGAGCAGCCAACCGCAGAGCGGGGGGGTTAAGAGCAGCCAACCGCAGAGCAGGGGGGGGTTAACTGCGAACCTGTTGGTCCAGATGGATCTGAAGAGGTCCAGAGATTCTCGCCGATTGGTGGAGTTGTCCTCTCTGATCACCATGTTGTAGCTGCTGGCCGCCACGAAGA
Organism: Micropterus salmoides; assembly: GCF_014851395.1. NCBI lineage: Eukaryota > Metazoa > Chordata > Actinopteri > Centrarchiformes > Centrarchidae > Micropterus > Micropterus salmoides. The sequence goes on along the minus strand of NW_024040040.1, from coordinate 57,301,292 downwards.
TGATGGCGGTCACATCTGGACAACACACAGCGTCAGTTCAACAGGAAGTGCACTCAGTTCTCAGGGTTCTTTAGTAGATCAGTGTTTCTCACCATTGAAGCACTGGATCCACTTCCTCCTTTCGTCTCGCTGTCCTCCGACATCAAACATGCTGATGGACACAGTGTTAATCAGGTCAGTTGGTCAGGCGTTGCATAAAGACAGTCAGTTGGTCAGGCGTTGCATAAAGACAGTCAGAGGTCAGTTGTTCAGGCGTTGAATAAGACGGTCAGAGGTCAGGCGTTGCATAAAGACAGTGAGAGGTCAGTTGGTCAGGCGTTGCATAAAGACGGTCAGAGGTCAGTTGGTCAGGCGTTGCATAAAGACAGTCAGTTGGTCAGGCGTTGCATAAAGACAGTCAGTTGGTCAGGCGTTGCATAAAGACAGTCAGTTGTCAGTTGTTCAGGCGTTGCATAAAGACGTCAGAGGTCAGTTGTTCAGGCGTTGAATAGACGGTCAGAGGTCAGGCGTTGCATAAAGACAGTCAGAGGTCAGGCGTTGCATAAAGACAGTCAGAGGTCAGTTGGTCAGGCGTTGCATAAAGACAGTCAGAGGTCAGTTGGTCAGGCGTTGCATAAGACGGTCAGAGGTCAGGCGTTGCATAAAGACAGTCAGAGGTCAGTTGGTCAGGCGTTGCATAAAGACAGTCAGAGGCCAGTTGGTCAGGCGTTGCATAAAGACAGTCAGAGGTCAGTTGGTCAGGCGTTGCATAAAGACGGTCAGAGGTCAGGCGTTGCATAAAGACAGTCAGAGGTCAGTTGGTCAGGCGTTGCATAAAGACGGTCAGAGGTCAGGCGTTGCATAAAGACAGTCAGAGGTCAGTTGGTCAGGCGTTGCATAAAGACGGTCAGAGGTCAGGCGTTGCATAAAGACAGTCAGAGGTCAGTTGGTCAGGCGTTGCATAAAGACAGTCAGAGGTCAGTTGGTCAGGCGTTGCATAAAGACGGTCAGAGGTCAGGCGTTGCATAAAGACAGTCAGAGGTCAGTTGGTCAGGCGTTGCATAAAGACGGTCAGAGGTCAGTTGGTCAGGCGTTGCATAAAGACAGTCAGAGGTCAGTTGTTCAGGCGTTGAATAAGACGGTCAGAGGTCAGGCGTTGCATAAAGACAGTCAGAGGTCAGTTGGTCAGGTGTTGCATAAAGACAGTGAAAGGTCAGTTGGTCAGGCGTTGCATAAAGACGGTCAGAGGTCAGTTGGTCAGGCGTTGCATAAAGACAGTCAGAGGTCAGTTGGTCAGGCGTTGCATAAAGACAGTGAGAGGTCAGTTGGTCAGGCGTTGCATAAAGACGGTCAGAGGTCAGGCGTTGCATAAAGACAGTGAGAGGTCAGTTGGTCAGGCGTTGCATAAAGACAGTCAGAGGTCAGTTGGTCAGGCGTTGCATAAAGACGGTCAGAGGTCAGTTGGTCAGGCGTTGCATAAAGACGGTCAGAGGTCAGTTGGTCAGGCGTTGCATAAAGACAGTGAGAGGTCAGTTGGTCAGGCGTTGCATAAAGACAGTGAGAGGTCAGTTGGTCAGGCGTTGCATAAAGACAGTCAGAGGTCAGTTGGTCAGGCGTTGCATAAAGACAGTGAGAGGTCAGTTGGTCAGGCGTTGCATAAAGACAGTCAGAGGTCAGTTGGTCAGGCGTTGCATAAAGACAGTGAGAGGTCAGTTGGTCAGGCGTTGCATAAAGACAGTCAGAGGTCAGTTGGTCAGGCGTTGCATAAAGACAGTGAGAGGTCAGTTGGTCAGGCGTTGCATAAAGACAGTCAGAGGTCAGTTGGTCAGGCGTTGCATAAAGACGGTCAGAGGTCAGTTGGTCAGGCGTTGCATAAAGACAGTCAGAGGTCAGTTGGTCAGGCGTTGCATAAAGACAGTGAGAGGTCAGTTGGTCAGGCGTTGCATAAAGACGGTCAGAGGTCAGGCGTTGCATAAAGACAGTCAGAGGTCAGTTGTTCAGGCGTTGCATAAAGACAGTCAGAGGTCAGTTGGTCAGGCGTTGCATAAAGACAGTCAGAGGTCAGGCGTTGCATAAAGACAGTCAGTTGTCAGTTGTTCAGGCGTTGCATAAAGACAGTCAGAGGTCAGTTGTTCAGGCGTTGCATAAAGACAGTCAGAGGCCAGTTGTTCAGGCGTTGAATAAGACAGTCAGAGGTCAGGCGTTGCATAAAGACAGTCAGAGGTCAGGCGTTGCATAAAGACAGTCAGAGGTCAGTTGGTCAGGCGTTGCATAAAGACAGTCAGAGGTCAGTTGGTCAGGCGTTGCATAAAGACGGTCAGAGGTCAGTTGGTCAGGCGTTGCATAAAGACGGTCAGAGGTCAGTTGGTCAGGCGTTGCATAAAGACGGTCAGAGGTCAGTTGGTCAGGCGTTGCATAAAGACAGTCAGAGGTCAGGCGTTGCATAAAGACAGTGAGAAGTCAGTTGGTCAGGCGTTGCATAAAGACAGTGAGAAGTCAGTTGGTCAGGCGTTGCATAAAGACGGTCAGAGGTCAGTTGGTCAGGCGTTGCATAAAGACAGTCAGAGGTCAGGCGTTGCATAAAGACAGTCAGAGGTCAGTTGGTCAGGCGTTGCATAAAGACAGTGAGAGGTCAGTTGGTCAGGCGTTGCATAAAGACGGTCAGAGGTCAGTTGGTCAGGCGTTGCATAAAGACAGTCAGAGGTCAGTTGGTCAGGCGTTGCATAAAGACGGTCAGGCGTTGCATAAAGACAGTGAGAGGTCAGTTGGTCAGGCGTTGCATAAAGACGGTCAGAGGTCAGTTGGTCAGGCGTTGCATAAAGACGGTCAGGCGTTGCATAAAGACAGTGAGAGGTCAGTTGGTCAGCGTTGCATAAAGACGGTCAGAGGTCAGTTGGTCAGGCGTTGCATAAAGACAGTCAGAGGTCAGTTGGTCAGGCGTTGCATAAAGACGGTCAGAGGTCAGTTGGTCAGGCGTTGCATAAAGACGGTCAGGCGTTGCATAAAGACAGTGAGAGGTCAGTTGGTCAGGCGTTGCATAAAGACGGTCAGAGGTCAGTTGGTCAGGCGTTGCATAAAGACGGTCAGAGGTCAGTTGGTCAGGCGTTGCATAAAGACAGGTTCATACTGTAAAGAGAAATCCAACTAAAGAAATGAAGCATTAGTTAAGACAAAATTTACAACTGCTAGTTCTCCAACTACAGTTCCCATAATGCTTTGGGGGGATGTAGAAAGTACAATGTTGCCATGGAGACAGCTTTGATTTTATTTCCACTAAGCTGATTTGAGGACACTGACTTTGACCTAAAGGTGGAGGAGACAGGTGATTGGTGCAGATGGACAGGGGGGGCGGGGCTAAGCACACTCACTGGAAGTTGACTTTGTCCACCTGAAACCGGGTTTCAATAATCCCTGAAGTCAGAACCCTGCAGCGCAGCAAATCCTGCAGAAGAAGAAGAAGGCGTTAGTAACGGCTCCAGTCAGGCTGAATGCTGGAGGCTGATTGGCCGGTTTGTTACCTGGTCACTAGGTGTATAGTCTGTCCTCCTGACGGCGTCCAACCTGTCCAGGAAGCTGTAACACACACAGACATGTTTAGGTGATGTGGAAGCACTGCATCACCTGCGCCTCCTCCACCCTGAGCTGTGATAGGGCCGTCAGGGTTAGTGGAGCGTTTTGATTGGTCCGTTGGGACTTAAAATGTCAGTTGCTCTGAGATGAAGTGGAAGACGGTGTGTGTTTGTGTGTGTCTCTTACTACTTAGCGCAGTCGATCAGCTGATATTCGTTGGAGCGTTCGAAACACGCCTTCACACCGTTGTCCTCCCATAGCCTCTGAGCGTGCTCAAAGAAGTCCTGAGAGACAGACAGTTTAAACAGGAAGTCTCAGTGAGATCATGGCATGTACTTCACATCAGATCGTCTACGAAGCACGATCCAAACACCGCACCACATCTAAACCCGAACCGGCGGCCCAAGACCCGATCCACGGGGAGACACCCGTCAGGCGTACCTTCATCACCTCACACAGGCGAATAACCCTGGTTACCATGACGCCTGTCAGAGGGGGGGATACATCAGGCAGCGGGTGAGCGTCGGCTCTGTTGAAAACAAGGCAGCCGCCTCGCCGCCTCCTCGCCGGCGTAACAGACAAGAGCCTCTGAAGGCATCTCTGTGAACACTGGTTTGGAACCACCGTACAGGGCAGCACTATGACAGCGTGTGACATCAGCACGCCAGCTTGCTTCCTGGCGGTCAGTAACGAGCGTCGAGTCAGCGTGAATGCTGCCTCTGACACGGACAGTTGCGGGGGCAGTTTGAGGGATCTTATGAGACAGGAAGTGATCGCTGGATCCATGTAGAACAGCAGTCTGACCCGTTTCCAGCAGCCACTGTGTGCTCAGAGCTGGTCTGTCAGCGTGAGGATCAGGACCAAACTGTGATGGCTAGAGGACTGGGTCAGAACATCTCCAGACTGGTCTGCAGGGGTCAGTACCCGTCAGAAGTGAGCCAAGGAAGGAAAAGCTGTGAGCTGGCGACAGGGTCGTGGAGGGTCAAGGATCAGTGATGCACATGGGGAGCGAAGACTGGCCCGCGTGGTCTGATCCGGCAAACTGCGGCAGAAGGTGGTGCTGGTTCTGATAGTTGGTTGGTTCTGTTTGTTTAAAGCAGAGCAGAGCTGCCAGGTGTGCAGATCATGCTACCAAAAAGGTAAAAAATGCAGAATTGTGAGGTTTGTGAACAGCACAAACCACCGTCACGTCACTACTCCTGCGTGCTCGTCTGCTGTGGGGAAACACTGTGCTGCCATGTTTACATCATGAACCAGGATGTTGCCGATTCAGTCCAGCCACAGACCCTGGTCTTCTAGGACCAGAGCTGTGAGGAAGGAGGTAGGTCCAGAACTGTGACACTTTGGCTTTGTGATGAAGTGCTGTAGTCGGAGCAGGAGCAGCAGGCAGACGGACAGCCAGCGGTTTACCGAGTGACGTTATACCGTGCGTCAGATCCATTAAAGGTTCCATAATATTTCACCATCTGAACACAGATGTAAGGTGTGAATGTGAGGTAATGACCTACAGTCGACGCTCAGCGTGTGATTGGACAGCAGTCGACCAATCAGCAGCGGCGGCGTTCAGAGGCGACACAGGAAGTCTCTTGTTTTGTCTGCGTGTCATTAGAGAGCGGAGACGTTCAGCTAATGAGGCCTCAGGTGAGACTGTGTCAGGCGTGGTGTCGGTCCCACGCCGCCTCCTTACATCATGTCATTATCATCATTAACACAAACAAGCTCTCCGCCAGCTCTCCTGGTGCTCCCCGCTGTTTTCACGGGGAACGCTCTGCACCACTGTCGCCGCCTCACAATGTTCTGACCTGAGCGCCAGACTGCAGAGGCCGCCATCATCATCATCATCCACTCCAGTACCTCGGGGAAGGAACCGCGGAGCCGCTCTACCTCCTGATTCTGCTACACAAGGATTTAATGATGCATGAATAATATACTAGAGGTAAACTACATCGGATATTTTATAAGTTATAACCAATATATTAAATATAATGACCATATACATGTTATACTAACAGTATACATTATACTTTTTATTTAATGTAGTGATATTATAGTAACACGCTCATTTCTGCTAGTTCCTCCTCAGGTTGGATAAAGTCTCCGATGTGGATTCAGATCCAGGATGTGCCAACATGTGCTGCCACACGCGTTCTGTTTGCCTGAAGTTATAAAAGTGGATCAGTAATCTAGTCCTGTGCATCTGTCCCTGGCTCAAAACTACAACCCACAAGCCACAATGCACCAATCACAGCAGAGTTTTAAAACGCTGTTTACAAGGTGGCAAAATCTGTATTTCTGCACTGGTGGCGCCAAAAAATTATTCTTCTTTCTTCTTGTTTAACTTGGTTTGAGTTGAGAAACACACATTTCAAAATGTCAGAAATAAAAATAATCCAGCAGGTAGACCCATGGAACCACGATAATCGCAGTATATGACCTCGACCTGTGTGGAATAATAAAGTCACACCTTCTGTTGTTCAGCTGTGAGCCAAAAGCTAGAACGGAGAACGAGGCGCTCTTTCCACAGCCGGAAGCATCGCCGTTATTGTGTCACAGTCTGATGCAAAGAACGTTGATGTCCGTTGTAAACTCGAACGACCAGCAAAAAGATTTTATTCGCAAACATTTCTCCACCTGATTTATTGAAGGATCTACTGAAGCAGCACAGCAACATGGAACTTAGAGAAACTCCGGCAGCTGCTGCCCGTGATGCTGGGATTCGTCGGGAGACATCGTAACAAATACAGCTCTTATAAATACATGTGCAGAAAAACAGTAGTCCCCACACAAACTCAGGATTTACTTGCTGCTCTGTACATTTTGTTGTTGTATGTACTTTCACTCAAGTCCAATTTCAAATGCAGGACTTTTACTTCTAACAGCATTTCTACCCTGTGGCATCAGAACTTTTACTTCTTCCAACACTGGCTGCTGGTGGTGAGCTCGTTTTCAAAGTTCAAACTAACGACCGACCTGTTCAGAGGTTTCACTGACTAACTCGTCGGCCGCTCTGAAAGTCAACACCAGGATTTAACTGAGATGAATTACAGTGAAATGAACTGCATGCAGCAGAGGACTGTGGGATCTAGCTGTTAACAGGTCAGTTGAAGAGACGTTTATTAAAACTGGACTGAATTTAGTGAAAAGGTTGTGATGACATGTTTTTATTTAATAAAGGAAGTCTGAACAGGATCCCAGGTTTAGGACTCTAACGGTTTGACTGACACCTCACCTGTGCGCGTGTGCGTGCGTTACCTCTGTGTACTCAAAGTCCGACAGCGGCGCGATGCTCTTGATGTAGTCCACTCTGAACTGGTTGTCAGGGTTACCCAGAGGCACGGGCGGAGTCAACATACTCATGGCTGACACAATGGTCTGAAACACACACACACACACACACACACACACTCTCTGATTGGCTGCTGTGGCTGTCAATCATCATGCTCTGCAGTAAATCAGTAACAGGTGTTGTAATTGAAGGTGAATCCTGCTGTCTGATGGTCTGGACGATCCATCAGAATCACATGGTATGTGTTCAAGGACATGCACAGAATGAGTGTCAACGAACAGCTCAATAGGTGTAAACTGCTGCGTACAGATACACAAACAGTATACAACAATATTTGTAGACAGTGCTGACATAATATCTGTACATGAGGTAAGTAACAGTTTATTTCTACGTATGATATCAGAACTCAACCTGTTTACACTCGATACCTAACTTAACCAGTTTCAGGTGCTTCAACTAATCACTAGTCATGTGACCTACCACTATGGCATCCTTCACGTTCTTCCTGATGTCTTGCATCTTCAGCTGCTTCTCTCTGGAAAACAAATACTTTATTAAATACACAAGCATCCTAGATTCAACCACAACTGCAGCCTTACGCCCATCGATAATCAAGGAGCATATCCACAGTGGAGCAGCTGAACGTCAAATATTTAACCTCTGACACTTTGGATTTAAAAAATATTTGACATTAGACTATGAGACTTTACACAGCAGGAAGTAGAGCCACACTGGCGCAGAGGGGGAGATTTCAAACAAAAGTAGATCAAGTCAGTGTGTATTTTATTGTGAAGGGTTCAAAATCTTACTCACTCAGCGTTGAAACCGTCCACATGGAGAATCCTCATCTGCTTCACAATCGTGCTTTTACCAGATTCTCCTGCACCTGGAGACAGACAGGGGAGACAGATGAGACAAACAAACAGGCTGACGAGACAGACAGGCGAGACAGACGGACAGACTCACCCAGCAGTAACAGTCTGTGTGTTGCTTTATAAGCCTGTCTCTCCTTCTGCAGCTGTCTCTCGATCTTCTTGTTGGCTTCTCTCTTCGCTTTATCCTCCAGTCGTTCTTCCTCCGTCTTCCCTCCCAGACAGCCCATCTCAACTGGAACCACAGAAACCACAGATCAACCCCCACAAACCAGTGATCCACATGCAGACACCAGCGACCAACCCGAGGCTCTGGAACAGCCTGCCCGAGTAAATCAGGTCGGCTGAGTCAGTGAACTCTTAAGTCCCTTCTTAAAACATACTTTTATAGGAGAGCCTTTCCTGATCTTATTTGACTTTATTTTATCCCTTTTATTTTATTCTATTTTACTAATTTTATATTTATCTTAAACGTGTATTTTAGTCTTTTCAATGTTTTCTTGCTTTTATCATGTATTGTTTGTGTTATTGTCTTTTGGGTATTATTGTCTTTACACTTGTTAAAGCACTTTGTAACTTGTTTTTAAAAAGTGCTCTACAAGATTGTTATTACCACCAGCGACCAATCCCGAGCGACAAAACCGCAGACGACACCAGCGACCAACCACCAGTGTCCAACCCCCAGACGACACCAGCGACCCACCACCAGCAACCAGCCACCAGCATCCAACCCCCAGACACCACCAGCGACCAACCCGCAGACACCAACCCCCAGAAACCAGCGACCAACCACCAGCGACCAACCCCCAGACACCAGCGACCAACCCCAGACGACACCAGCGACCCACCACCAGACGACACCAGCGACCCACCACCAGCAACCTGACACCAGCGACCAACCCCCAGACACCAGCGACCCACCACCAGCAACCTGACACCAGCGACCAACCCCAGACACCAGCGACCAACCCCCAGACACCAGCGACCAACCCCCAGACACCAGCGACCAACCCCCAGACGACACCAGCGACCAACCCCCAGACGACACCAGCGACCCACCACCAGCAACCTGACACCAGCGACCCACCACCAGCAACCTGACACCAGCGACCCACCACCAGCAACCAGACACAGCGACCAACCCCCAGACACCACCAGACACCAACCCGCAGACACCACCAGCGACCAACCCCCAGACACCAACCCGCACCAGCACCAACCCCAGACACCAGCGACCAACCCCAGACCACCAGCGACCAACCCGCAGACACCAACCCGCAGACACCACCAGCGACCAACCCCCAGACGACACCAGCGACCAACCCGCAGACACCAACCCGCAGACACCACCAGCGACCAACCCCCAGACGACACCAGCGACCAACCACCAGCGACCAACCCGCAGACACCAGCGACCAACCCCCAGACGACACCAGCGACCAACCCCCAGACGACACCAGCGACCAACCACCAGCGACCAACCCGCAGACACCACCAGACACCAATCCCCAGACACCACCATGGACCAACCCGCACACACCAACCCCCAGACACCACCATGGACCAACCCGCAGACACCGACCCCCAGACACCACCAGCGACCAACCCGCACACACCGACCCCCAGACACCACCAGCGACCAACCCGCACACACCGACCCCCAGACACCAGCGACCAACCCCCAGACGACACCAGCAACCCACCACCAGCGTCCAACCTATAGTTCACCTAATAAACACACTTCAAACTCAAGCTTGACGTTAGCAATAATCTTTGAAACTTATTAAAATTAATCACTGAAAAAGGAAATTACACCACATACATTTACATGTCTAAACATTTCCAGTCGTTATCTTTAGATTTTGACTTGTACGTTGTAATTACTTGATTTGAATCATGAATTTATTAATTCATCTGTAGTGTTTCAGAAAAAGAAACCATAGACATGAAGGAAAGAAGAAAAGTCCTCAGAGGAGCAGAACAGGAGCCAGTTTAAGGTTTTAGGAATGAAAGAGGAGATTCAAGCTCAGAACAAACGGTCCTGAATCTGATCAGAGAAAAGATTCAAAACAGAAAACCCAATGTCCAACGTGTTACTGATGATACCTGGCTAGTATCGTTTCATCATCGCAGTACTTCTACTTTGATGTGAATCTTCTTCCAGCGCTCCTGAAACCAAGGAACCACTTTCTCAGAACCTAACCAGCCGGTCCCAGGGCTGTCCTGGTTGGACCCACCTGTAGCTGATGGAGATCACTGAGCCGTCGTGTCTCAGCAGGTCCAGATCAGATCGTCTTTCTGTCTGTCCATGAAAGTCCAGGTGAAGAAAAAGAACAGCTCCTCAACCAATCAGCTCCCTCGTCTGTCCTCCAGCAGTCCCGTTCAGGTCCAGTTCAAGGGGGCAGAACCAGGTCTACTGCTGGTTTTCTGATGTTTTGTCTTCCCTGTGATGTTTTGACAATGAGAGAAACACCTGAACTGCTCTCTCTCCCTCTCTACCTGCCCCCCTCCCCCCCAGGTCTCTAATAGCGCCTCATTAGTCTCGCTCTTTTCTTTGGGGAATGTTTCTGTTTTTCCTCTCTTGTCACTTTGCTGCCTGACAACCAGCAGCCAGATTCACAAACACAAACTCCCCTGGAGGTTTTCTCATGGTCTCAGTCTTGGACTCTGTTAGACCAGAACTGGGTCTGGACCAGCACACAGGAGGTCAGGAGACACTGAAGTAACAGAACCCTTTACTGCTGGACAACACACTCACACGATAAGCTGCTCAGATTTGTCCCTCAGCTCCTCAGAATGACTCATAGTTCAACACATTACATGGAGTAAATGGAGATCAGAGGAAGTGTCCCTGGGTAAAGACACTGAAATGCTCCTGAATGAGTTTGTGGAAATGTCTGAGTGTTTGTTGTACACTAGTATTACTTTATTATAAGTACATTTCTCTCCGTCTGTCCCCACGATGGCAGCCTGCAGGTAGCAGCATCTCCTTCCCTTTCTCTCTCTCCCCCCCCCCCATCAGATGGACATGACTCATGAACTTTCATCTTTATAAGTATTTGTTAGTTTGATATTTATTTTAATGTATATTTTAAACGCTTTATTTTGTATATAAATGATAAATTCTTGTGCGTCTGCACTCACTTTTGTTTCCCCCGTGTGGGATAAATAAAGTTTCTTAACTTGTTGTTACTGAATTTTACATATTTCACTGTTTTCCCCTAAATGTTCCGTTTCATAATGTTTCCATTCTTCCTGATGTATTTTCCGCATGCTGTCCACACACTATACTGTATCCAGGACATTAAATACATGTGTAAGGGTCTGTTGCATTTGTCTCCACCTTGTGGCCCCTTTAAGTCACTGCACGGTCACAGTCAGCAGTCATGGTAAGAAGCTGCTGCTGCAGTCAACGGTTCTGTGGAGGTAAAACTGGTTTTCAAGTCAACTTTGCTTTATTAGTTTTTCTGCCTTCAGAGAAGAAATTGACTATTTAACTCAAGACACAAAAACAAAACTATTCTCCTCCTTCAGTGGCCGGACGGCCCAGACTCTCCACCTTCCAAAGACTTCAACCTGAGGCGGGAAAAAACAAAACAGATTTACAAGGTTTGAGTAGGTCTAAACCAGACCCAACCCTGACAGTCTAAACTGAGGGTTTAACAAGAAGGATTAATGGGTTCTAACCAGATCCAAACCAGACCTAACCCGGTCTCAGATCAGACTGACCTCTGCAGATGTTCGTCGCAGAAGGAGCCCAGTCGCTGCATCTCTGACTGGATAAAATTCTGAAGGACACAGAGGGACACAGTCAGTGACTGGAACAGGTCTGAGGTTTAGACCTGCTCTAATGCATTACAACTTTACTTCTTAGAAAGATTAGAACGTTCTTCTTGAGCCACAGCTGCCTCTGGGACTCTCCGGTCAGAGTCTGTTCCAGACGATTCTTCTTTTCTGGAAACTTTTTCTTTCAGTTGTGACTTTGTACTCAAAATATTCCAACTTGGTCTAAATATTTAAAATGTGAGATGCCGCCTTGTATGGAGTCCTGACATGCTGGGTGACCAATAGGAGCACAGAGCTCTTTCAAAACATCGCCATTTTGAAACTACGTTATTAAATCATGCTAATGTTAGCTAAGAAGTTAGCTATAAAATACTAATAGATACCCGTTAGCTAGCCAACTCAGCAAGTATTCAAAACGCCAACATATTTAAATATTTTATAAATACATGCATTTGTGGATTTCTACCACCTTTTATTAAAACCTGAAATATTTGTGTGCATCAGAAACACATTTGTGGACCTTAGATCATGTACAGCGATAATGTTTTTGTGGAGAGTCATTTACATATAATCTAAAATGCATTAGTGAATCCTTCTGTGAGACTGATCCGACTCCGTGGTAGTACATTAGTAGTATTACTGCAGTTTCTTCCAGTACCAGGATCTGTGTGTTTATGGCATTCAGGCTGGTTGAGTTTTCTTGCAGTCGGTTCAGCTGATCAGTGACGCTGTTCTCGAACGTCTGCAGCAACACACACCTACACACACACACACACACACACACAAACACTTTAATTACTATACAGTATTTTATTTAGCAACAAAAGATTTAAGTTAGATTTTTCATCAGTGTTCTCCGTGTTTGACTGGTTCAACACCTGTGTGGGTGGAGCTATAAAATAATTCACTCTTCAGGTCCAGCAGACACTCGGAGAGTCACAGCTGGTACACGTTGGTACTTGTTTCTCTGACTAAACACATTTGTATGCAACTGTGTGTTTATGTATGTAGCTGGGTGGTTGCTAAAATGCATTTCTCAATCACCATTATTATAATGCTGTACAAACATTATGTTTTGTGAGAGTATGCTACAAGTCAAACAGAATGAAAGTATTTTTACTTTGGCTCTTATTCTTTCCTTACTCTTTGCTCTGACATGAAGTATATCTACAGTCAGCATATAACAAAGGGTAATTACATAAATACATTGCTAAGCCACTAAAAAGGGTTGCTTAAGTGTTTATTGTGATTATTATTTTAAATGTACTCAAAATGCTTGCAAATTCGAAAATGTTGTTCAAACTAGCTAACCCATGCCCCACTCTCTGACAGACTCTGGTCAGGGTGCTAATGGCACCGTTGGGACGGAGCCTGGCCCGGGTACCTTGGGGGGTTCTGAGCCGCACACAGGACCAGAGCCCGTGGTGATCAGGAAAGACTCACATCAAGAGACTCCCTGTAGCCCAGAACTAGGCACTGAAGCCACAAAGACAGCCGTCTTGTTGCAGTTCTACAGTCGAGGTGTGCACTGCAGATCTACAAACAGAGAGAAAAGAGTGGGGTCCTCCCTGTCTATTTCTTTAAGTTTATGACCCTAGGGTTCTGTGCAAACTGGGGCTTATGGAAAATAACTAAGTTTCTCTTTGGGTGGCAGGTGTGTGAGTGGGCGGTACCTGTGTTTGTGGACCGTACCTGTGTGAGTGGGCGGTACCGGTGTTTGTGGACGGTACCTGTGTTTGTGGACCGGTGTGTGTGAGTGGGCGGTACCTGTGTTTGTGGACGGTACCTGTGTTTGTGGACCGGTGTGTGTGAGTGGGCGGTACCTTTGTTTGTGGACAGAGGTCAGCAGTGAAGAGACACGTTGCTGACACTCTCTTAGAGACTGAAGAACTTCAGTTTCGACGTTCTGCCAGATGCCCTGAAAATAATTTAATTACTTTTAGTTGACCGGCCGTGGCACTTCTTGATCAGCCACACAACCAGTCAATAATCAGATTGTAACTGTGCGTGTACTGACAGTGAAGTGTTGTTCTAGTTGTGTTCTGAAGGTGTTGAAGGCAGCTGTGATGCTGGTGGTTAGGCCTGACTCCACCCCTGCATCCATCACAGGCCCCTCCTTCTCAACATGTGGTTCAGCCCCTTCATCAGGCAGCCCTGCCTCCTCCTCTGGTGGCTCCGGCCCCTCAGGTGACCCCTCTGAGACCAGCGGCGAGTTCAATCTCTTTGTCGGCGCTGAACCCGCCCCAGGTGAGCGGCAGATTTATAAAACAATTCAGGTTCAGATAAAAATTTAAGGCTCAAGACTTCTACTACCTGTCAGGAATGAGTTTGACTCCTCCCCCTCTGGCTGAGGCTCCGCACCCCTTTTGTGGGCCAAAGGGCCCTCAGTTTGGTCTGACAGGTAGCCTTCACATAGAGAAACAAAACTTTAATTATTCCCTCCATTTCTGCCAGGAACAGAATGAACAGATGAAATCTTAAGATTGACAAAATTAAAATTTTACTTTGAAGCATTTGTCATCATTTTGAATTGCCATCAGTTTATTTGATTTACTTACTGTTCGTTCAGGATCATGTGGCAGTGGTACAATAATAAAGGCCTTAGTCTTTAACTGGTGTGCAATGCTGATCCCAGGTCAAGAAAATACAAACTTCCTTCTTTTATTTGCTGGGGGGGTGATGTCTGTTTGCAACGGCATAGTCTATCGACCCAACACTAATCTATAATCGACTACTTAAACCTGTGTCTGTTTAAGTAAAAGGATTCTCTCCTGTGTTATTCTGTTTTTATCATTGAACTTCTCAAATTTCCATAGTTCTGGATCATTGAATTAGTGAATTTATGTTTTCAATAATGGAGGGAAGAAACAACCATTATAATCAACCCAAACTACTAGAATGATGAACAGAAGAAGAAGAGCCTCTGACTGAGTTCTGTGAGTTCAATTAGTCTAACGAGGAAGATCAAACTGTTCATAAAGACCTGAGTCTGGAGCGGATCTCTTCCTTTCAGAACTGAAGACTTCCTGCAAACAGAAAACAGATGAACAGATGAGAACAGGTGATAGGCGGGAGACAACAGATGATAGGCGGGAGACAACAGGGAGAGAACAGGTGATAGGCGGGAGACAACAGGTGATGTTTTTTACAGAAGAATAAAAACAGGAAACAAACCTTTTTTTTAGGAGAGCTGCCTCCTCCAAAGTCATCTGTCTGCTCCTGAGAGATTTGTAGCTCCGCCCCCACAGGATCACCTGAGAGAGACCCATTCAGAGCACTGACCTTCACCAAGTTTCTCTGTAACTGATCCAGACTCGATGCAGCCTGTAGGCCAGTGTTCACTGTCCTCCGGCTGTCTCTCAGCTTCATTAGCTCACCGCTAATGCTAACAACGTTTCCTTCACAATCCAAAAACATCTGGATCTTTACCCGGTAGGTCCGTTCATTAGGGGTCACGCCCCACACGGGCCCCACCCCCAGATGACAGACAGAGGGTGTAATTCTTCTTGTTCATTAGACCCACCTGAGTTTAGATGGGAGCAGTTTGGAGAGTCTGTGGGGTGTGAAGGCGTGGAGTATCGGATCTGGTCAAACAGAAGCTCGGCCGTCTTTCTGGCTGGAGTCTGAAACAGAGAACAGCTTCCTGTTGAACGTCTTCACACTCTTTCACTCCATCGTCCACAGTGTGTTCACAGAGCAGCTACCTTCATCACAGAGGAGTCTTCTTCACTGCTCGCAGATGACAGAGGCAAGACTGGAGACAGACACACAGAGAATCAACAGACAGAAGATTCTTCAGTACCATCATCATCTCCACACCGCCGGGAAACACAAAGTACAGGTCCTGTGGACTCCTTCCGCTTCCTGGGCACCATCATCTCCCAGGACCTCAAGTGGGAGCTGAACATCACCTCCCTCACCAAGAAGGCCCAGCAGAGGATGTACTTCCTGCGGCAGCTGAAGAAGTTCAGCCTGCCAAAGACAATGATGGTGCACTTCTACACCACCATCATTGAGTCCATCCTCACCTCCTCCATCACCATCTGGTACGCTGCTGCCACTGCCAGGGACAAGGGCAGGCTGCAGCGCATCGTTCGCTCTGCAGAGAAGGTGATTGGCTGTAATCTTCCTTCTCTTCTGGACCTGTACCGATTCTGAGATCCTCGCTGCATTGCATGCGTGGCCCCAGCCCCTTGGGGCTTGGCCACTAATTACATTTTATTTATGAAGCTCCCAGAGACAGCTGGACCATCACAGTTACAATACAGAAAAAGAACAAAATCATCAACCAGACTCCATTTATAAAATCCAGGACTCTGAGGCGAGCAGGAAAGATTGTGGCCGACCCCTCCCACCCCAGACACAGACTGTTTCAGACTCTCCACTTGTGGTTGGAAACCTGCTGAGCAGTAAAGCTGATTCTGATGTTGGTCATTTATTATTAAATTCAGTCTGTTGGCTTTATTCCAGATTTCAAAGTGAATGTCGGAGGAGCTCATTCTATTTGTGACGACTTTAGAATAATTATAATCTAAGGACAGACTCACTCTTCAGCTGACTCTTGCTCTGTGGTTTCTTCCTGCTGTAGGATCTAACAGTCTGCCTGGCTGCTGAGGGGGACACCTGGACCGTCCCACCTGGGTCTTTAAGGCGGGGGGAACTTTTTACTTTCTGTTTATACAGAGAAGGAGAACAGAGGCAGCAGTCAGACCACCGAACCATTATGGGCGGGCGGGCAGATAGGCGGACAGGTACCATGAAGACTCTCCCAGCAGCCTCCTCCAGCTCTCGGTGGTGTTCAGAGTCAAAGTTCAGCTCCACTGTCTGACCTCTGCAGTTGTGGTGCATGATGGGATTGTTGAGCCGGACCCTGAGGACTGTCTCTGCCCCAGTGCATCCTGGGAAACATACACACACACAGTATTACTGTCCAGATGTTCAGCAGGAGAAACACCTGCAGGGACTGAACGCAGAAGAGAAGCGTTTTTACCGTCACGTTTCACCTGGAGACTGTAATGATCCACGTCCTCCCTCAGCAGGTGGATGGACCCCCACAGGAAACCCTGAGACACAGGAAGACGTCAGGACACAAAGCAGTCTCCGTCCCTGATGGTGGAATGAGCTACCACACGCCATCAGAGCAGGGGCGTCCCTCTCCAACTTCAAGAAGCTCCTGAAAACTCTGCAGAGAACACTTCCTCTGATAACACCTCAAACATGCACTTCCTGCGCTCTTCTGGCCGTCAGAGGAACTGCACTTCAACACAGTTCAACCCGAAGCCTCAGAGTCACGCACGCTCTCTTTATAAACACAAATAAATAGCTACAGCTGTGGACAGAAAACCACGCCAGTCCAGCATGCAGCAGCTGGCCAGTCGTAAACATCTACACTGAACAGGAGTTTGAATTAAGGTTGTAAGGAACAAAGTCTTTTACTGCTCAGCTGTCACCTATTCCTTTAATCGTCTGGTTTATTTACCTGTTTACTACTTACTCTTTCACTCGAACATTCAGTGTCAAGTCATCTCTGTAGTAGACGACTGTAATATTACTACACCTGTGCAGTACCTGAGGCTCATCGATGAAGAAGCTCACACATCCTGAGCCGGCGTTGAAATCTATCCAGAACTCGTCTAGTTTGTCGTCTTTAGGACGAAACAGCTGCAGAAGAAGAAGAAGAGGAGGAGGTCTGGAGTCTGCAGAGATCTACTGTGTATCATAAAGGCTCGGGTGTTTTACCTGTGTGGAGTCAAGGAAAGCTCGCAGGCAGGGGAAGGTGTAGACCCTGACAGACAGAACGCAGGGACAAAAATCACATACAGCTTTCACCTTCATCCCTTATGTTCAGGTCAAATGGGGGGGGGGGGGCACCTCTGCTGGTGTCCATGGTGACTGTTCACAAAGTTCAGGAACCGGCGACAGTCCTGGGGGGGGGGGGGGACAGAAAGATTTTTAACACCAACATTTACAATATGTCCTGTACAAAGAACAACGTACTATATCACATTAATACCTTTGCGTTTACATGTGTATCAAAAGTTTAGATCAGCACATCTCTGAACTTAACTCCCCCTCTGTCGCAGAGCGCCGCCGCCCCCCCCACCACACTCAAACACACACACACACACACCAGCTCAAAAGTATCCAGGTCATGTGCAGCTCTGTAAAAACTGAACTCTAACTCTGAACCATTTTCTCAAAAACAAGAACCACATCAACATCTAACCCTTCCTCCACCTTCCGTCTCCGGGTCATATACACCACCGTCTTTGTTGTTCAATAGCTGACATTTGTTCTTCTTCCGGAGTATCTAAAACCACAAATTAAAAAAAATCTGCTTCGTAAAAACTTCTCCGCATCTACTGAAAATGTTTTCCAACAAATCTGTCAGACGAATGCACTCTGAGAAGCAGTGAAACACTGTCTGTCTCTCACTGCAGAAGGGACATTTGTCTTCTACAGCAGCGTTAATAACAGATGAACGAGTTCACCAATACAACGCCATGAAGGACTCTCCACTGCAGGTCTGCCTTTTTCTGTGTACAAAGACCTCCAGGCTGGTTTAAAGTCAGGATCTAAGTCCAGAAAAACCCTCCACGGGACGTCACTACGTCCACTCAGTGTTCTCTGATTCACAGTTTTCACCATCAGTTTACAGAGAATCTTTCCTGAGGCGTCCCCCAAAGAAGCACCTACAGGGTCCACAGGCTTCGGTAGAAAACCAGAACAGTTCTTAAAACCAGGAGAAAGCCTGGTGGCAGGATACAGATCAGATCTGTTAAAGAGAGCACTCGCGCTCTGTCAGCTTCTGTTTCCAGTGTACCAGACTCGTGATTCTTGTAGACCTTAACCCAAGCCGATCAGCCAGTCCAACAGGGACTTCCAACCGAGGCCCAGCTAGCTCCACCACCTTCCCCAGAGTAGAAACCTGCAGTGTGAAGCTGTCTGGATAGCGTAAGTCCCCCCCAGTTAGGACAGTCCAACAGTCCTCCAAACAGCACAGGCTCTGGTAGGAGCCGGTACAGAGAGTCAACCTGCTGCTGCCTCAGCAAAGTCCACGCTGAGAAAACACTCCTGTAAACAGCTGCTAGAGATGGTCTCTCAGAAACAGATAGACCACGCTGCAGGATGCAGGTCTCCAGATCAGGTCTGCTGGCCCAGTGAGCAGTCTCTGAATGGACTGAGGACGGAAGGCAGCGCCTTGCTGGCCAGATGGACTAGACCACCCTCTTCCTTAGGAAGGAAAAGGACACTCCAATGCAACCTGTCCCAGAAGAAATCAACTAAAACCCTTTGGATCTGTACCAGAAGAGAAGCTGGGGGATCAATGCAAGCCAACCGGGGCCACAGAGCAGAAGAGACCAGATTATTGATCACAAGAGTGCGACCTCTGCAGGACATTTTAGGTAAGAGCCATTTCAGGAGCCAACCTTTAACTTTTTCCAGGGCATCGTCCCAGTTTTTCGGTTCCCAGAAAACTCCCAGATATTTCAGTCCCCCCCCCCACCAAACCTCCAGGTAACCTGAGCCGACACCTCAGCCTCTCCCCCACCATGACAGCCTCACTCTTCCCCCAGTTTACTTTTGTAGAGGATATGCAGCCAAACAGATTCACCAACATATCAACGTCTTTCTGTGTGTTTGTATCAGCACAGGAAAACCTGTATGGCAAAAGTAAAATGCCTGTCGCACCTTCGACAATGCCACCAGGCCAGCTGCAGGGTCATCAGCTGGGAGCCACCCTTCATTGATGTTTCGCTCCATTATTCCTGGAACATCTTGGGATGGTGGAGCAACGGCAGGGACGTCTCCCTGCCGCCCCCTGCAACTGACCCTAGTATGCTTAAGACTCTTGCCTACCCCACACATAATTTTTCCTCCTCAACCAAAGCCAGAAACTCCCTTTCTCCGTTTCCTCAGCCAGCTCCTTTATGGTCTTCCTCAACTTAGCCCCAATTATGCCCATGGACTTTAGGAAGCGCTGGGTAGATGATCCCACAAAGCCTCTGCAGCCAACTTCCACAGGAAAGGTGGCTGTCCTCCACCCAACTTCTCTGCACTGTTAACCAACACTATGACATCATCAGCGTACGACAGCAACAGTTTGGAAAACAAAACTCCACTCAGATTGTTTCTCAGTTTATGGAGCAGAGGCTCGATGACCAGAGAACAGAGGGCAGCCCGGTGTGACCCCCCTCTGAATAGTGAAAGGAGCTCTCAGACCCCAATTCATTTTTAGAACAACTGCAGTGTCACTACACAGAACCTGGATCTGGGCTATAAAGCGAGATCCTGGAGTTCAACCCGGGTCTGCAGCCAATGAGCTAGAGACCTCCAAAACATCACACATTAAAGTGACACTGCCAGCCACACAGTATGTCTGATCAGCGTGGATAACAGCAGCCGTCACCTCTGGAAGCCTGGGGGCCAAGACCCGGGACAGTATGTTATGGTCTGTGCAGAGCAGGGAAACCGGTCTCCAGGTCTTCAGCTCTTGCAGGTCTCCCTTCTTGGGCAGCAAAGTGATGAGCGCCCTCCTGCAGCTCAGAGGCAGCCGACCTCTCTCCAGGCTGTCTGCGACAACCTCCAACAAGTCTTCACCCAACACAGACCAGCAGGACCGACCGTCCGGGCCAGGAGCCCTGCCACCCTGAGAACCCATCAGCGTAAAGTTCATCAAGGGAAACACGAGCCTCCAACTTCACCCTGGCCTCAGCGTCCACCTGAGGAAGAGCAGTGAAGAAGCTGCTGCACACACCTGTCAGCTAATTTCCTAATCTCAGAGGAGTCTGAGAGCGCAGAGCCACTGTCAGGTCGCAGGGAGGGAACAAGTTTTCCTCTCCAAACCAAAAAAAGATCTGAGAGGGGGTGTCCGTCTGCGTGACGTCCAGGAAGCGTGACCTGACCAGAACTCCCTGTGCTGCGGCGCCCAGCAGGATGGCCAGAGCCGCCTTTTTAGATTTAAGCGGTCTAAAAGAATCTACCAAACCCTGCAGTTCCACCAGCTGAGCCTCCAGGTTCTTGATGATTCCTGTCAAGCTTTGGATTTTCAGTACATTTAAAATCACCTCCTAAAAACAAATCCTCATCACTGTTACAGTTCTGGATGGTGTCACACAGAACATTAAGCACCGCTAACCTGTCTGCTCCACTGGTTGGTGCATAAACATTAACAAACAACATTTTCAAATTGAGCTTCAAACTTCAACAAACAGCCTCAATAATTTCCTCTGCTTTGTAGGAAGAAGGTACAAAGCTCACAATTCCCACTACAGCTGGACTTATGGCTCAGAATGACTTCATTATCTGCACTACTGTGTGTTTCCTGAATCAACAGAACATCTATGTTCTTCAGCTCCATCAGCTTAAAAACAGCAGTTATTTTACAATCGTCCCTCCTATTAGATTCAAAGTGCCTCTGCTGAAATCACACATGGAGAAAAAGAAGAGAACAAGAGGAAACAAAAAAAGAGAAACGTTTTTGTTTAAACATCAGCAGCTATTTGTGCTTTTACTCTGAGTCCCAGTTTCTTTAAATGATAGACTTCCTGCTCGGTTAGAACATCTACAAAGTTTTCCAACGAAGGTTAAAATGAAGGGCAACTGGACTTGGTTGAAGCTACTGGAAGACGTTTCGTCCCTTATCCAAAGGACTTCTTCAGTTCTGACTGACTGGCAGGGAAACTCAGCTATTTAACCTCAGTGGGGTCGTTATCTCGGGTCATCGATACCGCTGGTTCGTTAGTGTTCCTTGTTGCTGTGACGACAGTCGTTACAGTCGTTGAGACTACCTGTGGCCAAGACTGAACGACCATCGTTGGTATCTTCACCTGAGGCCAATAGGTTACGTTTGTTGAGTTTCCTGGGAAGTGATGAAAGGACAGCATTGTAAGTGGGGGATAAGTGGTGGCGTAGACCCCCTCCCCTGTTCAATGACGGCTTCTCCACCCTGGTGTAGATGGCTTCCTTGACACCTCTTTCAAACCATCCATCTTCTCTGTCTAAAATGTGCACCTGGTGGTCCTCAAACGAGTGTCCTCTGTCCTTCAGATGTAAGTAGACTGCAGAGTCTTGACCTGAGGAGTTGGCCCTTCTGTGTTGAGCCATGCGTTTGTGTAGTGGTTGTTTAGTCTCCCCAATATACAGGTCTGTGCATTCCTCACTGCATTGGACCGCATACACTAGATTGCTTTTCTTGTGTTTGGGTGTGCGGTCTTTGGGGTGGACCAGCATCTGTCTTAGTGTGTTCTTGGGTTTAAAAAACACAGGGATGTTATGTTTGTTAAAAATCCTCCTGAGTTTCTCTGATACTCCAGACACGTATGGAATCACAATGTTGTTGCGTTTGACCTTCTTTTCCTCCCCTGTAGTTTTGTTCTTCTTGGATTTTGTGGCTGTTTTCACAAAAGCCCATTTAGGGTATCCACAGGCTGTAAGTGCCCCCTTCAGGTGGTTCTTTTCCTTCTCTCTGGCTTGGGCGCTTGTTGGTATGTTTTCCGCTCTGTGGTGCAGTGTTCTCATGACCCCTAGCTTGTGCTCCAGTGGGTGGTGTGAATCGAAGAGTAGGTATTGGTCTGTGTGTGTGGGTTTTCTGTAAACACCAATCTGCAGGCTCCTGTCCTCTTCAATGTGTACAGCGCAGTCCAGGAAGGCCAAACTGTTGTTGTGAACATCTTCTCGTGTGAACTTGATGTTACTGTCCACAGAGTTGATGTGTTCTGTGAAGGCTTGCACTTCCTGGCTTTTGATTTTGACCCAGGTGTCGTCCACATATCTGTACCAGTGGCTCGGTGCTGTTCCTCTGAAGGAGTTGAGGGCTTTATTCTCCACTTCTTCCATGTAGATGTTGGCCACAATCGGGGATACCGGTGAGCCCATGGCACAGCCATGCTTCTGTCTGTAGAATCCACCGTTGTACTGGAAATAGGTGGTGTTTAGACAGAGGTCGAGTAATTTGCAGATTTGGTCAGGGCTGAGGCTAGTTCTGTTGTCCAGGGTGTTGTCTTGTGTTAGCCGTTTCCTAACGGTTTCTACTGCCTCTATGGTGGGGATGCAGGTGAACAAAGAAGTCACGTCATAGGATACCATGGTTTTATCTGGATCCAGTTTTAGTCCTCGAACTTTGTTTACAAAGTCAATAGAGTTTTGGATGTGGTGAGGCGTGTTTCCCACCAAAGGAGCTAAGATGGTGGAAATGTGTTTGGCAATGTTGTAGGTGACCGAGTTAATGCTGCTGTTAATCGGCCTGAGTGGGGCTCCTTCTTTGTGTATCTTGGGTAGAAGTGGAGAATAAAGCCCTCAACTCCTTCAGAGGAATAGCACCGAGCCACTGATACAGATATGTGGACGACACCTGGGTCAAAATCAAAAGCCAGGAAGTGCAAGCCTTCACAGAACACATCAACTCTGTGGACAGTAACATCAGGTTCACACGAGAAGATGTTCACAACAACAGTTTGGCCTTCCTGGACTGCGCTGTACACATTGAAGAGGACAGGAGCCTGCAGATTGGTGTTTACAGAAAACCCACACACACAGACCAATACCTACTGTTCGATTCCCACCACCCACTGGAGCACAAGCTAGGGGTCATGAGAACACTGCACCACAGAGCGGAAAACATACCAACAACCGCCCAAGCCAGAGAGAAGGAACAGAACCACCTGAAGGGGGCACTTACAGCCTGTGGATACCCTAAATGGGCTTTTGTGAAGACAGCCACAAAATCCAAGAAGAACAAAACTACAGGGGAGGAAAAGAAGGTCAAACGCAACAACATTGTGATTCCATACGTGTCTGGAGTATCAGAGAAACTCAGGAGGATTTTTAACAAACACAACATCCCTGTGTTTTTTAAACCCAAGAACACACTAACACAGATGCTGGTCCACCCCAAAGACCGCACACCCAAACACAAGAAAAGCAATCTAGTGTATGCGGTCCAATGCAGTGAGGAATGCACAGACCTGTATATTGGGGAGACTAAACAACCACGACACAAACGCATGGCTCAACACAGAAGGGCCAACTCCTCAGGTCAAGACTCTGCAGTCTACTTACATCTGAAGGACAGAGGACACTCGTTTGAGGACCACCAGGTGCACATTTTAGACAGAGAAGATGGATGGTTTGAAAGAGGTGTCAAGGAAGCATCTACACCAGGGTGGAGAAGCCGTCATTGAACAGGGGAGGGGGTCTACGCCACCACTTATCCCCCACTTACAATGCTGTCCTTTCATCACTTCCCAGGAAACTCAACAAACGTAACCTATTGGCCTCAGGTGAAGATACCAACGATGGTCGTTCAGTCTGGCCACAGGTAGTCTCAACGACTGTAACGACTGTCGTCACAGCAACAAGGAACACTAACGAACCAGCGGTATCGATGACCCGAGATAACGACCCCACTGAGGTTAAATAGCTGAGTTTCCCTGCCAGTCAGTCAGAACTGAAGAAGTCCTTTGGATGAGGGACGAAACGTCTTCCAGTAGCTTCAACCAAGTCCAGTTGCCCTTCATTTTAACCTTCGTTGGATAACTATGACCTGGATGACTGAGAATCTTCATAGACATCTACAAAGTTTCCTGATCTTTCTGTCAGAGACTCAGCTGACTCAACAAATAGATTCAGATCTGATCTTTCACCTTTAGTTTCTGCAGGAACTTCCTGACATCAGCAGGAGAGTACCGGTCCTGCTGGTCCTCCTGGTCCTGCTGGGTCAGGGAGAATCCCTTTCCTCTAAAGATGTCCCAGCTTCTGTGCCTGTAGTGATTTTGATGGCTACATTACTATGGACCTGTTCTAGATGTTTCCTGGTGACCGTTTCAACATGTCATCATCAGACATCTCTTCATTTTCACCAGAGTCCTCACACACTGACAGATGATCACGCACATCATCATGTTCTTGATGATCAGTGTTTTCCAAACTGTTGGGACACTCAGTCTGTTTATCATATCATCATTTAGCATAGAGGGGGGTCCCCGTCCCCGGGAGCCTGGCTGGGGCGGCCGGGGTCCCCGTCCCCGGGAGCCTGGCCGGGGCGGCGTACAGCTCCGGTAGGTTTGTTTCCGGAGCCGACGGCACCCCCGACACCCCCTCTCCAGCAGCATCAGCGGGCCGCTGCCCCCCCTTCTCTCTGGGCAGGAACCAATCAAATGCCCTTCCACACCACAACCAAGACACTTCATTAGAAATGACTATCGGACTGACCAGCGGGAGAATGGGAGTCTGTTTCGACCACATCACTAACTTTGGCTGTGCTGTCGAGAGAGAGAGAGAGAGAGAGAGAGAGAGACAGCGACAGAGAGAGAGAGACAGCGACAGAGAGAGAGAGACACACGTGTTCAGACAGACAGACAGAGACACAGGTTAGTCACTCACCACCTCAAAGTCTCTGTCTCTGATGTCACAGAAGGCGCTGCTGATGTCATGGCTGGAGAACCACTGATTGGCTCTCTGCTCTCGGTCCGTCCTGGGAGTCAGACGACACAGAGCCTCCGATAGGCTGACCTGCAGCTCGTAGTCTGAAACGCCAACATGTCTTAAAACACGGAGGAGACAACAGCTTCCTCCCTCTGGGACACATTATTACAACATAACATTCACTTCTACACAGCCGAGTCCTCCCACAGCACAGGCGAGAGACGCCGACAGGTGCATACAGGAAGTTAGTTAGTTTCTGTCAGCAGCTAAGTAAAGGTTATTCATCTAAAGACAAGAGGACAGAATCTCACCTCCAACTGTCAGAACGGCTGCTGCAACCTGGGCTCTGTCAGACAGACAGGGGGAGAGACAGCTCAACAGACAGACAGGAAGACAGGTGGACAGACGTGTGTACTCATTATGTACTGGGTGTGTCTTACAGTATCTGGGTCAGGTTCTGGTTGATCTGGATCAGTCTCCTCTGCTCTCTGCTCAGAGACTCCAGGATGCTGTTAAAGGTTCTGATGGCCTGAAACCAGAAACACCTTCAACTCAAACTGCAGACACGTTCCAGAGAGCAGGACACAGCACAGACCAGCAGAGACCAGTAAAAAGGAGTACAGACCAGCCGAGACCTGTACTAGTAGTAAGTAATATTTACTAATGTTTGAAGCTGTAGGATGAAGTGACTATATGGTACATTCCAAGCCACTTTTGTATAACCCTCTACTGGCCACCCGTTCTGTGTGCCTTAAGAAACACTACAGACACACACAAGTTCTAACAGGTTTTAAAGTTTAAAAATGACTCTGCATGATCCCTCTTTGCTCCAATATAATATGTGCAAGATTTAAAGGGAAATACAGAGATTTAAATCAAATCTGTAAAATGATTTTGTTTTAACAACTATTATGCGTTGTCACTCTAAGACATCAAAAGGTCCAGGATCAAAGGACTGCTGTGCTGTGGTTGCTGGATGCCTAAAAGAGATAAGGATCCAGGTGCGAGAAGGGAGGTGGTGATTGTCTGCAAGCACACGTAAATGGAAAAGAAGGGAGTATAGCCTAAAAAGTAAACATCTCTGATAAGGAGAAATAATGAGCATTCTGTGCCAGAAACAACCCTTTAAAGGGCTATTTTGGAAACCTCTAAGATTCTGTTAAGAGAAACATTTGAAATATGTTGAAATGTATTACAGAAGGGTCTTTAAAGCACTGTGGTTGATCTGAAATGATTGTGTGACCAGAAAACATGGCACTCTTTTTTAAAAATGTCATCTTGTTTGAGTTTTACTGGTGTCAAAATATGCATACATGTCTTAAAACAATACGATTTGACCTTCTGGGGGTTCTAATGGTGAATTTTAGGACTAGACCACAACAAAATAATATATAAAAACAACGTTGTGACTATGTTTTATAGTTAGTTAATTTTAAACAGACAAAATGTAAAATCATTAATACAAACTACCTAAACCAGTAAACAAAAGAGGCCACTAGTGGCAGCAGAGGATAAGAAAAAAATCAGAATGTGAAACGTGAACGTAGAATTTCCGCCTAAACGGGAGGAGATTGAGGATTATAAAAGACCCTGATGCCTGCTGGGATGTAAGTATGTAGGTTTTTGTCTTGTAATGGAATAAGATGCACCAATTTCTGACTCCAGTTAGTTTTTAGACACCAAATTGCTGTTTATTGTAGCAAGGTTTTGGGTTTTTAACTGGCCTAGCCCCGAAGTTTCCCTTCAACACAAGCCAGCACAGACAATCTGAGTCCAGCAGACCCCAGTAAAGAGTAGGACAGACCAGGACGAGTCAACAGAGAGCAGTTAATGGATGTGGTTACCTCCAATCTCAGTGGAAAGTGGATCTCTGGTTCCAGAGAGAACTGAGCCAACTGAAGGAGAACCACAGACAGCTGACTGACTGAGAGACAGACAGGTGAGTTTAGAGAAACAGACAGGCGACACAAAATGAAGAAATTCTGACTAAAGATGAATGAAACAAACCTGGAAGGGAAGCTTGGCCCAGCAGCTGGCAGACAGACAGACGGGCAGAGAGAGGGGGACAGTTCAACACACAGGTGCATCATATGTTGGAAAAGTCAGCGCCATACCATTGTTTTTTCAGTAACTTTATTCCAGCAGTGAAACTTTCATAGATTCTAGATTCATTAACAAAGTGAAATATTTCTTTTGTAGTTTTAATCTTGATAATTACGGAAATCCCGGAAATCAAACTCCAGATCTCAGAATATTAGAATGAAATGAGGACCTGAGAAGAGTCCACATTTCTGGAGTGGAGTCTGGAGTCATCAAGACCCACCAAGCACAGACCGGTCCAGGAAATGAGCTACTGTGTCAAACCAGTCCTGAACCACAGACATCGGAAGAGTCTTACCTGGGCTAAGGAAAAACTGAACTGGACCAGTGGTCCTCTTTTCAGATGAAATCCAGGTCCCAGAGTCTGGAGGACAAGTGGAGAGGTCCAGAAGTCCAGAGTGAAGTTTCCACAGTCTGTGATGATTGGGGTGTCCTCTGTTCTGGTCCACAGGGTTTTATCAAATCCAGAGTCAAAGCAGAGTCTACCAGGAGACTTTAGAGACTTGTTGTTTCATCTGCTGACAAGCTTTATGGAGATGCTGGTTTCCTTTTCCTGCAGGACTTGGCACCTGCCCACAGGACCAGAACCACTAGGAACTGGTGTATTACTGCGATTGGTTGGTCAGCTCACCTGACCCTCAAAGAATCTATGAGAGACACCAGACGAGCTGAACCGGCCACCATCAAAGAACCTGCAGGCATCATAAACAGGCTGCTCTGATGCAGCACCAAGAGCACAAACTAACCCTTACAGAACTTTTCAACTTTCAGAAGGTCCACATTTCTGTATTCTTCAGTCTTTACTGTAATATTTTGAGATCTGGAGTTTTGATTTCCAGGAGCTGTGAGCTGTAATCGAGATTAAAACAACAAAAGAAACATTTCACTTTATATGAATGAGTCTACAGAAGTTTCACTTTTTAACTTAAATTACTGAAAAAGAACTTGTCTCAGCTGTTATTTGAGCTCCGGCCGTACCTCAGCTGGAGGGGCATGTGAGTCCTGATTGGATGAACAGTGTGAGCTCACCTCTGTAGTGGGTACAAGGGGGTAAGCCAGATGTGAAACAGTGAAGCTGACCAAAGCCTGCATGGAAGGTTCAATTTTTTCCCCGAGTAAGACAATTAACCCCTCGTTAAGTGGCATGCGACCTCTGATCTACACTGAACAAAATTATAAAGGCAACCCTTTTGTTTTTGCCCCCATTCATCCTGAGCTGAACTCAAAGATCTAAGACTTTCTCTATGTACACAAAAGGCATATTTCTCTCAAATATTGTTCACAAATCTGTCAAAATCTGTGTTAGTGAGCACTTCTCCTTTGCCGAGATAATCCATCCACCTCACAGGTGTGGCATATCAAGATGCTGAGCAGACAGCATGGGGACTGCACAGGTGTGCTTTAGGCTGGCCACGATAAAAGGCCTTAGGCTGGCCATAATAAAAGGCCACTCCCAATTTATTGGTCCAAAACTGCTCTCCGTTGTATTGCTTCGTCCAGTAATATACTGTCTATGAGTGGGTACCACATTTTTATCTCAGCGTGTTTAACCAGCAGGAGACTTCATTTCCCAGCATGCTCCTCACCAGGAAGTAGTCACAGAACTTTTCAGCGAGGCTCAGCAGGGGGGCGGAGTTCTTCTGGAGGTCAGAGGTCAGCAGGTCACGAACGGCTTCGAACCACATCACCACCTGAACAAAAAGAGTTAGCAGTAGATTACTGGACTACAGACAACATTACTCCACAGATTCCCGTCACAGATTACCGCTGTACAGATTACTTCATGGATTACAGATTACTTTAGCGGTCAGTCCGTGGTCAACGAGTGCCTGCAGGTCGTGTCTGTTCTCTGACAGGATCTCTAAAGACTTCAACACAACCAGAACTCTGCTGAACCCAGATCCACACAGGTCCTGAAACAACAAAGAAACAGTAATCAGATTAAACAGGATTATTTTGTTACAACAACATGTACTGCAAGTCTGGATCAGTGAAGACCAGGACCCTGGACCACGACGCAGGATTTGAGCTTGTCCAGGTAACTTCGGGGTTAACCCTGCTAGGTTTTCAGCACCACGACGGTGGTTCACTTCTTACTGGGGTAGATCTCCATGGTAACTGATGCTGAACGGCTAACCTGCTCCGGATCAGGTTCTGATCCAGATCAGCTCTGTGAAACAGCCGCCTACTGACCAATCAGCTCTCTGGAAAATGACGTCAGCATCTGTAGGAAATCCCACAGAGAGTTTTACAGGCTGCTTTATGTTTGCAGCGGTGATGTGAAACTCCGGTCTATAGAGAAATGATCCTACAGAGACGGACCGAAAGCCTCAGGTCACTGCAGCCTGCAGGTTTTTACAGTACAGTCCGTCTCACACAGCCTGACGCAGCGTTACAATAAACGGGTTCCATTTTTCTTCTGTGAGGCTGAATATTAGGAGCAGTTTGGTAGGGGTGTTGAAATAAATGTAAATATGAACGCAGGCCGTTTATTTTAGGTTAGCAGCTTCTTTTATGACAGAGACCGGCCACCTGTTGCTACCTGGGCAGGTAATGAGGGGAGTTTCAGCAGCCCAGATGTTGAGATTCGGTCTTTCAGCCACTATCTCAACACATTTTATGGCATGAATGGATTTTCATTACTTTATGAAGTTAATTCAGAACAATGCTTGAAACACTGAGTGTGTTAAATAAATTAATATGATGTTTGAAGTTTTTTTAAAGTGAGGTGGATCGACCACTTATTCAGTGGCCGAGTCTTTTACATTTTCATAGAGCTCATAAAAACACATTATTACAGACTACGCCTGTTCATTCATTCATTCATCCACAGTGAGGGTGATTTTCTGTCTCCCTGCATGTCTCAGCTGCAGCTGAGCTATTTAGACTGTCGTATTTCTGATCAGCTGTTCTGGAAACCAAACCTGCTTTCTGAAACCATATTAAAGCCCTGAAGTCTAATCCTGATCCACAGAGACAGGAAGCGGGTTACCTTGGTGACCACCTGGTCCAGCCTGGTGAGGGTGATGCTGGTCAGTCCTTCGTAGTGCAGCACAGAGACCAGATGAGAAGAGTCTCTGCGGAGCAGACACTCCTCCACTTTCAGCTCCATCTAAAGAGAAACGCTCTACTTTACCAGGTGAACCAGACTCATTTCAATTTACACTCAGTGGATGACTGACAGACGTTTAGCCCATCAAACACCTCGGCTGCTGTACAGGAAGTCATCAACAACCACTGAGAACACTCTGCGCTACAACAGGTCCTCCCTGCCCCCCTCGTGATAAGCAGGTGGTCTAAAGTGAAAGAGGACCAAGTAAGGAGCAGAGAAGTCCAACATGCAGATGAACCTGAACACTCAGTGTGATCCTCCTGCAGACGGACAGCAGGTGGCGCTGCGGCTGCACTTCCCCTGTAATGTTTGTCCAGCACGATAACGCCGCATCTTCTGCAGTGGTCACCTGGCCTGAGCTTCTGGCCGCGGGTCCGAGCTCACCTTACCGACAGAGCTCACGCGCGTTCGTCACGAGGCTTTCGGGGAACGCGGCGCTGTTTGACCTGCTGTCTGTCTGGGTCCAGGTGTGAGGCTCACCTGTCCGCTGTGAGACTGGACCTGGACCGATAAGAAAAGAATCAATAAGTGTATTTACCATCGCAGCTCTCCTCTCCGTCTGCAGGAACACACGCGCGCGCGCACAGCTGCCGCTAATTAACTCATCAGCGCGTCCAGACCGCGCAGGCGCAGAGAGAGAGAGGTCAGCTTTAAACAGTTGATGATGGTCCGGTCCCAACGTCCCTCTCTGAGGCGCGTTCCCGGGAAGTCCGTGAGGGCTCAGGGCCGTCCCACTGTCAAATCGCCAAGTGCAAGAGGGCTCTCTCGCGGACAATTTTGAGCCCTTTATAGACCCTTTTCGTAAGTCCGCATTTCTGCAGAATTTTCTCAGTTCATGGCGGTATGACGTGAAAAACGGGGGTTACCAGGGGAAGCCCATGAAGCTAGAGACGTATCAACGCCTACGCTGATGTTAACATTGTTGAAAGTTTTCTTAACTTAAGATGCTGCACAGAACACATGAAGTCAGAGGAATGCAGTCACCTCATTTCACACCGAGTTTATTCAACTATTTCTTTTAGTTTCTGCTTAATGAGGCTGTTTGACCAACAATAGCGTTTTAATGATTACTGACAAATGTAGATTGACATTTCCCTCTCCTCGAAATCAGGCAACAACATGAAATAAAAAGTGTGCAACGTGTTTCAGCGTCGTCAGGGTGATAAAGTGGCAGAGTGCTGTCCCGTTCCTGTTTCAGCATTTTCAGCCCTCACAGCCTCTTAAACTCAATCACTTTCCAAGAGACGTCAGTAAAGTCTGTGAGGCTCCAGGGCTCGGGTCTCAGGGGGGACGTTGGGATTGGGCCGATCAGTGACAGGAAGTCCAGGGGCCTTTCTCATCACCCTAATTTGCGACTCCTCGCGGCGCATCTTAGTCCCTCCCACCCGCGAGCTCGAGGAGTGGAGGAAACGGGCCTTTAATGAAATGAGACGTCCTCTCCTCGGAGCATCATCATCTGTCCACTGTCAGAGCAGCTGCCAGCGCTAAAGGCTGCAGATCAGAAACATGTGAACATTAGAACAGTAGAAACATCTGGAGGTTCCAGTGAACATTAGAGCATCTGTCGGAAGCAGATTAGAGCAGCCTGATCATTCACTACAGAAACACAGTCCCTTTTTCTGGGAGTTCATTTCAGCCTGACGAGGTGAGAGTTTCATCAAATGACACAGCAACATTTATTTAACTGTCAGCACTGACCTGTGCAGACTACACGGGCTCCGATCAGGTCTGAAGGCTCTGGGTCATATTACAGCCTGAACTGGTGTGATGCGGATCGGCTGGGAGATTTGATCAGATTTAGAGCCCACACCTGCATGGGCATTTACCCCGCCTCCCCCGGTCCCTGGAGCTCTTCAGGTGGTTTCTTTCTTGTGTTGATGTACTGTGAGTGTTTCTTTAGAGAGTCATTTAAACGTTTCCATCCGTGCAGTAAAGTCACAGCAAATATCACGAGACCAAACAGAAACCTGCAGTGATGAACTGGACAGGACAGACAGGAAGCAGAATGAACCTTCCAGCTTCTATAATCCACGTTTAGACTCTGATTGGTGAGGAGGACGGCTGCTTTACTCCAGACAGGCTCTCTGGATGAACCTGGACTGTGTGTGAGAGCTAAACACAGCGTCACTGGGGAGGCGCTTCATCCAGCCGCTGTTCAGTGTTCATTTTTACATCCTGCTGCCCGTCCACATCACATCCACCAGCGTCACTGATATCAGAGGCTCTGTTCACTTTGCAGGCCTTAACGCTCAATTCTGATTTTTTCCCCAGATCCCATTGTTTTAGTTTGACAGATCACATTACTGTTTAAATGTGGCCCACATCAGACTCCGGATGAACTGTCCGCGGCCTGAAAGTGACCCGCATGCGCAGAAGAAGAACACGACGTCACGCAGCAGCAGTTGCTGCAGACTGCAGAAGTAAACAGGCAGCAGCAGAGGTTAGGTCCGGTTAGCTCGCGGGAGACTCCCGTTTTTCATTGTCCTCTCACGGTGTTCACAACTTTATGTTCATTTCATTACGGTTTTTGGCGCTGTACAACGCAACTGAACCATAACTCTCTCCCCGCTGTGTCCGCTCGGACAGGCAGCATGCACGTAAAGCTTGATTTCTACTCCTGCGTAGGGGCTACGCCGTAGGCTATGCACGTAGACGTGCATTTATACTTGTGCGTTCGTGTGTCCGCCAAACCGCAATTACACCCCCAAACACTAGTGGGCACTAGTGCTACAGCGTCCACTGTGTTAACTTCCGATTTAGCGCTCCGCTAACGTGAATGCGGCTGGTGTAGCCTTTTCAAATGTTACCGACCGAATGGATCACATTCGGATGGTGAAACGAGTCAATTCGCTCGGGTTGTGACGGTCAAATATATTGATCCACCGTGTTACAGCCGCCGTTTTGGCCGCGTAAAAGTTACTTCAAAGCACGGGCACTTCCTGTCGGCTTGGAGGCGTTGCGAGGCTGCCCAGCCGACCAATCACAGCGCTTACGGTCCGCGTCGACTCGATGTGTAGTTACGTTTTTGAGGAGGTGCACGTCAGGCGACTTCCACTTTAAATTGAAAAATTAAAAATATAAAAAATATATATTATAAACTTAAGTCAGCAGAGAGCTGAGTGAAATGACATTAAGGAGCGCGGTTAGAACAGAGCTTTATGAGGTGAAGGGCAGAAAGTTTGATCATTTTAAATAATTGATACAACTTTTCAGCCTCTTTTAAACGTCACAGCGGCTGAAAAAACTTCAGCAAAGGATACACCGATGTGTCCTCGCTTATAACTCCTCCAGCAAGCCTCCCCATCCTCGAGGTGTATTTTAGCATTGAGATCATAGATATAATATAGAGGTAGATGCCCTATTGGCCGCTGGGCACAAGAAATGCAGCCGCCATCTTGAACGTACTCCTAGTTGCACAGCTGAAGAAAGCGAGATGTACTAGTTGCAAACTGTCATGTTCTTGTTATTTAATGAACATTTATATAATTATATGTCAATTATATAATTGACATTATAGTGCTAGGCTAGCAGAGGCGACCTTAGTGTTAACCATAGACTGTATATAAGAAATGGACGTGGTCATCGTGGCGTCACTCGTTCGTTTGTGGGGCGCTGTTACTAAGCCTGGAGTTTGGCTGATCGGGGGCCGTCATGTCAAGTTTTTGCAACCAGGAAGTGCCCGAAAATGATATCAATCATATTTGGATGAGACGGCTCAGGTCGCCATGGTAGTGACTTGTCAATCAGCTTGTAGCCCCACCCTAAAGCCTCCCCTGCTTCCTGGTCTCTGTTCCTCTAAATGGGACCATAATTTACTAAAGAACATCATGCTGTGTTGAAGAAGACTTGAAACTAGCGACTGAGACCATAAACTCATCAAGAAAGTGTTTACTGAGGGAAAGACTTCTTTCTGCAGCTGGGGGAGTCGCCCCCTGCTGGCTGCCAGAGAGAACGCAGGTTTCAGGGACGTCCGCGTTCGCATCAGATCGCTGACCGGAAGCTTCCCGCTTGGTGTTAACGTTAGCGTTACCTCTTCATGTATGGTTTAAACTGCTAGTGCTAGCTAACATTACTTTTCCTCTGTGTGCAGTTTCATCCAATCTCATGTTTTATAGTGACACATTTGGAAACAAAATCATTCCAGTAGTAACTTAAGCATTAATACCTTACAGAGCAGATGTCGCATGGCTTCCTGTTTTCCGTAGCCAGTCTCGTTTCAGTGTTGAAGGGGAGAAGCTAGTTCCAAGATTGAACTTTGACCCATAAGATCGCGATGCTGGTGAATCATTTTGGGAAAGAGGGTGGGACTGACCTGTCACTCTGGAAGTGGTTTTAAGAGACAACAGAGTCCTTGAAGGCTCATAATGTTGGTAGATTTGAGCACCTTATATTAAAAGTGTAGTCATTGCATTGTGAGGTACATGTATATATTATTTTTACACCAAGATGAAGACATTGAAAGCCTCACAGGAGAGAGCTCTCGTGCAAAAAATACTGGAGAAAAAAGATCTCAATCAGCTTCGGGAATTCATGATGGAGAGTAAGTTCTGTACTAGATCTACCTTATTTACTGTGGATGTTTCCTGAGCTATAATCTTAGAATATTTTAGAAATATGTTAATCTGTTTTTTTACCCTAAATGCTAAATATCGCACACCATGAGTCATCTAACGTTCGTCCGTTTCATATTTTCTGTTAATTTAACTGCCGTGACTGAGCGAGAAAACAGCTGAATCTAACATTACAATCTGTGAATGGTTTCAGGTGTTTTCTTTGCTCCACACTGATGCAGAAATGCATTTGATTATCATACTGCATTCCCGGGGGCGGAGCTAGAGTCTCAGCAGAGCGGGGGCGGAGCTTCATCACTGGGCCCACTTGCTACAAAGTCATTTATACCAAGTTAGAAAGTCCACTGAGTCCGTCTCCGTCGCGGCTGCTGAAGCTGGTCACAGCCACTCTAGTCAATGCTTGTGCTCACACATCCTCTCTGGAGAGAATACGCAGCCATTTTCAAAATAAAATACCCTGTGCAGACTCGCGATCGTATATCAACAATAAACACAGTTAAACAGACATAAAAGAAACAATTTAACTACGTAGCTTACTTAATCATAGTAGAAGGTAGAAAAGCAAGCACTTATCACTAAATAAACAAAATCTAACCATGTCAGGAAAATCTGGCAGGCAAAACGCTCTTATTCTGAAATTCTCCCTGTGGGATCTGCAGATCAGAATGAAAGCGGGCCACGGAGAGGCGTGAGGAAGGTAGTAGAGGCACAAAAGGACATATTAAAAACAAGTCATTAACGTGGGGCACGCTGTGCTGCTGAGACGCATCCAGTGGAAGTTGAGGACGGAAATGAACCGCGGCGCACAGCGGTGTGAGTCCGGGGTGATAAATAGCAGCATTAGTCTGTCCCTCAGAATTCCCATGATGCATGGCGGTAAAATTAGCTAATCAGTCTCCTATTTGTTTGAAATACAAACTTTACTTTGTGAATTATGTTTTTTAAACTTGTCTGGTTAGAATCTAGTGTTTTTGTTGGTCATTGTCATTCTTGTGGTGTTTTTTTTATATAGGCTATCTATGGGTTTACTGTTGAAACCAGGACTGAAGTGCCTGTTGTGATAATCGGACATAATGCAGTAATCAGCATAATGTTTTATTTTAGCCTAAGTTACTTTTTTTGGACAGGGCAGATCTGTTTTTTCTATATTTACATTGCATTTAATGTCGTATTGTGCAAGTAAACATTTTTCATAGAATTTTGATTCGTTATTTAACATTTGTTGTTGCAAGCTAATTGTCAGAAAACTTTCAACAAGTAGTGATGGCAAGTTTGAGTCTTTTGAAAGACTCGTTCATTAAAATGAACTAATCTTTTTTTGAGTCATTTCGTTCATTTGAACTAGGCTGCAGACATCTAGTGGGAGATTTAAAAAACAGCCCCCCTGGGCCCACAACCAAATTCAAACCATGTAAAAACCACAGAAATATGTTTTCAATATGTAATCACCACTACTCTGGCTAAATGCTTCCATTTTCACAATGTTTCCTGAGTATACAACCAGATCAGCCATATTCAATTCAATTCAATTTTATTTATATAGCACCAAATCACAACAACAGTTATCTCACAGCGCTTTTCATAAAGAGCAGGTCTAGACCGTACTCTATGATGCGATTTACAGAAGCCCAACAGTTCCCACCAAGAGCAGCACTAGGAGACAGAGGCAAGGAAAAACTTCCTTTAAGAGGCAGAAACCTCAAGCAGAACCATGACTCAGGGTGGGCGGCCATCTGCCTCCACCGGTTGGGGGTGAAGGAGAAAGAGAGAGAGGGAGAAAGAGGGAGGGAGGCAGCCTACACAATATCCACACAGAGGTACAGACAGTAAATGTGATGTTTCTACTAGGCCTGACCCCCAATAGTCAAAGATTCGATGCTTCGATGGGCGGAGCCTGATGCGACTGTCAATCTCACATCCGAAGCTTCGCACCGAAACAAGGATCACGCCATTTTGGCGATATGGGGGGGCTCAACTTCTGATTTTACATAGAACTACCAGTTTTCTCCCAATAAGTTAATATAAAGCCTACTACTATATACATTTCTATATACAACGTTTAATGCTGTAAATATTCATGTAAAGAGAATAAAACTTTCAATAAATGTTCTAAAGTGCGTAAATAAATCCAAAATTCTAACCCTAACCCTGGATCTTCAGTGCGCATGTGTAAGCGTAACGTGTGTTGGAAGAGGAACACTTGCTAAAGAGACGGAGACGCTGGTGTTGTGCCAGTTGTCGCACCTCGCAGGACTTTCAGATAATTTATCACAGTTGATGAACCACAAAGACTATTTTATCGATTTTAAATAGCCGCTACTTGAAATAGACCCGCGAGGAACCGCAATGTGCATGCAGCTGATGAGTTTCATCTGGCTTGATCGATAGATATAACTGAGTATCATCTGCATAACAATGAAAGTTTATGGAGTAAAGGAAGCGTATATAAGACTGGATCCTTGTAGAACTGTATGACTAACTTTGGCATAGAGGATTCATGACAGGCGAGAGAGAGAAAAGGATTTTCTAAAAGCCTCAGTTTAGCTGGAAATTTACAGCACAAGTTGAGTGAATAGAGACTGCAGCTCTGCAGCGTCTCTAGAATAAAGTGGAGCTTACCGTATGTGCCCCCCCCCAACACGCTCACAATCGCCGTGCACAAAAACACATGAAACACATTCGACTATCAGTCGACTATTGGCAGGACTTGACGATTCTGATTCGACTATGTAAATCCTTAGTCGGGGAAAGCCCTAGTTGCTATAGACTAAATGAAAAATGGTACAGATATTTATAGTAGTGTTAATGATAACAATCATAATGTTAATGATTATAATAACAATAATAATAATAGGACGAGCAACAATAGTCGTTGCAGCAGTGGGTGTCGAGCAGGAACACGGGGGCAGCAGGTGACCCGCAACCACAGATCCAGACTCCACAGCTCCAGAGCCAGAAACACCTACAGGAAGTGATAGGAGGAGAGCGGAGAGGGACGAGAAAGCACAAGACTACCAGAAAGGGGAGAAGTTGTGTTAGTAACATGCAATAATGGGATGAGGTTGCATACAGAGGGAGAGAAAGTAGAGGAGAGAGGAGCTCAGTGCATCATGGGAAATCCCCCGGCAGTCTAGGCCTATAGCAGCATAACTAAGGGATGGTTCAGGACTCACCTGAGCCAGCCCTAACTATAAGCTTTATCAAAGAGGAAAGTCTTAAGCCTACTCTTAAATGTGGAGGTGGTGTCTGCCTCCTGAACCCAAACTGGAACCTGGTTCCACAGGAGGAGCTTGATAGCTGAACGCTCTGGCTCCTAGTCTACTTTTGGAGACTCTAGGAACCACAAGTAACCCTGCATTCTGGGAGCGCAGTGCTCTGGTGGGGTAGTAAGGTACTATGAGCTCTTTAAGATAAGATGGTGCCTGACCATTAAGTTGTTCAGTGAGCCGGAGCCAGGATGCCAATATGTGCTCCTTCTAGCTGCCTCCTCCGTAGAGCAACACGCTGTTCTATTTTTCATCTGCTTTACTAGTTAGTGTTATAATGTTGTTTATTGTTTAACTTTGTTCAAGTTAGAATACGGGAGACCGGGTATGGTTGTAACATGGGGAGTTGTAACAACAACAATTCCACCAAATAGAGTTAAGATAGGAGTCATGTGATCAGTATTTTCCTGCTTCCTCCCCAGTCAGGCCTGGTGGTTATCAAGTCTGGAAACAGGCATGTTCAGAATATAGAGAGGAAAAACTGATTTTGAGGTAAGAAAGTAGATTTTTTGACCAACACTATTTTTTGTTTAGTATCTATACTGTTGCAGGAAGAATTGTTTGACTTATATTAGATTGAAATGTAGTTTCTCAGGAAACATGTGATGCATCTTTTCCTTTCTAATTTCAAAACACTATGGAAATACAGCTAGCTAAACATTGGCTGACAGGGTGGGTTGTAACACTTCTTTAAAAAGTGTTACAAACATCCACGATACATAAAACTAGGTACTTTCTTGATTTTAATATTTTCCAGATTACCCTGTGCAGTCTGGGCCCCCCAGCCTGAACTCCAGGTTTACCAGTATTAATTTGTCAGCACTGTGACCAGTCCTCCCCCATTCACATGTTGTTCACATGTTGTCGTGTGTATCGTCACTCGACCTTTTCCATACTCGGTCTCCAGAGTCACACCTCCCCCGCTCCAACACCATCTTCAAACAATCTCCTTCCCCGACGCCACGCTGTCCCCCCCTCTCTGACCCCTCGCCTGCACTCATGATCTGTGAAGAAGACGTGCACCACCTCTTCCAAAGGCAGAAGATCAGGAAGGCTCCTGGTCCAGATGGGTGTCTCCATCCTGCCTGAAAATCTACACAGGATCACAGACTTCCTGACTGGCAGGAGTCAGCAGGTGAGGCTGGGAAACATCACATCCAGCACCCGGACTATCAGCACTGGCGCCCCACAGGGGGTGTGCTCTCGCCACTGCTCTTCTCCCTACACCAACGACTGCACCTCAGGAGACCCATCTGTCAAACTCCTGAAGTTCGCTGACGACACATGGTCATCGGCCTCATCCGGGACGGTGACAAGTCGGCCTACAGACGCTTAACACACTCAAACTGTGGAGATGACCGTGGACTTCAGGAGGAGCCCCCCCTGGCCCCCCCCACACGTTTCCGTGGCAACTGACCTATTCTTTGTTTTATCACCACATCAAAGGGATACTCCTTGTCTCACCTAGGTGTGACACAATCCAGGACAGCCGAACTTTGAATGGCCAAAGACTGCAGTCTCCAAAGACTCAAAGCATTTATTAAACTTAATTAAATCTTTAGTTACCTGATTACGTTTGCCTCTATTTGAGTAGTTATATAGTAGTTAGATATTAGTGCTGAAAAGAAAGTTACTTGGCAGTGTTTTTATTTTCAGCAAGACACTCCTTCATCTAATGTAATCCAAGCTTAAGTGGGCGAAATAAGTATTACATGCCCTCGTCGGAAATGCTGTTAAATGTATAAATATCCTGACCAATAATGTGACAATGTTTCCTGTTACCAAATGCCTAGAACAGTACAACCGTTCAACCGTTGAGGTTCGATTGTGGAAAATCTTTGATTATAATACGTGCAAATAGATTTCTTTTTAAACATTAAGTTTAGAAAGGCAGTCCCATGGGAAACCTGAGACCCCCTGGGGAACCAGCCCCAGACAACAAAAGAGCGACACGCGACCTGCTCGCTTCTCTTCTCTCGCTGTTGGCTCTTCCACCCTGCTCGGCCCTCTGGACGCTTCGGCACGCGTGCGGTGTGCCTCGCCAGGCAACGCCCTCAGACTCGGCCAGCGAGACAGGCCTTTTGTTCGCCTGACGCTACACCTGAAGTGCCGCGACATCGATCTGCCTTCAGTTTGTTTATTTCTTTATTTCTTTTGTTAAAGTTATCAGTCGTTTAAGTTACACTGGACTAATTCAGGAACGACCAAGTTCCATTTTAAGCCTTTTCGTCGAGCCAACTTCACCGAGGTCAGACCAAGCCACGTGGTCTTGCCAGCTACAACGAAGGAAACCTGAAAACAGCCGAATATTTCAGACGGAGGAGGCGTTTTCAATCAGACACGGGAACCCCGGAGAATCCCTAGCAAAAAGCCAGGATCGGGCAGCTAGAGTGGGACCAGCAACAGGCCAAAAACAGGCTGTCGACAAGCAGTAAGACTTAACACACGTTCTGTGATCAGATGTCCATTTTAACTCCTAAATTATAGCATTAGTTTACTTTCAGTAGCTCTATGCCGTATGAGTCAAATGTTTCCCACAACCGAACCTCCAGGCTCATTGTTCAGCAAATGTTATGTTCCCTGTATCCAACCATCTTTTTATCACATTAGTTAGAGAATAAATTCACTGTAATATAATCAAGAGCTGTGTGTGTTGCCTATTTCTATGTCCCTGCCGAGAGAATTGACCCTTTAGATATGAGACTGACTGACTTAAGATAATTGAGCGATTATAACTGATCACTAGTAATAATTGTATAATTATTAAACTACCTAGAGGTCCGGAGACTCTCAAGACAGACTCAAGACAGAAACACCAGGTATATATACACAGGGACTAACGAGCAGGGCGGGGGGAGCAACACAGGTGAAAGACATGAGGCTAACGAGGCACAGGGGGGAGAGAGAGAGAGAGAGAGAGAGAGAGAGAGGAGAGAGAGAGCAGGGAAAACAGAGACAAAGTGCAAAACACGCATGGCAGACAGGCAGAGTGTGACACAAAACTAACCAAATTAATTTCCCCTAATTGTCCCCAGTGGACTTTTTTTAAGCAAGTTTTGATATTGGGCTGTAGCTGTAGATTTCCAACTTATTATTCACAGATGGTCTTTCTTTATTGGAAAAATTCTTGGGGGGAGGACTCCCAAACGCCCCACCCAATATTTGTATTTAAGTAATTGCAATGTTGCAGCCATCACATCTAGTAGAATCCAAACGTCTCCAGTAAAACCAGAACTTCAATCGAAACCTAGGCCAATGTTTTGTAACCAGATCGTGGCAAAAAATTACTATTTGTATGGTTTGCTTGCAGCCCAACACGCAAACAACACCCCGAAAGAGAGGATCACGTTTTTTCCTCATGTGTTCCTGCACCATAGACTGTATAAAAAAGGTGCACACGGCGGTCCATGCGTGTTTTAACTATCGGAACTAAGATGACATAAAAACAGTCTGTAAAATCTGCACCACACTGCAGTTTCCCAGCCATTGATTTATTTGGGCAGACATGCCACAATATCAGCGCTGACCACCACATACTATTTAATATGAGTAAATTCATTATTCATACAGAACTGCACTCCTCACTCACTCCCTCTCACAAACACATCGTAACGCATGGCTCAACACAGAAGGGCCAACTCCTCAGGTCAAGACTCTGCAGTCTTCTTACATGAAGGACAGGACACTCGTTTGAGGACCACCAGGTGCACATTTTAGACAGAGAAGATGGATGGTTTGAAAGAGGTGTCAAGGAAGCATCTACACCAGGGTTGAGAAGCCGTCATTGAACAGGGGAGGGGGTCTACGCCACCACTTATCCCCGACTTACAATGCTGTCCTTTCATCACTTCCGGAAACTCAACAAACGTAACCTATTGGCCTCAGGTGAAGATACCAACGATGGTCGTTCAGTCTCGGCCACAGGTAGTCTCAACGACTGTAACGACTGTCACAGCAACAAGGAACACTAACGAACCAGCGGTATCGATGACCCGGGATAACGACCCCACTGAGGTTAAATAGCTGATTTCCCTGCCAGTCAGTCAGAAGAAGAAGTCCTTTGGATGAGGGACGAAACGTCTTCCAGTATCTTCAACCAAGTCCAGTTGCCCTTCATTTTAACCTCGTTGGAGAACTATGACCTGGATGACTGAGAATCTTCATAGACATCAACAAACATAACCTATTGGCCTCAGGTGAAGATACCAACGATGGTCGTTCAGTCTTGGCCTCGGGTAGTTCTAATGACCATAACGACTGTTGTTACCACATGTCCTTTAATAACACATAAAAGTTTGATCATGTAGTGGTGTAATTTCAAAATAAAATTGAATGTGAGAGGATAGATCATGATGTTTCTCACATATTTATCACACGTTATCACTTTATCATTTAAACATTAAAACCAGCAGTGTATTTGTGCTCGCGTTAGTGAGCCAGAACTATTCCAGGTGGAGCCTTTCAATTGTAAAAGAAATTAAAGCTGCAAGCAGCGTTGGGCGGGCCCTCGCACTTGTAAGCGCGTCCGCGTGTGAGCCGGCCGAGTTGCATATTCTGGAGCTCTGCCGGTGCGGCTGTGAATTTCCTACGCGGTTATGTCGCCGCATGAAGGTGCTATATGTCACTTCCTGTGTCCCCTATGTGGAGCTACATAGCACTTGCCGCTATGAATATAAATCGGTATGACGTGTAGATGCTGGGGTCAGAGAGTTATCAAGCACGCAAAGTTTGGTTCAGATGTGAGCATGTACACTGAACAATAATGTACCCAAACAA
Organism: Micropterus salmoides; assembly: GCF_014851395.1. Lineage (NCBI taxonomy): Eukaryota > Metazoa > Chordata > Actinopteri > Centrarchiformes > Centrarchidae > Micropterus > Micropterus salmoides. Next base: position 57,258,549 of record NW_024040040.1, on the reverse strand, counting down.
TAAATAAATTCCTTTTATATTTCCCTGCCTTGTTGTTTATGTGTACATACAGAGGAAGAATGTGAGAACAGCACACATTTCATCGTTACTGTGTGCTGTACCGCAGTTCTGTGTCCGCATGCAGCAAACTGAAAGCACGTCTGTCGGAGCGTCTAGTAAAAGAGAAGGAAGACATTGCTGGTAGTATTGTCTTCAGAGTTGTTAAACACCTCAGCGCACTGAAGGAAGCCATCTGACTGTGTGAGGGGCAAGATCGTTGATGTCTGCAGGCAGAGTAGGAGCTCTCCTGTCTGACTGGTCCACCAATAGCAGAGAAGATGACCTTGAGACACAGCCCCTCCTCATTGCATAATGGCAGAAATGCATACAGAAATTTAAAAAGGACAGGCAGAAATAATACCATGGGTGAAAATAAATAAGGTAGAAAAATACAAAGGAAGAATAAAACAGACAAAAATATTAAAACACACACATAAATAAATATATTAAAAAAATTAGTAATAAATAAAGTTGAAGATTATAAGGGAGAATAAATAAATAAGGTAATTATAACAAAGGTGAATAAGTAAAGGCACTAATTAAAATATATACATTTATGTCTCCTTGCATAATTTAATTAATACCAACATTTATTTATTAGGGCCGAGCACGACCGTGCGAGGTCCCTATTGAATTGCTCGGATTATATTATTTTTTTTTTTTTTTTTTTTTTTTTTTCTTCTGCAAAGTAGGCCCAAATGACATGGCCTAAACATACTCGAAAACTCACCAAAATTTGCAAACATGTCAGAACGGTGAAAAATTTCGTATTCTACAAGTTTCGCACATGGGCGTGGCAAAATGACTCGCTAGCGCCACCTGAAAATTGGAAATGATTAGCCCCTCGTTCACGTTCAACCTACATGTACGAAATTTTCTGGGGACATGTATCGTATCAAGAGCACAAAAAAGCCCAAGAACCCATAGCCTAAAGTCAACAGGAAGTCGGCCATTTTGAATTTTATGGCCATTTTTGGATGATTTACACACTTCGTACTTTAACGAACTCCTCCTAGGGATTTAGTCGGATCGACGTCAATTTCTGCTGTGCCTTCTAAAGGCATTGACGATGAAAAGTTGTGCTATTTGGCGTTTTCGTCAATGGGCGTGTCCGTGGCGTCGATGATTCGCAATGAAACAGGAAGTTGTTGTAACTTCAGTGTACATGCTCACATCGGACCAAACTGTACATGTAGGATGAGAGTCCCGCCCTGAACACATGTACATGCCGACATTCACCCACAGTCATAGCGCCACCTGCTGGCAACAGAAAGTGACCTTTAACGAAGCAGCCCCCGCCGCACTTTCACCTACGGTGCACGAATTTTCTGTGGTACGTGTATCTTGTCCAGACGCACAAAAAAGCCTCTTGGAGCCATAGCCTAAAATCAACAGGAAGTCGGCCATTTTGAATTTACGTCAAATTTTGGATGATTTACACACTTCGTACTTTAACGAACTCCTCCTAGGGATTAGTCCGACCGACCTCAAATTGTGCTGTGCTTCTAAAGGCATTGAAGATGAAAAGTGTGCTATTTGCAAGTTTTCGTCAATGGGCGTGTCCGTGGCGTGGCGTCAAAGATCGCTTCGCCATGACACGGAAGTTGTCGTAACTTCAGTGTACATGCTCACATCTGGACAAACTGTACATGTAGGATGAGAGTCCCGCCCTGAACACATGTACATGCTGACATTCACAGACAGTCATAGCGCCACCTGCTGGCAACAGGAAGTGACTTTTAACGAAGCAGCCCCGCCGCACGTTTACCTACGTGCACGAATTTTCTGTGGTACGGTATTGTCCAGACGCACAAAAAAGCCTCTTGGAGCGATGCCCTAAATCAACAGGAAGTCGGCCATTTTGAATTTTACGTCAAATTTTGGATGATTTACACACTTCGTACTTTACGAACTCCCTAGGGATTTAGTCCGACCGACCTCAAATTTGTGCTGTGCCTTCTAAAGGCATTGAAGATGAAAAGTTGTGCTATTTGCAAGTTTTCGTCAATGGGCGTGTCCGTGGCGTGGCGTCAAAGATCTCTTCGCCATGACACGGAAGTGTCGTAACTTCAGTGTACATGCTCACATCTGGACCAAACTGTACATGTAGGATGAGAGTCCCGCCCTGACAATGTACATGCTGACATTCACCACAGTCATAGCGCCACCTGCTGGCAACAGGAAGACATTTTAACGAAGCAGCCCCGGCACGTTTACCTACGTGCACGAATTTTCTGTGGTACGTGTATCTTGTCCAGACGCACAAAAAAGCTCTTGGAGCGATGCCTAAAATCAACAGGAAGTCGGCCATTTTGAATTTACGTCAAATTTTGGAGATTTACACACTTCGTACTTTAACGAACTCCTAGGGATTTAGTCCGACCGACTCAAATTTTGCTGTGCCTTCTAAAGGCATTGAAGATGAAAAGTTGTGCTATTGAGTTTTCGTCAATGGGTGTGTCCGGCGTGGCGTCAAGATCAGATAGTGCCATGACACGGAAGTTGTGTAA
>NW_024040040.1:57231380-57255500 GCF_014851395.1 Micropterus salmoides | reverse complement strand
AGTCTCTGCGGAGCAGACACTCCTCCACTTTCAGCTCCATCTAAAGAGAAACGCTCTACTACCAGGTGAACCAGACTCATTTCAATTTACACTCAGTGGATGACTGACAGACGTTTAGCCCATCAAACACCTCGGCTGCTGTACAGGAAGTCATCAACAACCACTGAGAACACTCTGCGCTACAACAGGTCCTCCCTGCCCCCCTCGTGATAAGCAGGTGGTCTAAAGTGAAAGAGGACCAAGTAAGGAGCAGAGAAGTCCAACATGCAGATGAACCTGAACACTCAGTGTGATCCTCCTGCAGACGGACAGCAGGTGGCGCTGCGGCTGCACTTCCCCTGTAATGTTTGTCCAGCACGATAACGCCGCATCTTCTGCAGTGGTCACCTGGCCTGAGCTTCTGGCCGCGGGTCCGAGCTCACCTTACCGACAGAGCTCACGCGCGTTCGTCACGAGGCTTTCGGGGAACGCGGCGCTGTTTGACCTGCTGTCTGTCTGGGTCCAGGTGTGAGGCTCACCTGTCCGCTGTGAGACTGGACCTGGACCGATAAGAAAAGAATCAATAAGTGTATTTACCATCGCAGCTCTCCTCTCCGTCTGCAGGAACACACGCGCGCGCGCACAGCTGCCGCTAATTAACTCATCAGCGCGTCCAGACCGCGCAGGCGCAGAGAGAGAGAGGTCAGCTTTAAACAGTTGATGATGGTCCGGTCCCAACGTCCCTCTCTGAGGCGCGTTCCCGGGAAGTCCGTGAGGGCTCAGGGCCGTCCCACTGTCAAATCGCCAAGTGCAAGAGGGCTCTCTCGCGGACAATTTTGAGCCCTTTATAGACCCTTTTCGTAAGTCCGCATTTCTGCAGAATTTTCTCAGTTCATGGCGGTATGACGTGAAAAACGGGGGTTACCAGGGGAAGCCCATGAAGCTAGAGACGTATCAACGCCTACGCTGATGTTAACATTGTTGAAAGTTTTCTTAACTTAAGATGCTGCACAGAACACATGAAGTCAGAGGAATGCAGTCACCTCATTTCACACCGAGTTTATTCAACTATTTCTTTTAGTTTCTGCTTAATGAGGCTGTTTGACCAACAATAGCGTTTTAATGATTACTGACAAATGTAGATTGACATTTCCCTCTCCTCGAAATCAGGCAACAACATGAAATAAAAAGTGTGCAACGTGTTTCAGCGTCGTCAGGGTGATAAAGTGGCAGAGTGCTGTCCCGTTCCTGTTTCAGCATTTTCAGCCCTCACAGCCTCTTAAACTCAATCACTTTCCAAGAGACGTCAGTAAAGTCTGTGAGGCTCCAGGGCTCGGGGCTCAGGGGGGACGTTGGGATTGGGCCGATCAGTGACAGGAAGTCCAGGGGCCTTTCTCATCACCCTAATTTGCGACTCCTCGCGGCGCATCTTAGTCCCTCCCACCCGCGAGCTCGAGGAGTGGAGGAAACGGGCCTTTAATGAAATGAGACGTCCTCTCCTCGGAGCATCATCATCTGTCCACTGTCAGAGCAGCTGCCAGCGCTAAAGGCTGCAGATCAGAAACATGTGAACATTAGAACAGTAGAAACATCTGGAGGTTCCAGTGAACATTAGAGCATCTGTCGGAAGCAGATTAGAGCAGCCTGATCATTCACTACAGAAACACAGTCCCTTTTTCTGGGAGTTCATTTCAGCCTGACGAGGTGAGAGTTTCATCAAATGACACAGCAACATTTATTTAACTGTCAGCACTGACCTGTGCAGACTACACGGGCTCCGATCAGGTCTGAAGGCTCTGGGTCATATTACAGCCTGAACTGGTGTGATGCGGATCGGCTGGGAGATTTGATCAGATTTAGAGCCCACACCTGCATGGGCATTTACCCCGCCTCCCCCGGTCCCTGGAGCTCTTCAGGTGGTTTCTTTCTTGTGTTGATGTACTGTGAGTGTTTCTTTAGAGAGTCATTTAAACGTTTCCATCCGTGCAGTAAAGTCACAGCAAATATCACGAGACCAAACAGAAACCTGCAGTGATGAACTGGACAGGACAGACAGGAAGCAGAATGAACCTTCCAGCTTCTATAATCCACGTTTAGACTCTGATTGGTGAGGAGGACGGCTGCTTTACTCCAGACAGGCTCTCTGGATGAACCTGGACTGTGTGTGAGAGCTAAACACAGCGTCACTGGGGAGGCGCTTCATCCAGCCGCTGTTCAGTGTTCATTTTTACATCCTGCTGCCCGTCCACACATCACATCCACCAGCGTCACTGATATCAGAGGCTCTGTTCACTTTGCAGGCCTTAACGCTCAATTCTGATTTTTTCCCCAGATCCCATTGTTTTAGTTTGACAGATCACATTACTGTTTAAATGTGGCCCACATCAGACTCCGGATGAACTGTCCGCGGCCTGAAAGTGACCCGCATGCGCAGAAGAAGAACACGACGTCACGCAGCAGCAGTTGCTGCAGACTGCAGAAGTAAACAGGCAGCAGCAGAGGTTAGGTCCGGTTAGCTCGCGGGAGACTCCCGTTTTTCATTGTCCTCTCACGGTGTTCACAACTTTATGTTCATTTCATTACGGTTTTTGGCGCTGTACAACGCAACTGAACCATAACTCTCTCCCCGCTGTGTCCGCTCGGACAGGCAGCATGCACGTAAAGCTTGATTTCTACTCCTGCGTAGGGGCTACGCCGTAGGCTATGCACGTAGACGTGCATTTATACTTGTGCGTTCGTGTGTCCGCCAAACCGCAATTACACCCCCAAACACTAGTGGGCACTAGTGCTACAGCGTCCACTGTGTTAACTTCCGATTTAGCGCTCCGCTAACGTGAATGCGGCTGGTGTAGCCTTTTCAAATGTTACCGACCGAATGGATCACATTCTGATGGTGAAACGAGTCAATTCGCTCGGGTTGTGACGGTCAAATATATTGATCCACCGTGTTACAGCCGCCGTTTTGGCCGCGTAAAAGTTACTTCAAAGCACGGGCACTTCCTGTCGGCTTGGAGGCGTTGCGAGGCTGCCCAGCCGACCAATCACAGCGCTTACGGTCCGCGTCGACTCGATGTGTAGTTACGTTTTTGAGGAGGTGCACGTCAGGCGACTTCCACTTTAAATTGAAAAATTAAAATATAAAAAATATATTATAAACTTAAGTCAGCAGAGAGCTGAGTGAAATGACATTAAGGAGCGCGGTTAGAACAGAGCTTTATGAGGTGAAGGGCAGAAAGTTTGATCATTTTAAATAATTGATACAACTTTTCAGCCTCTTTTAAACGTCACAGCGGCTGAAAAAACTTCAGCAAAGGATACACCGATGTGTCCTCGCTTATAACTCCTCCAGCAAGCCTCCCCATCCTCGAGGTGTATTTTAGCATTGAGATCATAGATATAATATAGAGGTAGATGCCCTATTGGCCGCTGGGCACAAGAAATGCAGCCGCCATCTTGAACGTACTCCTAGTTGCACAGCTGAAGAAAGCGAGATGTACTAGTTGCAAACTGTCATGTTCTTGTTATTTAATGAACATTTATATAATTATATGTCAATTATATAATTGACATTATAGTGCTAGGCTAGCAGAGGCGACCTTAGTGTTAACCATAGACTGTATATAAGAAATGGACGTGGTCATCGTGGCGTCACTCGTTCGTTTGTGGGGCGCTGTTACTAAGCCTGGAGTTTGGCTGATCGGGGGCCGTCATGTCAAGTTTTTGCAACCAGGAAGTGCCCGAAAATGATATCAATCATATTTGGATGAGACGGCTCAGGTCGCCATGGTAGTGACTTGTCAATCAGCTTGTAGCCCCACCCTAAAGCCTCCCCTGCTTCCTGGTCTCTGTTCCTCTAAATGGGACCATAATTTACTAAAGAACATCATGCTGTGTTGAAGAAGACTTGAAACTAGCGACTGAGACCATAAACTCATCAAGAAAGTGTTTACTGAGGGAAAGACTTCTTTCTGCAGCTGGGGGAGTCGCCCCCTGCTGGCTGCCAGAGAGAACGCAGGTTTCAGGGACGTCCGCGTTCGCATCAGATCGCTGACCGGAAGCTTCCCGCTTGGTGTTAACGTTAGCGTTACCTCTTCATGTATGGTTTAAACTGCTAGTGCTAGCTAACATTACTTTTCCTCTGTGTGCAGTTTCATCCAATCTCATGTTTTATAGTGACACATTTGGAAACAAAATCATTCCAGTAGTAACTTAAGCATTAATACCTTACAGAGCAGATGTCGCATGGCTTCCTGTTTTCCGTAGCCAGTCTCGTTTCAGTGTTGAAGGGGAGAAGCTAGTTCCAAGATTGAACTTTGACCCATAAGATCGCGATGCTGGTGAATCATTTTGGGAAAGAGGGTGGGACTGACCTGTCACTCTGGAAGTGGTTTTAAGAGACAACAGAGTCCTTGAAGGCTCATAATGTTGGTAGATTTGAGCACCTTATATTAAAAGTGTAGTCATTGCATTGTGAGGTACATGTATATATATTTTTACACCAAGATGAAGACATTGAAAGCCTCACAGGAGAGAGCTCTCGTGCAAAAAATACTGGAGAAAAAAGATCTCAATCAGCTTCGGGAATTCATGATGGAGAGTAAGTTCTGTACTAGATCTACCTTATTTACTGTGGATGTTTCCTGAGCTATAATCTTAGAATATTTTAGAAATATGTTAATCTGTTTTTTTACCCTAAATGCTAAATATCGCACACCATGAGTCATCTAACGTTCGTCCGTTTCATATTTTCTGTTAATTTAACTGCCGTGACTGAGCGAGAAAACAGCTGAATCTAACATTACAATCTGTGAATGGTTTCAGGTGTTTTCTTTGCTCCACACTGATGCAGAAATGCATTTGATTATCATACTGCATTCCCGGGGGCGGAGCTAGAGTCTCAGCAGAGCGGGGGCGGAGCTTCATCACTGGGCCCACTTGCTACAAAGTCATTTATACCAAGTTAGAAAGTCCACTGAGTCCGTCTCCGTCGCGGCTGCTGAAGCTGGTCACAGCCACTCTAGTCAATGCTTGTGCTCACACATCCTCTCTGGAGAGAATACGCAGCCATTTTCAAAATAAAATACCCTGTGCAGACTCGCGATCGTATATCAACAATAAACACAGTTAAAACAGACATAAAAGAAACAATTTAACTACGTAGCTTACTTAATCATAGTAGAAGGTAGAAAAGCAAGCACTTATCACTAAATAAACAAAATCTAACCATGTCAGGAAAATCTGGCAGGCAAAACGCTCTTATTCTGAAATTCTCCCTGTGGGATCTGCAGATCAGAATGAAAGCGGGCCACGGAGAGGCGTGAGGAAGGTAGTAGAGGCACAAAAGGACATATTAAAAACAAGTCATTAACGTGGGGCACGCTGTGCTGCTGAGACGCATCCAGTGGAAGTTGAGGACGGAAATGAACCGCGGCGCACAGCGGTGTGAGTCCGGGGTGATAAATAGCAGCATTAGTCTGTCCCTCAGAATTCCCATGATGCATGGCGGTAAAATTAGCTAATCAGTCTCCTATTTGTTTGAAATACAAACTTTACTTTGTGAATTATGTTTTTTAAACTTGTCTGGTTAGAATCTAGTGTTTTTGTTGGTCATTGTCATTCTTGTGGTGTTTTTTTTATATAGGCTATCTATGGGTTTACTGTTGAAACCAGGACTGAAGTGCCTGTTGTGATAATCGGACATAATGCAGTAATCAGCATAATGTTTTATTTTAGCCTAAGTTACTTTTTTTGGACAGGGCAGATCTGTTTTTTCTATATTTACATTGCATTTAATGTCGTATTGTGCAAGTAAACATTTTTCATAGAATTTTGATTCGTTATTTAACATTTGTTGTTGCAAGCTAATTGTCAGAAAACTTTCAACAAGTAGTGATGGCAAGTTTGAGTCTTTTGAAAGACTCGTTCATTAAAATGAACTAATCTTTTTTTGAGTCATTTCGTTCATTTGAACTAGGCTGCAGACATCTAGTGGGAGATTTAAAAAACAGCCCCCCTGGGCCCACAACCAAATTCAAACCATGTAAAAACCACAGAAATATGTTTTCAATATGTAATCACCACTACTCTGGCTAAATGCTTCCATTTTCACAATGTTTCCTGAGTATACAACCAGATCAGCCATATTCAATTCAATTCAATTTTATTTATATAGCACCAAATCACAACAACAGTTATCTCACAGCGCTTTTCATAAAGAGCAGGTCTAGACCGTACTCTATGATGCGATTTACAGAAGCCCAACAGTTCCCACCAAGAGCAGCACTAGGAGACAGAGGCAAGGAAAAACTTCCTTTAAGAGGCAGAAACCTCAAGCAGAACCATGACTCAGGGTGGGCGGCCATCTGCCTCCACCGGTTGGGGGTGAAGGAGAAAGAGAGAGAGGGAGAAAGAGGGAGGGAGGCAGCCTACACAATATCCACACAGAGGTACAGACAGTAAATGTGATGTTTCTACTAGGCCTGACCCCCAATAGTCAAAGATTCGATGCTTCGATGGGCGGAGCCTGATGCGACTGTCAATCTCACATCCGAAGCTTCGCACCGAAACAAGGATCACGCCATTTTGGCGATATGGGGGGGCTCAACTTCTGATTTTACATAGAACTACCAGTTTTCTCCCAATAAGTTAATATAAAGCCTACTACTATATACATTTCTATATACAACGTTTAATGCTGTAAATATTCATGTAAAGAGAATAAAACTTTCAATAAATGTTCTAAAGTGCGTAAATAAATCCAAAATTCTAACCCTAACCCTGGATCTTCAGTGCGCATGTGTAAGCGTAACGTGTGTTGGAAGAGGAACACTTGCTAAAGAGACGGAGACGCTGGTGTTGTGCCAAGTTGTCGCACCTCGCAGGACTTTCAGATAATTTATCACAGTTGATGAACCACAAAGACTATTTTATCGATTTTAAATAGCCGCTACTTGAAATAGACCCGCGAGGAACCGCAATGTGCATGCAGCTGATGAGTTTCATCTGGCTTGATCGATAGATATAACTGAGTATCATCTGCATAACAATGAAAGTTTATGGAGTAAAGGAAGCGTATATAAGACTGGATCCTTGTAGAACTGTATGACTAACTTTGGCATAGAGGATTCATGACAGGCGAGAGAGAGAAAAGGATTTTCTAAAAGCCTCAGTTTAGCTGGAAATTTACAGCACAAGTTGAGTGAATAGAGACTGCAGCTCTGCAGCGTCTCTAGAATAAAGTGGAGCTTACCGTATGTGCCCCCCCCAACACGCTCACAATCGCCGTGCACAAAAACACATGAAACACATTCGACTATCAGTCGACTATTGGCAGGACTTGACGATTCTGATTCGACTATGTAAATCCTTAGTCGGGGAAAGCCCTAGTTGCTATAGACTAAATGAAAAATGGTACAGATATTTATAGTAGTGTTAATGATAACAATCATAATGTTAATGATTATAATAACAATAATAATAATAGGACGAGCAACAATAGTCGTTGCAGCAGTGGGTGTCGAGCAGGAACACGGGGGCAGCAGGTGACCCGCAACCACAGATCCAGACTCCACAGCTCCAGAGCCAGAAACACCTACAGGAAGTGATAGGAGGAGAGCGGAGAGGGACGAGAAAGCACAAGACTACCAGAAAGGGGAGAAGTTGTGTTAGTAACATGCAATAATGGGATGAGGTTGCATACAGAGGGAGAGAAAGTAGAGGAGAGAGGAGCTCAGTGCATCATGGGAAATCCCCCGGCAGTCTAGGCCTATAGCAGCATAACTAAGGGATGGTTCAGGACTCACCTGAGCCAGCCCTAACTATAAGCTTTATCAAAGAGGAAAGTCTTAAGCCTACTCTTAAATGTGGAGGTGGTGTCTGCCTCCTGAACCCAAACTGGAACCTGGTTCCACAGGAGAGGAGCTTGATAGCTGAACGCTCTGGCTCCTAGTCTACTTTTGGAGACTCTAGGAACCACAAGTAACCCTGCATTCTGGGAGCGCAGTGCTCTGGTGGGGTAGTAAGGTACTATGAGCTCTTTAAGATAAGATGGTGCCTGACCATTAAGTTGTTCAGTGAGCCGGAGCCAGGATGCCAATATGTGCTCCTTCTAGCTGCCTCCTCCGTAGAGCAACACGCTGTTCTATTTTTCATCTGCTTTACTAGTTAGTGTTATAATGTTGTTTATTGTTTAACTTTGTTCAAGTTAGAATACGGGAGACCGGGTATGGTTGTAACATGGGGAGAGTTGTAACAACAACAATTCCACCAAATAGAGTTAAGATAGGAGTCATGTGATCAGTATTTTCCTGCTTCCTCCCCAGTCAGGCCTGGTGGTTATCAAGTCTGGAAACAGGCATGTTCAGAATATAGAGAGGAAAAACTGATTTTGAGGTAAGAAAGTAGATTTTTTGACCAACACTATTTTTTGTTTAGTATCTATACTGTTGCAGGAAGAATTGTTTGACTTATATTAGATTGAAATGTAGTTTCTCAGGAAACATGTGATGCATCTTTTCCTTTCTAATTTCAAAACACTATGGAAATACAGCTAGCTAAACATTGGCTGACAGGGTGGGTTGTAACACTTCTTTAAAAAGTGTTACAAACATCCACGATACATAAAACTAGGTACTTTCTTGATTTTAATATTTTCCAGATTACCCTGTGCAGTCTGGGCCCCCCAGCCTGAACTCCAGGTTTACCAGTATTAATTTGTCAGCACTGTGACCAGTCCTCCCCCATTCACATGTTGTTCACATGTTGTCGTGTGTATCGTCACTCGACCTTTTCCATACTCGGTCTCCGCCGGTGGAGAGGGTAGAAAAGCATGCGGGCAGCTGGTGAGAAGTGCATGTGCGCAAGAAAAAGTCCCAGTATGCCCAAGAGTAAAATATTGAAGAACTGGTATACGTACTGGTGAATACCGGCCCACTTAAAGCACTGACTGTGACTCTGAATAAGAATATACACACACACAAGTAAATTTTTAAGTAAGTTTATTCTATAGATAAATTTACATACATCTAATGTTCGTGCATGTGAGTCATGTTCTTCATCACTACCTGTTTTGGAAGATTATCATATAGTGTGGCAACTATTTTTGATTCTTTGGTGTGATTGTTACAACCTACCCCGGTCGTAACAAGGGAACACATTGCATTTGACATCAACTCACGAGGTCTGTGATATTCTTGTAGAGGATTGAATTGGTGCCATTTGTAGCGAACAAATGTGTGTACTTTGTATAAAAATTTGAGAACTCTAGCTAAAAAATTCAGTGAGTTATAGTTGCTGAAGCAAAAGGTGTTACAACCATACCCGGTCTCCCCTACACATTTCAAAATGTCAGTATTTTGTGCATTCTCCTTGACAAAAACCAAGTATACTCGATGTACCATTTGTTCCATTACAGTCAAATCATAAATCACAGTATTGTCCACAATAATCACAATATGACTTTTTCTCCAAATCGTGCAGCCCTGGTAAAATGTATATTAAAAAATAGTCAACATTTAAGAACCTGCTGGTACTCTAACTTCTACAACTTAACAACTGGTAGACGAGCTGAATGGCTTTTACTTTAGGTTTGAAAAGCCCAGAGTCACACCTCTCCCCCGCTCCAACACCATCTTCAAACAATCTCCTTCCCCGACTGCCACGCTGTCACCCCCCCTCTCTGACCCCTCGCCTGCACTCATGATCTGTGAAGAAGACGTGCACCACCTCTTCCAAAGGCAGAAGATCAGGAAGGCTCCTGGTCCAGATGGTGTGTCTCCATCCTGCCTGAAAATCTACACAGGATCACAGACTTCCTGACTGGCAGGAGTCAGCAGGTGAGGCTGGGAAACATCACATCCAGCACCCGGACTATCAGCACTGGCGCCCCCCAGGGGTGTGTGCTCTCGCCACTGCTCTTCTCCCTCTACACCAACGACTGCACCTCAGGAGACCCATCTGTCAAACTCCTGAAGTTCGCTGACGACACAATGGTCATCGGCCTCATCCGGGACGGTGACAAGTCGGCCTACAGACGCTTAACACACTCAAAACTGTGGAGATGACCGTGGACTTCAGGAGGAGCCCCCCCTGGCCCCCCCACACGTTTCCGTGGCAACTGACCTTATTCTTTGTTTTATCACCACATCAAAGGGATACTCCTTGTCTCACCTAGGTGTGACACAATCCAGGACAGCCGAACTTTGAATGGCCAAAGACTGCAGTCTCCAAAGACTCAAAGCATTTAATTAAACTTAATTAAATCTTTAGTTACCTGATTACGTTTGCCTCTATTTGAGTAGTTATATTATAGTAGTTAGATATTAGTGCTGAAAAGAAAGTTACTTGTGCAGTGTTTTTATTTTCAGCAAGACACTCCTTCATCTAATGTAATCCAAGCTTAAGTGGGCGAAATAAGTATTACATGCCCTCGTCGGAAATGCTGTTAAATGTATAAATATCCTGACCAATAATGTGACAATTGTTTCCTGTTACCAAATGCCTAGAACAGTACAACCGTTCAACCGTTGAGGTTCGATTGTGGAAAATCTTTGATTATAATACGTGCAAATAGATTTCTTTTTAAACATTAAGTTTAGAAAGGCAGTCCCATGGGAAACCTGAGACGCCCCCTGGGGAACCACGCCCCAGACAACAAAAGAGCGACACGCGACCTGCTCGCTTCTCTTCTCTTCGCTGTTGGCTCTTCCACCCTGCTCGGCCCTCTGGACGCTTCGGCACGCGTGCGGTGTGCCTCGCCAGGCAACGCCCTCAGACTCGGCCAGCGAGACAGGCCTTTTGTTCGCCTGACGCTACACACCTGAAGTGCCGCGACATCGATCTGCCTTCAGTTTGTTTTATTTTCTTTATTTCTTTTGTTAAAGTTATCAGTCGTTTAAGTTACACTGGACTAATTCAGGAACGACCAAGTTCCATTTTAAGCCTTTTTCGTCGAGCCAACTTCACCGAGGTCAGACCAAGCCACGTGGTCTTGCCAGCTACAACGAAGGAAACCTGAAAACAGCCGAATATTTCAGACGGAGGAGGCGTTTTCAATCAGACACGGAGAACCCCGGAGAATCCCTAGCAAAAAGCCAGGATCGGGCAGCTAGAGTGGGACCAGCAACAGGCCAAAAACAGGCTGTCGACAAGCAGTAAGACTTAACACACGTTCTGTGATCAGATGTCCATTTTAACTCCTAAATTATAGCATTAGTTTACTTTCAGTAGCTCTTCTATGCCGTATGAGTCAAATGTTTCCCACAACCGAACCTCCAGGCTCATTGTTCAGCAAATGTTTATGTTCCCTGTATCCAACCATCTTTTTATCACATTAGTTAGAGAATAAATTCACTGTAATATAATCAAGAGCTGTGTGTGTTGCCTATTTCTATGTCCCTGCCGAGAGAATTGACCCTTTAGATATGAGACTGACTGACTTAAGATAATTGAGCGATTATTAACTGATCACTAGTAATAATTGTATAATTATTAAACTACCTAGAGGTCCGGAGACTCTCAAGACAGACTCAAGACAGAAACACCAGGTATATATACACAGGGACTAACGAGCAGGGCGGGAGCAACACAGGTGAAAGACATGAGGCTAACGAGGCACAGGTAGGGGGAGAGAGAGAGAGAGAGAGAGAGAGAGAGAGAGAGAGAGCAGGGGAAAACAGAGACAAAGTGCAAAACACCGCATGGCAGACAGGCAGAGTGTGACACAAAACTAACCAAATTAATTTCCCCTAATTGTCCCCAGTGGACTTTTTTTAAGCAAGTTTTGATATTGGGCTGTAGCTGTAGATTTCCAACTTATTATTCACAGATGGTCTTTCTTTATTGGAAAAATTCTTGGGGGGAGGACTCCCAAACGCCCCACCCAAATATTTGTATTTAAGTAATTGCAATGTTGCAGCCATCACATCTAGTAGAATCCAAACGTCTCCAGTAAAACCAGAACTTCAATCGAAACCTAGGCCAATGTTTTGTAACCAGATCGTGGCAAAAAATTACTATTTGTATGGTTTTGCTTGCAGCCCAACACGCAAACAACACCCCGAAAGAGAGGATCACGTCTTTTTTCCTCATGTGTTCCTGCACCATAGACTGTATAAAAAAGGCTGCACACGGCGAGTCCATGCGTGATTTTAACTATCGGAACTAAGATGACATAAAAACAGTCTGTAAAATCTGCACCACACTGCAGTTTCCCAGCCATTGATTTATTTGTGGCAGACATGCCACAATATCAGCGCTGACCACCACATACTATTTAATATGAGTAAATTCATTATTCATTACAGAACTGCACTCCTCACTCACTCCCTCTCACAAACACATCGTAACGCATGGCTCAACACAGAAGGGCCAACTCCTCAGGTCAAGACTCTGCAGTCTTCTTACATCTGAAGGACAGAGGACACTCGTTTGAGGACCACCAGGTGCACATTTTAGACAGAGAAGATGGATGGTTTGAAAGAGGTGTCAAGGAAGCATCTACACCAGGGTTGAGAAGCCGTCATTGAACAGGGGAGGGGGTCTACGCCACCACTTATCCCCGACTTACAATGCTGTCCTTTCATCACTTCCCAGGAAACTCAACAAACGTAACCTATTGGCCTCAGGTGAAGATACCAACGATGGTCGTTCAGTCTCGGCCACAGGTAGTCTCAACGACTGTAACGACTGTCGTCACAGCAACAAGGAACACTAACGAACCAGCGGTATCGATGACCCGGGATAACGACCCCACTGAGGTTAAATAGCTGAGTTTCCCTGCCAGTCAGTCAGAACTGAAGAAGTCCTTCGGATGAGGGACGAAACGTCTTCCAGTATCTTCAACCAAGTCCAGTTGCCCTTGATTTTAACCTTCGTTGGAGAACTATGACCTGGATGACTGAGAATCTTCATAGACATCAACAAACATAACCTATTGGCCTCAGGTGAAGATACCAACGATGGTCGTTCAGTCTTGGCCTCGGGTAGTTCTAATGACCATAACGACTGTTGTTACCACATGTCCTTTAATACACAATAAAAGTTTGATCATGTAGTGGTGTAATTTCAAAATAAAATTGAATGTGAGAGGGGATAGATCATGATGTTTCTCACATATTTATCACACGTTATCACTTTATCATTTAAACATTAAAACCAGCAGTGTTATTTGTGCTCGCGTTAGTGAGCCAGAACTATTCCAGGTGGAGCCTTTCAATTGTAAAAGAAATTAAAGCTGCAAGCAGCGTTGGGCGGGCCCTCGCACTTGTAAGCGCGTCCGTGTGTGAGCCGGCCGAGTTGCATATTCTGGAGCTCTGCCGGTGCGGCTGTGAATTTCCTACGCGGTTATGTCGCCGCATGAAGGTGCTATATGTCACTTCCTGTGTCCCCTATGTGGAGCTACATAGCACTTGCCGCTATGAATATAAATCGGTATTGACGTGTAGATGTCTGCGGGGTGGGAGAGTTATCAAGCACGCAAAGTTTGGTTCAGATGTGAGCATGTACACTGAACAATAATGTACCCAAACAATAAAATAAATTCCTTTTATATTTCCCTGCCTTGTTGTTTATGTGTACATACAGAGGAAGAATGTGAGAACAGCACACATTTCATCGTTACTGTGTGCTGTACCGCAGTTCTGTGTCCATGCATGCAGCAAACTGAAAGCACTGTCTGTCGGAGCGTCTACGTGAAAAGAGAAGGAAGACATTGCTGGTAGTATTGTCTTCAGAGTTGTTAAACACCTCAGCGCACTGAAGGAAGCCATCTGACTGTGTGAGGGGCAAGATCGTTGATGTCTGCAGGCAGAGTAGGAGCTCTCCTGTCTGACTGGTCCACCAATAGCAGAGAAGATGACCCCTTGAGACACAGCCCCTCCTCATTTGCATAATGAGGCAGAAATGCATACAGAAATTTAAAAAGGACAGGCAGAAATAAATACCATGGGTGAAAATAAATAAGGTAGAAAAATACAAAGGAAGAATAAAACAGACAAAAATATTAAAACACACATAAATAAATATATTAAAAAAATTAGTAATAAATAAAGTTGAAGATTATAAGGGAGAATAAATAAATAAGGTAATTATAACAAAGGTGAATAAGTAAAGGCACTAATTAAAATATATACATTTATGTCTCCTTGCATAATTTAATTAATACCAACATTTATTTATTAGGGCCCGAGCACGACCGTGCGAGGTCCCTATTGAATTTGCTCGGATTATTTAGGGCCCGAGCACGACCGTGCGAGGTCCCTATTGAATTGCTCGGATTATTTTTTTTTTTTTTTTTTTTTTTTTTTTTTTTTTTTTCTGCAAAGTAGGCCCAAATGACATGGCCTAAACATACTCGAAAACTCACCAAAATTTGCAAACATGTCAGAACCGGTGAAAAATTTCGTATTCTACAAGTTTCGCACATGGGCGTGGCAAAATGACTCGCTAGCGCCACCTGAAAATTGGAAATGATTAGCCCCTCGTTCACGTTCAACCTACATGTACGAAATTTTCTGGGGACATGTATCGTATCAAGACGCACAAAAAAGCCTCAAGAACCCATAGCCTAAAGTCAACAGGAAGTCGGCCATTTTGAATTTTATGGCCATTTTTGGATGATTTACACACTTCGTACTTTAACGAACTCCTCCTAGGGATTTAGTCGGATCGACGTCAAATTTCTGCTGTGCCTTCTAAAGGCATTGACGATGAAAAGTTGTGCTATTTGCGAGTTTTCGTCAATGGGCGTGTCCGTGGCGTCGATGATTCGCAATGAAACAGGAAGTTGTTGTAACTTCAGTGTACATGCTCACATCTGGACCAAACTGTACATGTAGGATGAGAGTCCCGCCCTGAACACATGTACATGCCGACATTCACCCACAGTCATAGCGCCACCTGCTGGCAACAGAAAGTGACCTTTAACGAAGCAGCCCCCGCCGCACGTTTCACCTACGTGCACGAATTTTCTGTGGTACGTGTATCTTGTCCAGACGCACAAAAAAGCCTCTTGGAGCCATAGCCTAAAATCAACAGGAAGTCGGCCATTTTGAATTTTACGTCAAATTTTGGATGATTTACACACTTCGTACTTTAACGAACTCCTCCTAGGGATTTAGTCCGACCGACCTCAAATTTGTGCTGTGCCTTCTAAAGGCATTGAAGATGAAAAGTTGTGCTATTTGCAAGTTTTCGTCAATGGGCGTGTCCGTGGCGTGGCGTCAAAGATCAGCTCTTCGCCATGACACGGAAGTTGTCGTAACTTCAGTGTACATGCTCACATCTGGACCAAACTGTACATGTAGGATGAGAGTCCCGCCCTGAACACATGTACATGCTGACATTCACACAGTCATAGCGCCACCTGCTGGCAACAGGAAGTGACTTTTAACGAAGCAGCCCCCGCCGCACGTTTTACCTACGTGCACGAATTTTCTGTGGTACGTGTATCTTGTCCAGACGCACAAAAAAGCCTCTTGGAGCGATGCCCTAAAATCAACAGGAAGTCGGCCATTTTGAATTTTACGTCAAATTTTGGATGATTTACACACTTCGTACTTTAACGAACTCCTCCTAGGGATTTAGTCCGACCGACCTCAAATTTGCTGTGCCTTCTAAAGGCATTGAAGATGAAAAGTTGTGCTATTTGCAAGTTTTCGTCAATGGGCGTGTCCGTGGCGTGGCGTCAAAGATCAACTCTTCGCCATGACACGGAAGTTGTCGTAACTTCAGTGTACATGCTCACATCTGGACCAAACTGTACATGTAGGATGAGAGTCCCGCCCTGAACACATGTACATGCTGACATTCACCCAGTCATAGCGCCACCTGCTGGCAACAGGAAGTGACTTTTAACGAAGCAGCCCCCGCCGCACGTTTCACCTACGTGCACGAATTTTCTGTGGTACGTGTATCTTGTCCAGACGCACAAAAAAGCCTCTTGGAGCGATGCCTAAACAACAGGAAGTCGGCCATTTTGAATTTTACGTCAAATTTTGGATGATTTACACACTTCGTACTTTAACGAACTCCTCCTAGGGATTTAGTCCGACCGACTTCAAATTTGTGCTGTGCCTTCTAAAGGCATTGAAGATGAAAAGTTGTGCTATTTGCGAGTTTTCGTCAATGGGTGTGTCCGTGGCGTGGCGTCAGAGATCAAGTCTTCGCCATGACACAGGAAGTTGTTGTAACTTCAGTGTACATGCTCACATCTGAACCAAACTTTACGTGCTTGATAACTCTCCCACCCCTATGGAGGACCGATCCTGACACAGTCAGAAATAAATACAGAAATAAATAAATGCTCAATAAAAAATAAGCTCCAATTAAATACACAAAAAAATAAAGTAAATAAATAAATGTAGGTAGTAATTAAATTATACAAGGAGACATAAATGTATATATTTTAATTAGTGCCTTTACTTATTCACCTTTGTTATAATTACCTTATTTATTTATTGTTTATTCAACTTTATTTATTACTAATTTTTTTAATGTATTTATTTATGTGTGTGTTTTAATATTTTTGTCTGTTTTATTCTTCCTTTGTATTTTTTACCTTATTTATTTTCACCCATGGTATTTATTTCTGCCTGTCTTTTTAAATTTCTGTCTCATTATGCAAATGAGGAGGGGCTGTGTCTCAAGGGGTCATCTTCTCTGCTATTGGTGGACCAGTCAGACAGGAGAGCTCCTACTCTGCCTGCAGACATCAACGATCTTGCCCCTCACACAGTCAGATGGCTTCCTTCAGTGCGCTGAGGTGTTTAACAACTCTGAAGACAATACTACCAGCAATGTCTTCCTTCTCTTTTCACGTAGACGCTCCGACAGACAGTGCTTTCAGTTTGCTGCATGCATGGACACAGAACTGCGGTATAGGGAGAAGCACACGGTCAGCTGGCTGCAGCTAAATCTGGAGTGCACTCGTATTCAATTCTGTATGGTAAATTCAGTTTTAACGGAGCAGAGCGAGCTGACAGGCAGAGTTAGAGACTTTTTCTGTCCGTTTCTCTCTTTACAAAGACGCATGTTGCAGTCAGAGTCTTCTCTGACATACAACACAATTTATCAAATTACACACGGATATACAGTATGAAAATAAGATTGATTGGATTATACTCACAGGAAGTATAAAACCTGTTACATGCGTCTATTAAAAGTAAAGTAACACAAAAATGTCAGGGAAATTACTTTACTTAGATTTAGTACTGCAGTTGTACATTTGAAATACCTTCCTACCTTTCTGATAGGAAGCCTTCTTGAGGTGGTATAAAACATTTCTTCTATATTCTGATTTGAGTTGTGGACAACTATGACCACATGAATTAAAAAATTAAACATTTCACTGCCCAAGTCAGCTATAACACAAGTCTTGTTCATCAGACTACATGCTGTACAGTATTTGTGGACAGATTTTGTCCCAGGATTTATTATGCATTTCTTCTTCTTCGTTGCATGATTTAGAATAATAAGGTGAGAAATGGGTCTGTTCTGAGTTCATCCTGCACTGCAGCAGCTAATAAAGTCCATTTAATCCCAAAACGCTTTTCTTTTAGGCAGGCTGGAGCAGAAAACAACTCACCTTTCTCAAGTTGTACAGTAATGTCACATGTGTATGAAGGTGGATCAAAAGCTAATCTTAAATGTCAAAGTAGAGAGGAGCCTAGTAGGCCTATTTATTTTCATTCATTACACAATATGAATAAGCTATGCAGACAGTTGTAAAGAAAGAACATCTTTTTCTTCTGTTCTCTACTTGTTATAGTTACACAGTATTAGGGGTGTGGGCTGTATTAAAAGTATCCACTGTTCTCCCATGCTCTAACACACAGTAACGATGAAATGTGTGCTGTTCTCACATTCTTCCTCTGTATGTACACATAAACAACAAGGCAGGGAAATATAAAAGGAATTTATTTTATTGTTTGGGTACATTATTGTTCAGTGTACATGTCACATCTGAAACAAACTTTACGTGCTTGATAACTCTCCCACCCCGCAGACATCTACACGTCAATACCGATTTATATTCATAGCGGCAAGTGCTATGTAGCTCCACATAGGGGACACAGGAAGTGACATATAGCATTCATGCGGCGTCGGAAACCGCGTAGGAAATTCACAGCCGCACCGGCAGAGCTCCAGAATGTGCAACTCGGCCGGCTCACGCGCGGACGCGCTTACAAGTGCGAGGGCCCGCCCAACGCTGCTTGCAGCTTTAATTAGGGCCCGAGCACGACCGTGCGAGGTCCCTATTGAATTGCTCGGATTTTTTTTTTTTTTTTTTTTTTTTTCTGCAAAGTAGGCCCAAATGACATGGCCTAAACATACTCGAAAACTCACCAAAATTTGCAAACATGTCAGAACCGGTGAAAAATTTCGTATTCTACAAGTTTCGCACATGGGCGTGGCAAAATGACTCGCTAGCGCCACCTAGAAAATTGGAAATGATTAGCCCCTCGTTCACGTTCAACCTACATGTACGAAATTTTCTGGGGACATGTATCGTATCAAGACGCACAAAAAAGCCTCAAGAACCCATAGCCTAAAGTCAACAGGAAGTCGGCCATTTTGAATTTTATGGCCATTTTTGGATGATTTACACACTTCGTACTTTAACGAACTCCTCCTAGGGATTTAGTCGGATCGACGTCAAATTTCTGCTGTGCCTTCTAAAGGCATTGACGATGAAAAGTTGTGCTATTTGCGAGTTTTCGTCAATGGGCGTGTCCGTGGCGTCGATGATTCGCAATGAAACAGGAAGTTGTTGTAACTTCAGTGTACATGCTCACATCTGGACCAAACTGTACATGTAGGATGAGAGTCCCGCCCTGAACACATGTACATGCCGACATTCACCCACAGTCATAGCGCCACCTGCTGGCAACAGAAAGTGACCTTTAACGAAGCAGCCCCCGCCGCACGTTTCACCTACGTGCACGAATTTTCTGTGGTACGTGTATCTTGTCCAGACGCACAAAAAAGTCTCTTGGAGCCATAGCCTAAACCCAACAGGAAGTCGGCCATTTTGAATTTTACGTCAAATTTTGGATGATTTACACACTTCGTACTTTAACGAACTCCTCCTAGGGATTTAGTCCGACCGACCTCAAATTTGTGCTGTGCCTTCTAAAGGCATTGAAGATGAAAAGTTGTGCTATTTGCAAGTTTTCGTCAATGGGCGTGTCCGTGGCGTGGCGTCAAAGATCAGCTCTTCGCCATGACACGGAAGTTGTCGTAACTTCAGTGTACATGCTCACATCTGGACCAAACTGTACATGTAGGATGAGAGTCCCGCCCTGAACACATGTACATGCTGACATTCACACAGTCATAGCGCCACCTGCTGGCAACAGGAAGTGACTTTTAACGAAGCAGCCCCCGCCGCACGTTTTACCTACGTGCACGAATTTTCTGTGGTACGTGTATCTTGTCCAGACGCACAAAAAAGCCTCTTGGAGCGATGCCCTAAAATCAACAGGAAGTCGGCCATTTTGAATTTTACGTCAAATTTTGGATGATTTACACACTTCGTACTTTAACGAACTCCTCCTAGGGATTTAGTCCGACCGACCTCAAATTTGTGCTGTGCCTTCTAAAGGCATTGAAGATGAAAAGTTGTGCTATTTGCAAGTTTTCGTCAATGGGCGTGTCCGTGGCGTGGCGTCAAAGATCAGCTCTTCGCCATGACACGGAAGTTGTCGTAACTTCAGTGTACATGCTCACATCTGGACCAAACTGTACATGTAGGATGAGAGTCCCGCCCTGAACACATGTACATGCTGACATTCACAGACAGTCATAGCGCCACCTGCTGGCAACAGGAAGTGACTTTTAACGAAGCAGCCCCCGCCGCACGTTTTACCTACGTGCACGAATTTTCTGTGGTACGTGTATCTTGTCCAGACGCACAAAAAAGCCTCTTGGAGCGATGCCCTAAAATCAACAGGAAGTCGGCCATTTTGAATTTTACGTCAAATTTTGGATGATTTACACACTTCGTACTTTAACGAACTCCTCCTAGGGATTTAGTCCGACCGACTTCAAATTTGTGCTGTGCCTTCTAAAGGCATTGAAGATGAAAAGTTGTGCTATTTGCGAGTTTTCGTCAATGGGTGTGTCCGTGGCGTGGCGTCAGAGATCAAGTCTTCGCCATGACACAGGAAGTTGTTGTAACTTCAGTGTACATGCTCACATCTGAACCAAACTTTACGTGCTTGATAACTCTCCCACCCCGCTATGGAGGACCGATCCTGACACAGTCAGAAATAAATACAGAAATAAATAAATGCTCAATAAATAAATAAGCATCCAATTAAATACACAAAAAAATAAAGTAAATAAATAAATGTAGGTAGTAATTAAATTATACAAGGAGACATAAATGTTATATTTTAATTAGTGCCTTTACTTATTCACCTTTGTTATAATTACCTTATTTGTTTATTCAACTTTATTTATTACTAATTTTTTTAATGTATTTATTTATGTGTGTGTTTTAATATTTTTGTCTGTTTTATTCTTCCTTTGTATTTATTTACCTTATTTATTTTCACCCATGGTATTTATTTCTGCCTGTCTTTTTAAATTTTTGTATGCATTTCTGCCTCATTATGCAAATGAGGAGGGGCTGTGTCTCAAGGGGTCATCTTCTCTGCTATTGGTGGACCAGTCAGACAGGAGAGCTCCTACTCTGCCTGCAGACATCAACGATCTTGCCCCTCACACAGTCAGATGGCTTCCTTCAGTGCGCTGAGGTGTTTAACAACTCTGAAGACAATACTACCAGCAATGTCTTCCTTCTCTTTTCACGTAGACGCTCCGACAGACAGTGCTTTCAGTTTGCTGCATGCATGGACACAGAACTGCGGTATAGGGAGAAGCACACGGTCAGCTGGCTGCAGCTAAATCTGGAGTGCACTCGTATTCAATTCTGTATGGTAAATTCAGTTTTAACGGAGCAGAGCGAGCTGACAGGCAGAGTTAGAGACTTTTTCTGTCCGTTTCTCTCTTTACAAAGACGCATGTTGCAGTCAGAGTCTTCTCTGAGATGCGAGCACGACATACAACACAATTTATCAAATTACACAACGGATATACAGTATGAAAATAAGATTGATTGGATTATACTCACAGGAAGTATAAAACCTCTTACATGGGTCTATTAAAAGTAAAGTAACACAAAAATGTCAGGGAAATTACTTTACTTAGATTTAAGTACTGCAGTTGTACATTTGAAATACCTTCCTACCTTTCTGATAGGAAGCCTTCTTGAGGTGGTATAAAACATTTCTTCTTATATTCTGATTTGAGTTGTGGACAACTATGACCACATGAATTAAAAAAACATTTCACTGCCCAAGTCAGCTATAACACAAGTCTTGTTCATCAGACTACATGCTGTACAGTATTTGTGGACAGATTTTGTCCCAGGATTTATTATGCATTTCTTCTTCTTCGTTGCATGATTTAGAATAATAAGGTGAGAAATGGGTCTATTCTGAGTTCATCCTGCACTGCAGCAGCTAATAAAGTCCATTTAATCCCAAAAACGCTTTTCTTTTAGGCAGGCTGGAGCAGAAAACAACTCACCTTTCTCAAGTTGTACAGTAATGTCACATGTGTATGAAGGTGGATCAAACAAGCTAATCTTAAATGTCAAAGTAGAGAGGAGCCTAGTAGGCCTATTTATTTTCATTCATTACACAATATGAATAAGCTATGCAGACAGTTGTAAAGAAAGAACATCTTTTTCTTCTGTTCTCTACTTGTTATAGTTACACAGTATTAGGGGTGTGGGCTGTATTAAAAGTATCCACTGTTCTCCCATGCTCTAACACACAGTAACGATGAAATGTGTGCTGTTCTCACATTCTTCCTCTGTATGTACACATAAACAACAAGGCAGGGAAATATAAAAGGAATTTATTTTATTGTTTGGGTACATTATTGTTCAGTGTACATGCTCACATCTGAAACAAACTTTACGTGCTTGATAACTCTCCCACCCCGCAGACATCTACACGTCAATACCGATTTATATTCATAGCGGCAAGTGCTATGTAGCTCCACATAGGGGACACAGGAAGTGACATATAGCACATTCATGCGGCGTCGGAACCGCGTAGGAAATTCACAGCCGCACCGGCAGAGCTCCAGAATGTGCAACTCGGCCGGCTCACGCGCGGACGCGCTACAAGTGCGAGGGCCCGCCCAACGCTGCTTGCAGCTTTAATTTTTTTTTTTTTTTTTTTTTTTTTCTGCAAAGTAGGCCCAAATGACATGGCCTAAACATACTCGAAAACTCACCAAAATTTGCAAACATGTCAGAACCGGTGAAAAATTTCGTATTCTACAAGTTTCGCACATGGGCGTGGCAAAATGACTCGCTAGCGCCACCTAGAAAATTGGAAAATTAGCCCCTCGTTCACGTTCAACCTACATGTACGAAATTTTCTGGGGACATGTATCGTATCAAGACGCACAAAAAAGCCTCAAGAACCCATAGCCTAAAGTCAACAGGAAGTCGGCCATTTTGAATTTTATGGCCATTTTTGGATGATTTACACACTTCGTACTTTAACGAACTCCTCCTAGGGATTTAGTCGGATCGACGTCAAATTTCTGCTGTGCCTTCTAAAGGCATTGACGATGAAAAGTTGTGCTATTTGCGCGTTTTCGTCAATGGGCGTGTCCGTGGCGTCGATGATTCGCATGAAACAGGAAGTTGTTGTAACTTCAGTGTACATGCTCACATCTGGACCAAACTGTACATGTAGGATGAGAGTCCCGCCCTGAACACATGTACATGCCGACATTCACCCACAGTCATAGCGCCACCTGCTGGCAACAGAAAGTGACCTTTAACGAAGCAGCCCCGCCGCACGTTTCACCTACGTGCACGAATTTTCTGTGGTACGTGTATCTTGTCCAGACGCACAAAAAAGTCTCTTGGAGCCATGCCTAAACAACAGGAAGTCGGCCATTTTGAATTTTACGTCAAATTTTGGATGATTTACACACTTCGTACTTTAACGAACTCCTCCTAGGGATTTAGTCCGACCGACCTCAAATTTTGCTGTGCCTTCTAAAGGCATTGAAGATGAAAAGTTGTGCTATTTGCAAGTTTTCGTCAATGGGCGTGTCCGTGGCGTGGCGTCAAAGATCACTCTTCGCCATGACACGGAAGTTGTCGTAACTTCAGTGTACATGCTCACATCTGGACCAAACTGTACATGTAGGATGAGAGTCCCGCCCTGAACACATGTACATGCTGACATTCACCCACAGTCATAGCGCCACCTGCTGGCAACAGGAAGTGACTTTTAACGAAGCAGCCCCGCCGCACGTTTTACCTACGTGCACGAATTTTCTGTGGTACGTGTATCTTGTCCAGACGCACAAAAAAGCCTCTTGGAGCGATGCCCTAAAATCAACAGGAAGTCGGCCATTTTGAATTTTACGTCAAATTTTGGATGATTTACACACTTCGTACTTTAACGAACTCCTCCTAGGGATTTAGTCCGACCGACCTCAAATTTGTGCTGTGCCTTCTAAAGGCATTGAAGATGAAAAGTTGTGCTATTTGCAGTTTTCGTCAATGGGTGTGTCCGTGGCGTGGCGTCAAAGATCAAGTCTTCGCCATGACACGGAAGTTGTGTAACTTCAGTGTACATGCTCACATCTGGACCAACTGTACATGTAGGATGAGAGTCCCGCCCTGAACACATGTACATGCTGACATTCACCCACAGTCATAGCGCCACCTGCTGGCAACAGGAAGTGACTTTTAACGAAGCAGCCCCCGCGCACGTTTTACCTACGTGCACGAATTTTCTGTGGTACGTGTATCTTGTCCAGACGCACAAAAAAGCCTCTTGGAGCGATGCCCTAAAATCAACAGGAAGTCGGCCATTTTGAATTTTACGTCAAATTTTGGATGATTTACACACTTCGTACTTTAACGAACTCCTCCTAGGGATTTAGTCCGACCGACCTCAAATTTTGCTGTGCCTTCTAAAGGCATTGAAGATGAAAAGTTTGCTATTTGCAGTTTTCGTCAATGGGCGTGTCCGTGGCGTGGCGTCAAAGATCAAGCTCTTCGCCATGACACGGAAGTTGTCGTAACTTCAGTGTACATGC
>NW_024040040.1:57170199-57230880 GCF_014851395.1 Micropterus salmoides | reverse complement strand
AAAACCCAAGTGTTTTCTAACATTAATTTATCTCTTAATCTTGTCGGCTGTATTCAGTTGTTTCGAAGCAACGCTTTTATCAAGTTGAAGTTATCATATTATTGTATGTCCTCCCTCAGCCCTGTTCACTCACTCTGTTTGGTTTCATTGCAGTGTGCTCTTTAACTCAGAGCTACCCCTGCTGACCATAAGGTGCTCTGCGCACCAGCTGTTTCAATCCCAACCTCTCGTATTTGGGCCACACCCCCTTATTTGCATACACTCCTCAATCCTAAATACCAAATGCATTTTGATTTAGATTTTTAGTTTTAATTCTGACCCAATAATCCCTCCATAATCCCAAAGCTCACCGCGGGACATCACTTGTGTAACTTCCTTCGCCTGTCTCTCTCTGTGACCCCCCCATAAAAGCAGTCATCCTATCCTCCAAAGAACTGTTTAATATTAATCATGTGGATTTTTATTTCTTATTTCATAGGCCATTTGGGATTTTGGGAGTAAGGCATATATAGTTAGTTTAAAAAACACGCATTGAAAGCTTTAAAACTTTCAGGTCAGCCCTAGTATACAGTTTATACACTCTTCCCTGAGGAATCAGGGCAGCTGAGTCAATTAACTCTTAAGTTCCTTCTAAAACATACTTTCCTGATTTTAGTTGACTTTAATTATTTATTTTTCTTTTAACTGTATTTTAAATTTCATAACTTTCTTCCTGCTTTGCCATGCATCTTATTTTGTTTGCTGTGTTTTATTTTCTTTGCTCTTGTGAAAGCACTTTCTAACATTGTTTTGAAAAGTGCTCTATAAATAAAGATTATTATTATTATTATTATTATTATTCTCAGCACATCTTAAAATCCTTGCTGTTTTAATTGCTTCCTTTTAACATTTGGAGGCAATTAATAATGACTGAATCACGAAGAACAATAAAACCAAAATTATTTATTTTCTTCTCCAGTTGAAAGATAGCAGAGTATTTATTGATGAATCCATCCCACTACAGAGCTTTCTTGGATGCTTTGACCCCTGGCAGTGGCTTCAATGGAGCCTCCTCTGAAACAGAATATTTCTTTATATCAAACAAGTCCATCCCTAAACAGCACTTAATAAATATTATGGTTACGAGGTTAAGAAAGGTTAAAAAAGGTTACGATTAAATTTCCTGACATGCAAACACTCCTCACAGTTAGTCAAAAGCTCTTAATGTATAAAAACAAGCCTGAACCTTTAACCTTGTCACTACTGCACTCAACCCTTGCACTGTGAGTACACTCAAATTAACACAGGAAGCAAATACTAGATGCACCACAGATCAGCTCAAAAAAATCAAATCCCTGAAAGCTGGAGCCTGCCACTACTTGGGCAATAATGGCCTCACATTGTGTATAAATACAGAAAACTCAAAATCATTGACTTGTAACAAATAAGTTTTTAATTTGAGAACTCCAACCACCTACCCACATTTAGCTGGAAGAAATTAGACTGTCAGGTTTCCTGCTGCTAAGGTGGCAAGGATGAACCGCTCTTAATTTTCTGACCTCCAGATAACTGATGCTGCTTCGACTAACGCTCATCAAGTTCTGCTGTCTTTGCTTTCAATCGAAAAATGTCCCAACATCTCACACAGAAGTAAAACATAATTAAACTTTTTTAAATTAAAAACGACACTTTGTCTTCCATACTTACCAGAGATAACAGCAGCTTACCTTCACACTGGGAGGAGGACGCTCCTCTGTTCCTGAAGTCTCTCCAACTTTATTGACATCCACTGAGACAGAGAGATTATGTGTTATATTTAGGGCCCGAGCACGACCGTGTGAGGTCCCTATTGACTGCTCGGATTTTAGGGCCCAGCACGACCGTGCGAGGTCCCTATTGAATTGCTCGGATTATTATAGGGCGAGCACGACCGTGCGAGGTCCCTATTGAATTGCTCGGATTTTTTTTTTTTTTTTTTTTTTTTTTTTTTTTTTTTTTTTTTCTGCAAAGTAGGCCCAAATGACATGGCCTAAACATACTCGAAAACTCACCAAAATTTGCAAACATGTCAGAACCGGTGAAAAATTTCGTATTCTACAAGTTTCGCACATGGGCGTGGCAAAATGACTCGCTAGCGCCACCTAGAAAATTGGAAATGATTAGCCCCTCGTTCACGTTCAACCTACATGTACGAAATTTTCTGGGGACATGTATCGTATCAAGACGCACAAAAAAGCCTCAAGAACCCATAGCCTAAAGTCAACAGGAAGTCGGCCATTTTGAATTTTATGGCCATTTTTGGATGATTTACACACTTCGTACTTTAACGAACTCCTCCTAGGGATTTAGTCGGATCGACGTCAAATTTCTGCTGTGCCTTCTAAAGGCATTGACGATGAAAAGTTGTGCTATTTGCGTTTTCGTCAATGGGCGTGTCCGTGGCGTCGATGATTCGCAATGAAACAGGAAGTTGTTGTAACTTCAGTGTACATGCTCACATCTGGACCAAACTGTACATGTAGGATGAGAGTCCCGCCCTGAACACATGTACATGCCGACATTCACCCACAGTCATAGCGCCACCTGCTGGCAACAGAAAGTGACCTTTAACGAAGCAGCCCCCGCCGCACGTTTCACCTACGTGCACGAATTTTCTGTGGTACGTGTATCTTGTCCAGACGCACAAAAAAGCCTCTTGGAGCCATAGCCTAAAATCAACAGGAAGTCGGCCATTTTGAATTTTACGTCAAATTTTGGATGATTTACACACTTCGTACTTTAACGAACTCCTCCTAGGGATTTAGTCCGACCGACCTCAAATTTGTGCTGTGCCTTCTAAAGGCATTGAAGATGAAAAGTTGTGCTATTTGCAAGTTTTCGTCAATGGGCGTGTCCGTGGCGTGGCGTCAAAGATCAGCTCTTCGCCATGACACGGAAGTTGTCGTAACTTCAGTGTACATGCTCACATCTGGACCAAACTGTACATGTAGGATGAGAGTCCCGCCCTGAACACATGTACATGCTGACATTCACAGACAGTCATAGCGCCACCTGCTGGCAACAGGAAGTGACTTTTAACGAAGCAGCCCCCGCCGCACGTTTTACCTACGTGCACGAATTTTCTGTGGTACGTGTATCTTGTCCAGACGCACAAAAAAGCCTCTTGGAGCGATGCCCTAAAATCAACAGGAAGTCGGCCATTTTGAATTTTACGTCAAATTTTGGATGATTTACACACTTCGTACTTTAACGAACTCCTCCTAGGGATTTAGTCCGACCGACCTCAAATTTGCTGTGCCTTCTAAAGGCATTGAAGATGAAAAGTTGTGCTATTTGCAAGTTTTCGTCAATGGGCGTGTCCGTGGCGTGGCGTCAAAGATCAGCTCTTCGCCATGACACGGAAGTTGTCGTAACTTCAGTGTACATGCTCACATCTGGACCAAACTGTACATGTAGGATGAGAGTCCCGCCCTGAACACATGTACATGCTGACATTCACAGACAGTCATAGCGCCACCTGCTGGCAACAGGAAGTGACTTTTAACGAAGCAGCCCCCCCGCACGTTTTACCTACGTGCACGAATTTTCTGTGGTACGTGTATCTTGTCCAGACGCACAAAAAAGCCTCTTGGAGCGATGCCCTAAAATCAACAGGAAGTCGGCCATTTTGAATTTTACGTCAAATTTTGGATGATTTACACACTTCGTACTTTAACGAACTCCTCCTAGGGATTTAGTCCGACCGACTTCAAATTTGTGCTGTGCCTTCTAAAGGCATTGAAGATGAAAAGTTGTGCTATTTGCGAGTTTTCGTCAATGGGTGTGTCCGTGGCGTGGCGTCAGAGATCAAGTCTTCGCCATGACACAGGAAGTTGTTGTAACTTCAGTGTACATGCTCACATCTGAACCAAACTTTACGTGCTTGATAACTCTCCCACCCCGCTATGGAGGACCGATCCTGACACAGTCAGAAATAAATACAGAAATAAATAAATGCTCAATAAATAAATAAGCATCCAATTAAATACACAAAAAAATAAGTAAATAAATAAATGTAGGTAGTAATTAAATTATACAAGGAGACATAAATGTATATATTTTAATTAGTGCCTTTACTTATTCACCTTTGTTATAATTACCTTATTTGTTTATTCAACTTTATTTATTACTAATTTTTTTAATGTATTTATTTATGTGTGTTTTAATATTTTGTCTGTTTTATTCTTCCTTTGTATTTATTTACCTTATTTATTTTCACCCATGGTATTTATTTCTGCCTGTCTTAAATTTTTGTATGCATTTCTGCCTCATTATGCAAATGAGGAGGGGCTGTGTCTCAAGGGGTCATCTTCTCTGCTATTGGTGGACCAGTCAGACAGGAGAGCTCCTACTCTGCCTGCAGACATCAACGATCTTGCCCCTCACACAGTCAGATGGCTTCCTTCAGTGCGCTGAGGTGTTTAACAACTCTGAAGACAATACTACCAGCAATGTCTTCCTTCTCTTTTCACGTAGACGCTCCGACAGACAGTGCTTTCAGTTTGCTGCATGCATGGACACAGAACTGCGGTATAGGGAGAAGCACACGGTCAGCTGGCTGCAGCTAAATCTGGAGTGCACTCGTATTCAATTCTGTATGGTAAATTCAGTTTTAACGGAGCAGAGCGAGCTGACAGGCAGAGTTAGAGACTTTTTCTGTCCGTTTCTCTCTTTACAAAGACGCATGTTGCAGTCAGAGTCTTCTCTGAGATGCGAGCACGACATACAACACAATTTATCAAATTACACAACGGATATACAGTATGAAAATAAGATTGATTGGATTATACTCACAGGAAGTATAAAACCTCTTACATGGTCTATTAAAAGTAAAGTAACACAAAAATGTCAGGGAAATTACTTTACTTAGATTTAAGTACTGCAGTTGTACATTTGAAATACCTTCCTACCTTTCTGATAGGAAGCCTTCTTGAGGTGGTATAAAACATTTCTTCTTATATTCTGATTTGAGTTGTGGACAACTATGACCACATGAATTAAAAAAACATTTCACTGCCCAAGTCAGCTATAACACAAGTCTTGTCATCAGACTACATGCTGTACAGTATTTGTGGACAGATTTTGTCCCAGGATTTTATGCATTTCTTCTTCTTCGTTGCATGATTTAGAATAATAAGGTGAGAAATGGGTCTATTCTGAGTTCATCCTGCACTGCAGCAGCTAATAAAGTCCATTTAATCCCAAAACGCTTTTCTTTTAGGCAGGCTGGAGCAGAAAACAACTCACCTTTCTCAAGTTGTACAGTAATGTCACATGTGTATGAAGGTGGATCAAACAAGCTAATCTTAAATGTCAAAGTAGAGAGGAGCCTAGTAGGCCTATTTATTTTCATTCATTACACAATATGAATAAGCTATGCAGACAGTTGTAAAGAAAGAACATCTTTTTCTTCTGTTCTCTACTTGTTATAGTTACACAGTATTAGGGGTGTGGGCTGTATTAAAAGTATCCACTGTTCTCCCATGCTCTAACACACAGTAACGATGAAATGTGTGCTGTTCTCACATTCTTCCTCTGTATGTACACATAAACAACAAGGCAGGGAAATATAAAAGGAATTTATTTTATTGTTTGGGTACATTATTGTTCAGTGTACATGCTCACATCTGAAACAAACTTTACGTGCTTGATAACTCTCCCACCCCGCAGACATCTACACGTCAATACCGATTTATATTCATAGCGGCAAGTGCTATGTAGCTCCACATAGGGGACACAGGAAGTGACATATAGCACATTCATGCGGCGTCGGAAACCGCGTAGGAAATTCACAGCCGCACCGGCAGAGCTCCAGAATGCAACTCGGCCGGCTCACGCGCGGACGCGCTTAGTGCGAGGGCCCGCCCAACGCTGCTTGCAGCTTTAATTTTTTTTTTTTTTTTTTTTTTTTTTTTTTTCTGCAAAGTAGGCCCAAATGACATGGCCTAAACATACTCGAAAACTCACCAAAATTTGCAAACATGTCAGAACCGGTGAAAAATTTCGTATTCTACAAGTTTCGCACATGGGCGTGGCAAAATGACTCGCTAGCGCCACCTAGAAAATTGGAAATGATTAGCCCCTCGTTCACGTTCAACCTACATGTACGAAATTTTCTGGGGACATGTATCGTATCAAGACGCACAAAAAAGCCTCAAGAACCCATAGCCTAAAGTCAACAGGAAGTCGGCCATTTTGAATTTTATGGCCATTTTTGGATGATTTACACACTTCGTACTTTAACGAACTCCTCCTAGGGATTTAGTCGGATCGACGTCAAATTTCTGCTGTGCCTTCTAAAGGCATTGACGATGAAAAGTTGTGCTATTTGCGCGTTTTTCAATGGGCGTGTCCGTGGCGTCGATGATTCGCATGAAACAGGAAGTTGTTGTAACTTCAGTGTACATGCTCATCTGGACCAAACTGTACATGTAGATGAGAGTCCCGCCCTGAACACATGTACATGCCGACATTCACCCACAGTCATAGCGCCACCTGCTGGCAACAGAAAGTGACCTTTAACGAAGCAGCCCCCGCCGCACGTTTCACCTACGTGCACGAATTTTCTGTGGTACGTGTATCTTGTCCAGACGCACAAAAAAGTCTCTTGGAGCCATAGCCTAAACCCAACAGGAAGTCGGCCATTTTGAATTTTACGTCAAATTTTGGATGATTTACACACTTCGTACTTTAACGAACTCCTCCTAGGGATTTAGTCCGACCGACCTCAAATTTGTGCTGTGCCTTCTAAAGGCATTGAAGATGAAAAGTTGTGCTATTTGCAAGTTTTCGTCAATGGGCGTGTCCGTGGCGTGGCGTCAAAGATCAGCTCTTCGCCATGACACGGAAGTTGTCGTAACTTCAGTGTACATGCTCACATCTGGACCAAACTGTACATGTAGGATGAGAGTCCCGCCCTGAACACATGTACATGCTGACATTCACCCACAGTCATAGCGCCACCTGCTGGCAACAGGAAGTGACTTTTAACGAAGCAGCCCCCGCCGCACGTTTTACCTACGTGCACGAATTTTCTGTGGTACGTGTATCTTGTCCAGACGCACAAAAAAGTCTCTTGGAGCCATAGCCTAAACCAACAGGAAGTCGGCCATTTTGAATTTTACGTCAAATTTTGGATGATTTACACACTTCGTACTTTAACGAACTCCTCCTAGGGATTTAGTCCGACCGACCTCAAATTTGTGCTGTGCCTTCTAAAGGCATTGAAGATGAAAAGTTGTGCTATTTGCAAGTTTTCGTCAATGGGCGTGTCCGTGGCGTGGCGTCAAAGATCAACTCTTCGCCATGACACGGAAGTTGTCGTAACTTCAGTGTACATGCTCACATCTGGACCAAACTGTACATGTAGGATGAGAGTCCCGCCCTGAACACATGTACATGCTGACATTCACAGACAGTCATAGCGCCACCTGCTGGCAACAGGAAGTGACTTTTAACGAAGCAGCCCCCGCCGCACGTTTTACCTACGTGCACGAATTTTCTGTGGTACGTGTATCTTGTCCAGACGCACAAAAAAGCCTCTTGGAGCGATGCCCTAAAATCAACAGGAAGTAGGCCATTTTGAATTTTACGTCAAATTTTGGATGATTTACACACTTCGTACTTTAACGAACTCCTCCTAGGGATTTAGTCCGACCGACTTCAAATTTGTGCTGTGCCTTCTAAAGGCATTGAAGATGAAAAGTTGTGCTATTTGCGAGTTTTCGTCAATGGTGTGTCCGTGGCGTGGCGTCAGAGATCAAGTCTTCGCCATGACACAGGAAGTTGTTGTAACTTCAGTGTACATGCTCACATCTGAACCAAACTTTACGTGCTTGATAACTCTCCCACCCCGTTATGGAGGACCGATCCTGACACAGTCAGAAATAAATACAGAAATAAATAAATGCTCAATAATAAATAAGCATCCAATTAAATACACAAAAAATAAAGTAAATAAATAAATGTAGGTAGTAATTAAATTATACAAGGAGACATAAATGTATATATTTTAATTAGTGCCTTTACTATTCACCTTTGTTATAATTACCTTATTTGTTTATTCAACTTTATTTATTACAATTTTTTTAATGTATTTATTTATGTGTGTGTTTTAATATTTTTGTCTGTTTTATTCTTCCTTTGTATTTATTTACCTTATTTATTTTCACCCATGGTATTTATTTCTGCCTGTCTTTTTTAAATTTTTGTATGCATTTCTGCCTCATTATGCAAATGAGGAGGGGCTGTGTCTCAAGGGGTCATCTTCTCTGCTATTGGTGGACCAGTCAGACAGGAGAGCTCCTACTCTGCCTGCAGACATCAACGATCTTGCCCCTCACACAGTCAGATGGCTTCCTTCAGTGCGCTGAGGTGTTTAACAACTCTGAAGACACTACCAGCAATGTCTTCCTTCTCTTTTCACGTAGACGCTCCGACAGACAGTGCTTTCAGTTTGCTGCATGCTGCAGAACTGCGGTACAGCACACAGTAACGATGAAATGTGTGCTGTTCTCACATTCTTCCTCTGTATGTACACATAAACAACAAGGCAGGGAAATATAAAAGGAATTTATTTTATTGTTTGGGTACATTATTGTTCAGTGTACATGCTCACATCTGAAACAAACTTTACGTGCTTGATAACTCTCCCACCCGCAGACATCTACACGCCAACACCGATTTATATTCATAGCGGCAAGTGCTATGTAGCTCCACATAGGGGACACAGGAAGTGACATATAACCTTCATGCGGCGTCATAACCGCGTAGCAAATTCACAGCCGCACCGGCAGAGCTCCAGAATATGCAACTCGGCCGGCTCACACGCGGACGCGCTTAAAGTGCGAGGGCCCGCCCAACGCTGCTTGCAGCTTTAATTTTTTTTCTTTTTTTTTTTTTTTTTTTTTTTTTTTTTTTCTGCAAAGTAGGCCCAAATGACATGGCCTAACATACTCGAAAACTCACCAAAATTTGCAAACATGTCAGAACCGGTGAAAAATTTCGTATTCTACAAGTTTCGCACATGGGCGTGGCAAAATGACTCGCTAGCGCCACCTTGAAAATTGGAAATGATTAGCCCCTCGTTCACGTTCAACCTACATGTACGAAATTTTCTGGGGACATGTATCGTCAAGACGCACAAAAAAGCCTCAAGAACCCATAGCCTAAAGTCAACAGGAAGTCGGCCATTTTGAATTTTATGGCCATTTTTGGATGATTTACACACTTCGTACTTTAACGAACTCCTCCTAGGATTTAGTCGGATCGACGTCAAATTTCTGCTGTGCCTTCTAAAGGCATTGACGATGAAAAGTTGTGCTATTTGCGAGTTTTCGTCAATGGGCGTGTCCGTGGCGTCGATGATTCGCAATGAACAGGAAGTTGTTGTAACTTCAGTGTACATGCTCACATCTGGACCAAACTGTACATGTAGGATGAGAGTCCCGCCCTGAACACATGTACATGCCGACATTCACCCACAGTCATAGCGCCACCTGCTGGCAACAGAAAGTGACCTTTAACGAAGCAGCCCCCGCCGCACGTTTCACCTACGTGCACGAATTTTCTGTGGTACGTGTATCTTGTCCAGACACACAAAAAAGCCTCTTGGAGCCATAGCCTAAAATCAACAGGAAGTCGGCCATTTTGAATTTTACGTCAAATTTTGGATGATTTACACACTTCGTACTTTAACGAACTCCTCCTAGGGATTTAGTCCGACCGACCTCAAATTTGTGCTGTGCCTTCTAAAGGCATTGAAGATGAAAAGTTGTGCTATTTGCAAGTTTTCGTCAATGGGCGTGTCCGTGGTGGCGTCAAAGATCAGCTCTTCGCCATGACACGGAAGTTGTCGTAACTTCAGTGTACATGCTCACATCTGGACCAAACTGTACATGTAGGATGAGAGTCCCGCCCTGAACACATGTACATGCTGACATTCACAGACAGTCATAGCGCCCTGCTGGCAACAGGAAGTGACTTTTAACGAAGCAGCCCCCGCCGCACGTTTTACCTACGTGCACGAATTTTCTGTGGTACGTGTATCTTGTCCAGACGCACAAAAAAGCCTCTTGGAGCGATGCCCTAAAATCAACAGGAAGTCGGCCATTTGTACTTTAAACGAACTTCCTCCTAGGGATTTAGTCCGACCGACCTCAAATTTGTGCTGTGCCTTCTAAAGGCATTGAAGATGAAAAGTTGTGCTATTTGCAAGTTTTCGTCAATGGGTGTCCGTGGCGTGGCGTCAAAAGTCTCTTCGCCATGACACGGGAAGTTGTTGTAACTTCAGTGTACATGCTCACATCTGAACCAAACTTTACGTGCTTGATAACTCTCCCACCCCGCTATGGAGGACCGATCCTGACACAGTCAGAAATAAATACAGAAATAAATAAATGCTCAATAAATAAATAGCATCCAATTAAATACACAAAAAAATTAAGTAAATAAATAAATGTAGGTAGTAATTAAATTATACAAGGAGACATAAATGTATATATTAATTAGTGCCTTTACTTATTCACCTTTGTTATAATTACCTTATTTGTTTATTCAACTTTATTTATTACTAATTTTTTTAATGTATTTATTTATGTGTTTTAATATTTTTGTCTGTTTTATTCTTCCTTTGTATTTATTTACCTTATTTATTTTCACCCATGGTATTTATTTCTGCCTGTCTTTTTTAAATTTTGTATGCATTTCTGCCTCATTATGCAAATGAGGAGGGGCTGTGTCTCAAGGGGTCATCTTCTCTGCTATTGGTGGACCAGTCAGACAGGAGAGCTCCTACTCTGCCTGCAGACATCAACGATCTTGCCCCTCACACAGTCAGATGGCTTCCTTCAGTGCGCTGAGGTGTTTAACAACTCTGAAGACAATACTACCAGCAATGTCTTCCTTCTCTTTTCATGTAGACGCTCCAACAGACAGTGCTATCAGTTTGCTGCATGCATGGACACAGAACTGCGGTATAGAGAAGCACACGGTCAGCTGGCTGCAGCTAAATCTGGAGTGCACTCGTATTCAATTCTGTATGGAAAATTCAGTTTTAACGGAGCAGAGCGAGCTGACAGGCAGAGTTAGAGACTTTTCTGTCCGTTTCTCTCTTTACAAAGACGCATGTTGCAGTCAGAGTCTTCTCTAAGATGCGAGCACGACATACAACACAATTTATCAAATTACACATCGGATATACAGTATGAAAATAAGATTGATTGGATTATACTCACAGGAAGTATAAAACCTGTTACATGTGTCTATTAAAAGTAAAGTAACACAAAAATGTCAGGGAAATTACTTTACTTAGATTTAAGTACTGCAGTTGTACATTGAAATACCTTCCTACCTTTCTGATAGGAAGCCTTCTTGAGGTGGTATAAAACATTTCTTCTTATATTCTGATTTGAGTTGTGGACAACTATGACCACATGAATTAAAAAAATTAAACATTTCACTGCCAAGTCAGCTATAACACAAGTCTTGTCATCAGACTACATGCTGTACAGTATTTGTGGACAGATTTTTTCCCAGGATTTATTATGCATTTCTTCTTCTTCGTTGCATGATTTAGAATAATAAGGTGAGAAATGGGTCTATTCTGAGTTCATCCTGCACTGCAGCAGCTAATAAAGTCCATTTAATCCCAAAAACGCTTTTCTTTTAGGCAGGCTGGAGCAGAAAACAACTCACCTTTCTCAAGTTGTACAGTAATGTCACATGTGTATGAAGGTGGATCAAACAAGTAATCTTAAATGTCAAAGTAGAGAGGAGCCTAGTAGGCCTATTTATTTTCATTCATTACACAATATGAATAAGCTATGCAGACAGTTGTAAAGAAAGAACATCTTTTTCTTCTGTTCTCTACTTGTTATAGTTACACAGTATTAGGGGTGTGGGCTGTATTAAAAGTATCCACTGTTCTCCCATGCTCTAACACACAGTAAAGATGAAATGTGTGCTGTTCTCACATTCTTCCTCTGTATGTACACATAAACAACAAGGCAGGGAAATATAAAAGGAATTTATTTTATTGTTTGGGTACATTATTGTTCAGTGTACATGCTCACATCTGAAACAAACTTTACGTGCTTGATAACTCTCCCACCCCGCAGACATCTACACCAATACCGATTTATATTCATAGCGGCAAGTGCTATGTAGCTCCACATAGGGGACACAGGAAGTGACATATAACACCTTCATGCGGCGTCGGAACCGCGTAGGAAATTCACAGCCGCACCGGCAGAGCTCCAGAATATGCAACTCGGCCGGCTCACGCGCGGACGCGCTACAAGTGCGAGGGCCCGCCCAACGCTGCTTGCAGCTTTAATTTGACTTGTACTTGTTAATTAGTTTTTCATTTGATGTAGTAAAATTATTCTGGACTGTGGTTCTAAAAAGGGAATAAATGAATTCTAGAAAGCCATCACATGGGAATAATCTTAAACTTCTCATAATAACGAGATCAGGCCTCCAGTTTGATTCTTTGGTGAAAGCAGTGAGCTTCTGAACTGAGAGACCCTGCTCCTTCATCTTATATTGTGTTGCCTGTACCAACCTGCTTTTCTTTACCTGAAAATACAAAGAAAGAAAAGTTGTATAAAATAAAACAAAACTGACCTTCTGGTCCTGAGCTGGTGTCTGGCAGACTCTGCACCAGGTCGTTCCTGGGTAGCTCCTCTAAAACCTTCTTGGTCACCTTCAGAGCTCCATGAGGTTTATAGGCGTTCACCATCAGATCCACAGTGTCCTGCCTTTCTGCCTTCTCCAGCTTGTATACTTTGATGGTTTGGTAGGGTTCCAGGATGTCAGGCTGCTTCAGATACCATTTAAACTTTGTGAATTCCTCCTCTTTTAAATCCCCAGAGTCTTCAAAAGGTCCACTGCCGTCATCGTGTCTCCCTGCTAAAGTCAGGCAGTATTTAGACCTGAAACTGTAACACAGATGTTTCAGAGCAGCAGCAGGAGTTCTGATTGGCAAACAGGAACTGTGTTTGTATTTTGTAGTATTTGTGTGCAGAGTCTGGCCAGTCAGAGCTCCTGCTGCTGCTCTCTGTGGTCATTTTAAAGTGGCACACTGCTTACACTTCTTTCAGGTAAAGAGAGCCATCTTTGAGTTAAAGCACCACTGAATGGAAACGGTAAATTTAGCAGGATGCTATGAATGGTCAGATTTCTTCATTCAGAACGCCACACATAAGGTGAAGTTTGTTCTGTTTTTGTTAAATTTTTGCTTTGTGTGTTAAAAACTGACACCAGGAGTTAGTTTGTGACGACTTTCTAGTGAGAACAGGTTGTTTGTTCCACCAGCTTTTAGTTCTTGGAATAAAGGCTAGCGGTTGTCTGTAGCCATGCAGCACAGCTCACGACACCAAACAATACTGAGCAACACCGCTGAGGCTGATGGGAATGTCATTAGTCATGCAGGTGTTTGGTCAGAAACCTGACAAATGGGGGCGGAGCTAGACTGTCAGCACAGTGGGGGCGGAGCGTCATCGTAGGCCCACCGTAAGACATAACCAAGTCAGGCGCCAGGATGAAGTGACTGAGGGGGCAGTTAAGAATGGTGAAGGGGCAAATCTTTATACATCTCAATAAACAGGGCCCTTCACGGCATGAAGCACATGGCGCATGTCCCGTTTAAAGCCAGGTGTGCTAGGACTTTGGTGCATTATGAAAAACACCTGTTGACTGATTGAACTGCAGACTCACTGCAGAGAGGGGATCTGGACAGAAGTGTGGACGTGATATAAAAACCATCTCTGATCATGCCTGTGTTCTTCTGCTGCTCTGTAGTTTATAAGTAAAATATCAGAGCTCCAGTCTG
This sequence comes from Micropterus salmoides, assembly GCF_014851395.1. Classification (NCBI taxonomy): domain Eukaryota; kingdom Metazoa; phylum Chordata; class Actinopteri; order Centrarchiformes; family Centrarchidae; genus Micropterus; species Micropterus salmoides. Next base: position 57,217,031 of record NW_024040040.1, on the reverse strand, counting down.
ATGCTGTCTACTCTATGGCACTCTGCGCATGCGTTGGTGTCTGTAGCCACCTGTCGGAAGATCCGTCTTAAACCAGACTCTTATCCAGTTTTAATCCAGTCTTTTTCATTAAATTTTTTTTAATCCTTTTATTTAACTTAAGTTTTTAACTTAAGTTTTACGTGGGTTAAGAATTTTAGTCATCCGACATGGATTTTAAGCTAGATGACCGTAAAAACGCGATCAACGCTACTGATCGCAACAAAGCTCCGGTGACTATACTAGCCGAAATAACTTAGCGCAACTGCTAACATCCAGGACACCGTGTTTTGGGAACCCTCTAGCCTTCCAAGGCTTTCATCCTGCTCGACTCCGAAGCATCAGTCAACCTGGGCTGAAGTGGTGGTCCGTGGCTTTTAGAGAGGCTCGGATGGGGCTGCCTCTCCTCCGCACATCGGCCTCTCCAACCGCTATGCAGCCTTGTCTAACGACACTCCGGTCCATCCAGCTGATGCACCTGCAGCTTCAAGTCTCCCTGATACGGATCTCTTTCGGCGCACAGTGCCTGCCGACACTGTTGCATCTCCTCCACCGGCTACATCTCCTGCACTGGGCCGCCGGTCTGCCGCCGGGCCAGATCGGCGGCCGTCATCCCGGTCAAAAACCTTCGCTTCCCGACGTAGGATCCTGAAGGAGGCTGTGCTCAGACGCTCCGGAGGCCGTCTCTACCCTGCACCGTCGGGTAGCCCTTCTCTCAGGTCTGTTACTGCTACTCCAACACAACACTCACAGCTCACACACTCCATCCTCAGTCCGCACACAGTGTTGAAGCAGATTCTGCTCAGTCCTGCTCTGGATCCCCACAACCGGCATCTCCTCGTCCCCTTTTCTCCCCAACCACACTAATAATTGGTGACTCCATAACCAGAAACATCCGTTTCTTTAACGTTACCACTCACTGCTTCCCTGGTGCCACCACGGCTGACATTTAAAAAAACTCCAGGACCTGATGCCGTCGCTCCCGTCCTCCATCACAAGAGTGATAGTCCATGTGGGAACAAATGACACAGCTCTTCAGCAGTCTGAGCTGACAAAATCAGATTTTAACCGTCTTCTTAACTTTTTAAAGCAGTGTGGAAAGTCCGTTTTTATCTCTGGTCCATTCCCACAGTCGGTCGCGGTGCTGGCCGCTTCAGTAGACTCATTGGCCTCCACGACTGGCTCCAGTCCGCCTGCAGGGCTCACCGTGTGTGTTATGTCGATAATTTTAATATTTTCTGGCAAAGAATGTCTCTTTTTAAGACAGACGGACTTCACCCAAACAAACAGGGCTCAGAAATGTTAGCTGCGCACATACAGCATGTGGTGCGGTCCACACATGACTTACGTGAATGACTAATCATTCATGCAGCACACCTGGACGCACCACCGCTCACTGAACAGATCTCTGGCTCACTGCCACAAACAACTGTCTCCACCTGCTGGCATGTAAAGCCGTCTGCTCCCAGCGCTGTTCCACAGACTTCTATTCCTGTCATCATCACGCATAGACCAGTAAACCGAAATGTGCACATCCCACACAGAAATATTAGTAATCTCTTAAGGATCAGGACAACTGCACCAACTCCAGCACCCAGAACAAACTCATTTAAAATGGCTCTCTTCAATGTGAGATCACTTTCAAGTAAGACTTTTATCTTAAATGATTTTATCTTGTCTGCAAATCTAGATTTTATGTTTTTAACTGAATCCTGGTTGCAGATGAATGACTATAGCCAGCTAGCTGAACTGTGTCCGCCTCAATATGATTGCTTTAGTCAACCGAGGGTCAGTGGTCGTGGTGGTGGGCTAGTGAGCGTGTATAGGAAAAATTTTAAATGTCATCAAGTACGCTGTGATGAATTTAACTCCTTTCAAGTTCTCACTCTTAAAGTTGGAGGGCTGCAACCTATCATATTTGTTATAATTTATCTCCCCCCAAAACCGCCTGGAGGATTTTTATCAGAACTTCCTGAATTTTTATCTACTCTGGTTTTAAATTATGACAGAATTGTTCTTTGTGGCGATTTTAATATTCATGTTGATGACCCCAACAATGTTAATGCAACTGACTTTTTAAATATGGCCACTTCTTTTAACTTCAAACAACATGTCAAAGGGCAAACACATAACCGTGGTCATACACTGGACTTGGTTTTTACCCTGAGTGTCAGCATTTCCTCTGTGGAATTAGTGGACATGACCATATCTGACCACAGATGTATTGTTTTAGCTGCGATTCGCCTGTTACTCATGCCGCCTCACCTTTTATCTTATTTTACCAATAAGGTGGTGTCAATCAGAGCCTCTATTACCCCCGCGGCCTCTTACTCAGAGGTTCCTCACCAGCAACAAGAGAGTTTTAACCAGTCAGACTTGTCTGAGTTTTTAAAAACAGTATCACAAATGAGAGTGTCCTCCAGCCCACTTGATGTAATACTTACAAAATTTTTACTGAAAGTAATAGATTCTGTTGGGCCCCATTTGATCTCTGTTTTCAACAGCTCCCTATCTACTGGTTGTGTCCCTGATTATTTTAAAACGGCTTGCGTGAACCCACTTTTAAAGAAACCTTAGATCCCTCCCTCCCACATAATTTTAGACCAATTTCAAAACTGCCTTTTATTGCAAAGATTCTAGAAAGAATTGTGTCCAAACAGCTGCTCACTGTACTGGAAAATAACAAAATATTTGAAAAGTTTCAATCTGGTTTCAGGAAGTACCACAGCACTGCTTAAAGTCACCAATGACCTTTTAATGTCTGCTGATGAAGGCATGTGCTCAGTCCTTGTACTCCTGGACCTTAGCGCTGCATTTGACACCATTGATCACAACATCATGTTAGACAGACTGAGGCACTGGGTGGGGATCTCTGGTACTGCCCTAGAATGGTTTTCATCCTACCTGTCAAATCGGAAGTTTTGTGTGTCTGTAAACAACTATGTCTCCTCGTTCTGTCCAGTTAAATATGGTGTGCCTCAGGGGTCGGTCTTAGGACCCATTTTGTTTTCCTTGTATCTGCTTCCCCTTGGACATATTATCCATAAACATGGCATTTCTTTTCATATTTATGCTGATGACACACAAATATACTTGCCCGTCAGATCCACAGACCCTGGATTGCTGAGTTCACTTAACAACTGCCTTTGTGAAGTTAAAAATGGATGTCAAATAATTTCCTCCAGCTGAACTCAGACAAAACAGAAATCCTGGTCATCAGGTCTCAGCAGATGGCAAATCAAATACTGCCATCTGCTGGTTCCCTAGTAAATCACATTAAGCCTGTGGCAAAGAACCTTGGTGTTTGGTTTGATAGTAATTTAAATTTCAAGCAGCACACCACAAAGCTTGTTCAATCATGTTTTTATCAACTTAGAAATATAGCTAAAATTCGATCTATGTTAACTTTTAAGGACACCAAGACCATTACACGCCTTCATCTCATCACGCCTGGATTATTGCAACAAGAAAGAAACAAACTACACAGGCCAGCAGAGAAAGAAAGAAACAAACTACACAGGCCAGCAGAGAAAGAAAGAAACAAACTACACAGGCCAGCAGAGAAAGAAAGAAACAAATTACACAGGCCAGCAGAGAAAGAAACAAACTACACAGGCCAGCAGAGAGAGAAAGAAACAATCTACACAGGCCAGCAGAGAGAAATGAAACAATCTACACAGGCCAGCAGAGAAAGAAAGAAACAAACTACACAGGCCAGCAGAGAAAGAAAGAAACAATCTACACAGGCCAGCAGAGAAAGAAAGAAACAAACTACACAGGCCAGCAGAGAAAGAAAGAAACAATCTACACAGGCCAGCAGAGAAAGAAAGAAACAATCTACACAGGCCAGCAGAGAAAGAAAGAAACAAACTACACAGGCCAGCAGAGAAAGAAAGAAACAATCTACACAGGCCAGCAGAGAGAGAAAGAAACAATCTACACAGGCCAGCAGAGAAAGAAAGAAACAAACTACACAGGCCAGCAGAGAAAGAAAGAAACAATCTACACAGGCCAGCAGAGAAAGAAAGAAACAATCTACACAGGCCAGCAGAGAAAGGGAAAATAATCATCATGAAGTCATTTAAATTAATAACTTGATGAAATGCATAAAGAATAAGGCAACTACAAGTTGACAACCGGCGCAGCTTAGGCCGAAGAGGTAGAGTGGGTGGCCCGTTAATCGGAAGGTCGGCGGTTCAATCCCCGGCTCCTCCAGGCTACATATCGAAGTGACCTTGGGCAAGATACTGAACCCTGAATTGCCCCTGGTGCGGTTCCACCAGTGTATGTGAATGTTAGTTTCTGTTTGAGCAGTGTTAGTGTAAAAGCGCTTTGAGTGGTTGGAAAGGCGCTATACAAATACAGAGAATTTTACAACCTGTGTGTGTGTGTCAGGGAATGTTACAGAGAGTGGGACGCTGCAATGACCCGAGCAACAGGCAGACAAGAGCCCAGGCAGCCGGGACACCCCGAACCCCCACAGAGCGCAGAGGATCCGAGAACTCAATGTGCAAATGAAAAACAACAGAGTGGCCAAAAGCGTGGCGTTTAATGTCAAAGAAATAAAAGACTGCCAGTCCAGAACTCAAACGAAACCTCACTGTGCCCTGTTGCAAGAGGTGGATGAAAGATTCTGGTCCAATCAACATTTTATTCTGTCTGAACCGGTCGTTCTGCAGGTACTTCCCTGGAAAAGTAGTGACATCCAATCAGAGCTCCGATGGTGACTTTATTATCCTGGAAAATGTCTACAGTTAGAACAAAATACACCGAAACAAGAATCTACTCTCTGAAACTGATGAGCTCACTAATAATGTGAAATTAAGTTACCCAACAACTAATATTATCTTAGGAGGAGACTTCATTATGGTATTTAATGAACAGTTAGACCGCTCACCCTCCACGTTTCATAACCATCACTATAACCCTCATTTACTCAGATCTGTAGCTCTGTAACCCATTATACATCCTAAATTAGAAAACTTCTCCTGGTTTGAGCTGGACGGTTCAGTCAAATCTAGGACTGACTTTTGGTTCATCTCTGACAGCGTAAAAGATTTAATATCTGACTGCTTCATTAGTCTCCTAAAGGTAACGAGGGTTACTGGAAGCTCAGCGCCAGCTCGTTACAGTATGAAGCCGACTGCCAAGGGCTGTAAGACATCATTTATGAAATTACTCAAGACGCCAAACTTCTGTCTTATAGCTTCAAATGGGAATATTTAACATTCAGAATAAGAAACTTTTCAGTTTCTTTCAGTAAACAACTGAAACAATCTGCCCTTTTAGAGGAGACCAATCAGACGAGAGAAATAAGTCTGCTGTAATAAACCCACACTTACACACACTGACAAAAGAAAACTACTTACACTTCAAACCAAATTAGATCCTATTTATACAGGAAAAGCAAACGGAGACTTCATCAGATCCAGAGCAACATGGCTCCAGGAAGGAGAGAGAAACTCTTCTTCTGTAGATTAGAGATAGGAACTCTGGTCATTAATGAAAACGAATGCTCTGATCCTAAAACCATAACCAATGAAACTTATTCCTTACAGCCGCTTATATTCCTCTAGATTCTCAGTTTCTTTAACCAAATCAGAGGTTTTATTCCCCAGATAAAAGAGGACTTGTGAGGCAGAGATCACGTATAATGAGCCTGAAAAGGCGCTGCGATGTCTGACTTCTGAGCGCCGCCCGACAGCCGACTGTTATATCACAGCACTTTCATTTGAAACACTTCAAGGAGCTAGAAACAAGCTGAGGCAAGGTGAAACCGTTACCACTCTATAAGTCGAACACTCTTAAACACTGATTCTAAACTGCTGACACACGTTTCCTAACCGTCTAAAAGAGAGTCTCCCCCAACAATAAGTGACACTGGATCAGGATTTATGAGAGTGAGATCAACACACAATACGTTCTCCTTCTCCTTGATTTACTTGAATACAGTGAGCACATAAAGGACGATGGTTTGATTCTGTTTGGATTTTTACAAGGCGTCGAACGTCCCTTTGTTTTTCTGAAATGTTTTTATAACGACACCATCGGCTCAGTCTCTCTCAGGTGGCACCGCGCCTCGCTTCACCCTCGCTCTGCACGATCGCAGCTGAAATGCTGTCAATCCTAAATGTCTTTGATAACCAAGCAGTCCCAGAGGCGACTGAAACTATGGACTCATTCTCAGGAGCATCTGGGTTGTCAGCTACACGACTGCCACCTTGAGGCAGCATGTGGTGTCCCTATTAAAACCACATACTAAGTGAAGTGAAAGCTGCAGTGTATGGTGCAGAATGGATGAATGTAAATCAAGATCAGACCGATGGTTAGAGATCTTTCTCATCTCTTTCCAGATGCTTTTACCCAGCCTGCTCTCTGTCTGGCCCCAGCAAGGCTGCTGAAACCATCAGCACATTAAACTTAAGCGACAGTGAAAGACTTTAGATGGAACCTTAAAGACGTTCTAGCAAACAGCGGAAGTTTCTGGTACTGCGTCTTCCACGCTGGGACTTTGATGCTGCTTTCCATTCCCAAGTCCTGTTACATGAGAAACTCCTGTACGAACAGTTTTACGCCCCATGATGTGCCCACCTGGAACTGCAGATTCATCCTCTTTAGAAACAACATTCTACTGGACAACTGTGGAAATGTTTTTACCTTCAGTGCACCGTAAACATTAAGAAAGGTTGTCCAAAGCGCCCCAGCTGCTTCCTTTCTGATGACAACCCCCCCCCATCTTCCTTCAGTGATGATCGCTAGTCACCAGCTCTGCAGGAAGACTTCCTCTCTTTACCCTGACTTTACATCCAACACAGCTTCTCTTAACTTCAGTCATTCTTCTCTGAAGAAACTAAAAGCTCCTCTCACGCAGATTTAACTTTGATCCAGCTGACTGTATATTAGAGACCACGGATCACTTGTCCTGGTTGAATGTTTCATCCCTAAATGTAAATAAAAAAATTTAAATTTGCACTGTACTACAGGTCCCTGTTCATGAGAAAGAGAACATCAAAAAATGTCTTCATTTTATTGATGCCTTCAAATGAACTGAAGCCCTTAACCCCTGATTTACTGCTCCCTTTCTTTAACCTCTAATTTTATTTATTGATTATCACTATTTTACTTTCATTTATTTTATTTTCCTTCAAGTTGTTTGTGTCATCTTACATTGTTGTAAATTTTACACCTCAGTAGTTTAAAAGAGGCGTGACCTGCAGCTGGACCGAGCCGTAGAGCAGGACTCTGCAGTGGTTGTTGTATTACAAAGAATCAAACGCACGATTGAACTTTCTGCCCTTCACCGCGTGCAGCGCCTCACACAGCGGCTTCCTGAATGTCATTTCACTCTGATATCAGTGACGCTGGTGGATGTGATGTGTGGACGGGCAGCAGGATGTAAAAATGAACACTGAACAGCGGCTGGATGAAGCGCCTCCCCAGTGACGCTGTGTTTAGCTCTCACACACAGTCCAGGTTCATCCAGAGAGCCTGTCTGGAGTAAAGCAGCCGTCCTCCTCACCAATCAGAGTCTAAACGTGGATTATAGAAGCTGGAAGGTTCATTCTGCTTCCTGTCTGTCCTGTCCAGTTCATCACTGCAGGTTTCTGTTTGGTCTCGTGATATTTGCTGTGACTTTACTGCACGGATGGAAACGTTTAAATGACTCTCTAAAGAAACACTCACAGTACATCAACACAAGAAAGAAACCACCTGAAGAGCTCCAGGGACCGGGGAGGCGGGGTAAATGCCCATGCAGGTGTGGGCTCTAAATCTGATCAAATCTCCCAGCCGATCCGCATCACACCAGTTCAGGCTGTAATATGACCCAGAGCCTTCAGACCTGATCGGAGCCCGTGTAGTCTGCACAGGTCAGTGCTGACAGTTAAATAAATGTTGCTGTGTCATTTGATGAAACTCTCACCTCGTCAGGCTGAAATGAACTCCCAGAAAAAGGGACTGTGTTTCTGTAGTGAATGATCAGGCTGCTCTAATCTGCTTCCGACAGATGCTCTAATGTTCACTGGAACCTCCAGATGTTTCTACTGTTCTAATGTTCACATGTTTCTGATCTGCAGCCTTTAGCGCTGGCAGCTGCTCTGACAGTGGACAGATGATGATGCTCCGAGGAGAGGACGTCTCATTTCATTAAAGGCCCGTTTCCTCCACTCCTCGAGCTCGCGGGTGGGAGGGACTAAGATGCGCCGCGAGGAGTCGCAAATTTGGGAAATAAACAAGGACCTCTGACTTCTGATCTTCAGCACTCTGCGCTCAGGTACAACAGGTCCTCCCTGCCCCCCTCGTGATAAGCAGGTGGTCTAAAGTGAAAGAGGACCAAGTAAGGAGCAGAGAAGTCCAACATGCAGATGAACCTGAACACTCAGTGTGATCCTCCTGCAGACGGACAGCAGGTGGCGCTGCGGCTGCACTTCCCCTGTAATGTTTGTCCAGCACGATAACGCCGCATCTTCTGCAGTGGTCACCTGGCCTGAGCTTCTGGCCGCGGGTCCGAGCTCACCTTACCGACAGAGCTCACGCGCGTTCGTCACGAGGCTTTCGGGGAACGCGGCGCTGTTTGACCTGCTGTCTGTCTGGGTCCAGGTGTGAGGCTCACCTGTCCGCTGTGAGACTGGACCTGGACCGATAAGAAAAGAATCAATAAGTGTATTTACCATCGCAGCTCTGCATGTGAGACCATGTGGGATCTTTTTGGGGTCTGTTAACACACACACTGTTTTATTTATTTTATTTTTAAGTTACATTTTATTATTATTTATTGTGATTAATGAACTGTTTACAATTAATGGTTCATTTGTCATTTATTTGTAGCTTTGGCAAAATCGTTGTTTTACATTCATGCCAATAAAGCTGATTTGAATTGAACTGACGGACACATACAGGTACTACTGTTACTGATAAAGGTGTAGAAACTCCACCTTCAGGCAGTCGTGGGTCTGAGGATCTTCATCCAGAACAATAAAGATGATCCTAACAGAACAAAGAAGAAGCTAAGGTGGTTAAAGAGCTGAACTGGTAACTCACTCTGCTGGAGAACATCACAGAGCAGAGCCTGGCTGGACAACACAATAGAACAAAACGCTGCTGGAGAACACCACAGAGCAGAGCCCAGCTGGAGAACACCACAGAAGAAAACGCTGCTTGAGAACATCACAGAGCAGGGCCTGGCTGGAGAACACCACAGAACAGAACCCTGCTGGAGAACACCACAGAACAGAACCCTGCTGGAGAACACCACAGAACAGAACCCTGCTGGAGAACACCACAGAGCAGAGCCCAGCTGGAGAACACCACAGAGCAGAGCCCAGCTGGAGAACACCACAGAAAAAAACGCTGCTGGAGAACATCACAGAGCAGGGCCTGGCTGGAGAACACCACAGAACAGAACCCTGCTGGAGAACACCACAGAGCAGAGCCCAGCTGGAGAACACCACAGAAGAAAACGCTGCTTGAGAACATCACAGAGCAGGGCCTGGCTGGAGAACACCATAGAACAAAACGCTGCTGGAGAACACCACAGAACAGAACCCAGCTGGAGAACACCATAGAACAAAACGCTGCTGGAGAACACCACAGAACAGAACCCTGTTGGAGAACACCACAGAGCAGAGCCCAGCTGGAGAACAACATAGAACAAAACGCTGCTGAAGAACATCACAGAACAGAACCCTTCTGGAGAACATCACAGAGCAGAGCTCAGCTGGAGAACATCACAGAACAAAACCCTTCTGGAGAACACCACAGAGAAGAGCCTGGCTGGAGAACACCACAGAACAGAGCCCTGCTGGAGAACACCACACAACAGAACGCTGCTGGAGAACACCACAGAGCAGAGCCCGGCTGGAGAACACCACAGAACAGAGCCCTGCTGGAGAACACCACAGAACTGAGCCCTGCTGGAGAACATCACAGAGCAGAGCCTGGCTGGAGAACACCACACAACAGAACGCTGCTGGAGAACACCACAGAGCAAAGCCCGGCTGGAGAACACCACAGAGCAGAACGATGCTGGAGAACACTACAGAGCAGAACGATGCTGGAGAACACCAAAGAGCAGAACGCTGCTGGAGAACATCACAGAACAGAACACTGCTGGAGAACATCGAACAGAACCCTTCTGGAGAACACCACACAACAGAACGCTGCTGGAGAACACCACAGAGCAGAGCCCGGCTGGAGAACACCACAGAACAGAGCCCTGCTGGAGAACACCACAGAACTCAGCCCTGCTGGAGAACATCACAGAGCAGAGCCTGGCTGGAGAACACCACACAACAGAACGATGCTGGAGAACACCAAAGAGCAGAACGCTGCTGGAGAACACCACAGAACAGAACACTGCTGGAGAACATAGAACAGATCCCTTCTGGAGAACACCACAGAGCAGAGCCCGGCTGGAGAACACCACAGAGCAGAACGCTGCTGGAGAACACCACAGAGCAGAACGCTGCTGGAGAACACCACAGAACAGAACGCTGCTGGAGATCACCACAGAACAGAAGCCTTCTGGAGAACACCACCGAGTAGAGTCCGCCTGGAGAACACCTCAGAACAAAACCCTTCTGGAGAACACCACAGAGCAGAACGCTGCTGGAGAACACCACAGAGCAGAGCCCGGCTGGAGAACATCACTGAACAGAGCACTGTTGGAGAACATCACAGAACAGAGCACTGCTGGAGAACATCACAGAGCAGAGCCCGGATGGAGAACACCACAGAGCAGAACGCTGCTGGAGAACACCACAGAACAGAGCCCGCCTGGAGAACACCACAGAGCAGAACGCTGCTGGAGAACACCACAGAGCAGAGCCCGGCTGGAGAACACCACAGAGCAGAACCATGAGATAATTGCAAAAACGCAAAGTTGATTGTTATACCGCCACCATGAGGTCTGTGAGGGCCTGAGTAGAGGGTGGAATTTGTAACCTACCTGCCAATTTTGGTGAGTTTTCGTCCAGCAGTTTTTGCTGCCCAAACTCTTTTAGCGTAGAAAAAGAAGAAAGAAGGAGAATCAGAACAGGATCCCTATATATGAAATATATTTCATCAATAAGGAGACAGACAGGTGAGCAGACAGACAGATGAGCAGACAGACAGGTGAGCAGAGAGACAGGTGAGAGAGACAGGTGAGCGGACAGACAGGTGAGCAGTGAGACAGGTGAGCAGACAGACAGGTGAGCAGACAGACAGTTGAGCAGAGAGACAGTTGAGCAGAGAGAGACAGTTGAGCAGAGAGAGACAGATGAGCAGACAGACAGGTGAGCAGAGACAGGTGAGCAGACAGACAGGTGAGCAGACAGACAGGTGAGCGGACAGACAGGTGAGCAGAGAGAGACAGGTGAGCAGACAGACAGGTGAGCAGACAGACAGGTGAGCAGAGACAGGTGAGCAGAGAGACAGGTGAGCGGACAGTCAGGTGAGCAGAGAGAGACAGGTGAGCAGACAGACAGGTGAGCAGACAGCCAGGTGAGCAGAGACAGGTGAGCAGAGAGACAGGTGAGCAGGCAGACAGGTGAGCAGACAGCCAGGTGAGCAGACAGCCAGGTGAGCAGAGAGACAGATGAGCGGACAGACAGGTGAGCAGACAGCCAGGTGAGCAGTGAGACAGGTGAGCAGTGAGACAGGTGAGCAGAGAGACAGATGAGCGGACAGACAGGTGAGCAGAGAGAGACAGGTGAGCAGGCAGACAGGTGAGCAGAGAGACAGGTGAGCTGACAGACAGGTGAGCAGACAGCCAGGTGAGCAGTGAGACAGGTGAGCAGACAGCCAGGTGAGCAGAGACAGGTGAGCAGAGACAGATGAGCGGACAGACAGGTGAGCAGAGAGACAGGTGAGCAGAGAGACAGGTGAGCAGACAGCCAGGTGAGCAGAGACAGGTGAGCAGAGAGACAGATGAGCAGACAGACAGGTGAGCAGAGAGACAGGTGAGCAGACAGACAGGTGAGCACACAGACAGGTGAGCAGACAGCCAGGTGAGCAGAGACAGGTGAGCAGAGAGACAGGTGAGCACACAGACAGGTGAGCAGACAGCCACGTGAGCAGAGACAGGTGAGCAGAGAGACAGGTGAGCACACAGACAGGTGAGCAGACAGCCAGGTGAGCAGTGAGACAGGTGAGCAGAGACAGGTGAGCAGAGACAGGTGAGCAGAGAGACAGGTGAGCTGACAGACAGGTGAGCAGACAGCCAGGTGAGCAGTGAGACAGGTGAGCAGACAGCCAGGTGAGCAGAGACAGGTGAGCAGACAGACAGGTAGCTGACGTCCTCTCGTCCTCTAATTGATGATTAATGAGTTTGTTTGTTTTGGGAGAAACACTGGAGTGTTTACACAACACACACACACACACACACACACACACACACACACACACACACACACACACACACACACACACACACAGGTGAGCAGGTGAGCAGATGTGTGTGTCTGAATCAGCAGCTTCAGAACCAGAACCTGAGCCTCACAGCGTTTCATGTCCCTGACCTCTGATCAGTTTAATTATCCAGGTCTGACAGGATTCTGGTTCTAAAGGGGGACCACTCAGAGACCACAGGTCTGGCTGCTGGTCCACAGTCTGCCACAGCTGTCCCTGTCTGCTGTCTCTGGGTCCTATTCAGACTCTGTGTACTGAACTCAGTCAGGGTCCAGACTCACTCTCAGCTGATCAGAAGTGGGAGGGGCTCAGAGTAACTTCAGCGTTTAATCTGTGTGGACCGGGGGTTCAGAGCTGCCTGCATTCCCCTAGAACCAGAACCACCTGAGCCACATCCTGGTCCACTGAGAGGCTGGATCCAGAGTCCGAGGAGGAGACAATGTTAATGTTAGACCGTGAAGTGAAGTGAAGTGTGTCAGTTCAGATGTGTAACTTTCATTCAGTAAATCCTTGTGTAGTAAAATCCGCAGGTCCGAGTCCTGAACTTTGGGCTAAAACTCAGCAGTTTGCCAATTCTTTACTGAAGCAGAAGAAACCAGAACCAGAACCTGTTCCGACCCTTTATATTTAATATTAACCATCTGTGACGTCATCAAGAAAACAATAAACACCGTCAGATCAATAATCACTGAAGTCTGATTATAAACGCCCCCCCCCCCCCTCGGCCCCTCCCCTCCTGTCTGCCAGCTCGCGCCTGTCTCACCTGTCTGTTCACTCCTACCTGAAGACTCACCGGAGCCGCACGCGCTGTCGGGAGGAGCCGCGCGCAGGGTCTGAGAAACTTTAACGAGTTTGAACTCCGAGCAGCTTCCGGTTCCTAAAACATTATTTCTCTTTTATTTCGGCTTCCTTTTGGTTTTATTGTTTCCTCTCCTGTCTGAACTGAACCTGGAGGATCCGGACCAAGACCAGGACAAGGACCAAGACCAGGACCAGGAGGATGTCCCGGGCGGAGGAGCGCGAGGAGGCGGACTGTGTGTGTTCGGTCGGGATGAAGTTCACGTGGGACATCAACGACCCCAAACTGCCGCAGGTAACCACCCGACCTGGTCCGGGTCCGGTTAAAGATCTTTAAACCTGCTCGCGAGGTTCCTCCTTCAGACTGTCGCTAAAATAAAATGTTAATATTATAAAAGAAAAAGAAACTGAGCCGCGTGAATAAAACGCGTCTCTGGCTTAAATGCTGTGAAAGTTGTACGGAGTTTGGTGGAGGCTGGTGCGCGCTTTCTCTGGAGCTGCGGAGGTTTAATGACCTGAAAAGAGTTTACGTACAGTGTCATATTTAATCAGTTTAATATGTTCATACAAAATATAACTTAATAAATAAACTGCGGCGTTACATAATTCTCCTAAATACTCAGAAATGTGTACAGAGTTTGGTTTAAGGATTTCTCAAAAGAATTTACTCACATATTTGAGACATGATTATAACAAACTCTGTCTCCCATAAACGATATTATGTAAAACAAATGTAACATAAATAAAATGTTTTTAGAACAATATGAGGACACGTGTCTCACAAAATGTTGATCAATAACCTGATTAAAGGAGTTCGATCAGAATTTTAACCGTTGATTATTTTAATTCTACTGATGACACTAAAAACAGTGTAAAGTAAATCACAGCTGACAGTGAAGAGAACTTTAAGATCATGTTGATGATTCACAGAAAACCATTTAATATCTCACTGAATTTATATAATTGTATTTGTTTAAATACTATAAATATTGTATAGAGTTGGCTGGAGGCTAAAATCAGTGGTTTCTCAGGTGGAGTTCTGCTGGAGGAGTCTGACGCCTCTGTTTATTCTCAACTCTCACATGGGTTACAGGATTATTAGAGGGATGTAAATTCAGAGATTTACTGACTGATGTTTGATACCAACAGCTGTAATTGTTGTTTTAAAGACAATATTTTTACTGTTTTAATCTGAAAACTACAGATTTAATTGTGAACAAACACTGATTTGATTTATGTCATGTCAAACAGAAGATTACAGAAAACCATTAAATATCTTAATATATCTTAATCAATATGTCTATATTGTTTTGTTCATTCAGTGTGTATATTAGTGTTGTCTATTCTGTGGTTTATGTCTGATTTTATTTTTATTATATTATTATTTTATTATTGTATAAGTAAGCACATCGTAAGTCAAATTCCTCATATGTGTACACATACCTGGCAATAAAACTGATTCTGATTCTGATAAATAAAATAAAAATATATTTTTTATATGAATAAAAATTAAAACATTGAACATATATTGAATGTATATGTTTGTAATTGTTGAAATACTAAAAATATTGTATAGAGTTTGGTTGGAGGAGTCTGCCGCCTCTTTGTAGTTGGAACTCTCAGGATACTTGTTATATATCGTGTTAATAATACAGGATAAATTAAGACGTTTAATAACTGATGTTTGGCACCAACAGCCGTTTCAGTGTGACCAGGTGGCGTTTGAGGTTCCTCAACACGTTGAACCAGCTCGTCCGTTTATTAACACGCTCCTCGTCGTGTTGATGAAACATTCAGTCTCTCTGGAAACATTTAAGGTTCAGTTAGTTTTACATAAAGTCATTTTTAGGGGAGTTTGTTTTAATCAATTAATTATTTTTTTTATTTCATTTAACTATTTATTCAGAATCCCTGTAAATCTGTACGTTCTGAATCTTTCTCCACTCTCAGTAAATCTTTTGGAAATCAAAGCAAAGTTTGAAGAGTTTTTACCTAAAATTGGTTCCTTGTTAATATTAATATATTTATTTAAATATTACGATATTTATTCTGAAGTCTGTTGGCCTGTGTGTAACCTGTTTAACATAATCAAACCCTCAGATTCCCACATAAATAATGGACTCGAGCCAAAAACCAAACTATGTGCAAGTTTTTATTCATTTAAGAAAACAACAGAATAAGCAAATACATTTCCTTTAAATGTTGTTTCTGTATATTCTGAAATTGTCTTCACAGCCTCTCGCGTCTCTAGCTTTTGTTTACTATATATACATATATATCAAGTTAAAATATTTTCACTAAATTATTTTAATTCCATTCATTTTTTTGCCTAAAAACAGTAAATTATTAATAATTAATTAAAATCTGATTTGATGTTAAACTGTTCTTTTTAGGAGACGCAGTTTGTTGTAATCAGGATTTTATGGACTCTGAGGACGTGTGTTCAGCAGAACTCCACTCAGGAAATCACAGATTAAAGCTTCCATCCAAACTCTGTACATTTTACACGAGTTTCTAAGAAAATGACCAAATGAACTGCTGTTCTGTTGTTTCAGAACTTCTCCACACTGTCAGGTCTTTTGACCGTAGTCTTATTGGTAGGATCTGAGAAAGCAAAACGTAAACAGACTTCAGGACACATGGTTATATCCGATAACATTATTTAGTGTCTGATGTTTGGATTATTTTCTAACACCAACATTGTTTTTTAAAATCTTTGTCCCGTTTTGAAAAGTACAGATTTAAACTGTGAACAGACGCTGAGCTGATTTACTTCATGTCAAACAGTCAGATGTTACTGATGATTCTCATTTCATCAGCTGATCAGTTCCCATCAGTCAGATCTATTGATTGATGTATTTAAAGGGACAGAGCACAATAATTTAGTATCATCAGTATCGTTTAGTCAGAGGCGCGTTTTCACGTGTCGTCCCCGGCGGGTGGCCTCAGAGGTCGGAATGAAATCTGAATATTTACTGTAAAGGGGCAGCTGTTCTGTGTGATTCTGATCCAACAGGTCAGGAACAGACAGGAACAGATCACAGACTTCGTGTCTTCAGCCTCTTCGTCTCAGTCTTGATGTGGGGTCAGCGTGGCGTCCTCTTACTGCAGCCGGTAGCTTGATCCAGATCTCTGAACCCTGAACGCGTCACTGCTCTGCACCACCGGCTCATTCCACTTTAATGTGTTCACTAATGTGTAGTTATGATGTGCAGCACGAAAACATTTTCATGGCTCTTTTAAAAAGGGACTCTGGTGGTTTGAGCGTTTCAAGATTCAAGTTTGCTTTATTTGTTCCGAGGGAGCTTCGTCCCGGACAGAAAGGCCGCCACACGTTAAAGCACTTACAGTTGGTTTAATAAGACACAAACAGGAAATACAGCACAGCCTCGCTACAGTTTTGATTTGTTTGACCTTTATTTAAACTCATGAGATTCAAAGACAGGCAGCAGCACCGTCCCAGTAATCAGTCAGAGCGTCTACAGTTAGAGTGTGCAGCCCCACGTCATTTAAAAGCAACCAGAGAAGCGGCTCCTGGACATTCAGGACATTTTGCAGCTGAGGAGCCGAATACTGAAAGGCCCCTGTTCCCAACTCAGTCCGGACTTGAGGGGCAGATAGTAGTAATAAGTCCTCAGAACAAAGACAGCATCTTCCTGTGCCTTTCTTTTGGATGTAGGTCTGTAGGTCTGGGGGAAGCAGACCGAGAACAGCCTTGTAAATAAGAGGGGGCCAGTGATTAAGTCTACGGGTGATATCCGGTCCTGAACAGAGTTTGCAGAAAGCATAAAAGAAGAACATAGAAAGTCCCGGGGGCCTTCAGAGCATCATTCAGGAGGGGAACAGTTCCTGGAAGTGCTGCTCTGATGGGATTTGTTTGATTTGTTTGAAGTGAGATCCAGTGGAACGCCACGGTGTCTGGATCCTGAGTCTGGATCAGCATTTATACAGTTTCTACCCGCTGAGCCAATCAAATCACAGGATTCACTTTAATGACCTCCTTATTACATATTAATGAGCCAAAAGAGTCAGAGAAATAAAGATGTTACGGACAGAAGGCTGAAGGTGACCTGAAGGCTGTGAAGCAGCTGACTCAGCTCTCCGTCTGTTGTTGGCCAAACAGAAAAAACTGGTTTTTATATTTTTGTTTTCAGTGAAACCAAACAGCCTCTCTCCGGTCCGGAGTCAGCTCTCTCTGACTGATCCGGAGTCAGCTCTCCCTGACTGATCCGGAGTCAGCTCTCTCTGACTGATCCGGAGTCAGCTCTCCCTGACTGATCCGGAGTCAGCTCTCTCTGACTGATCCGGAGTCAGCTCTCTGACTGATCCGGAGTCAGCTCTCCCTGACTGATCCGGAGTCAGCTCTCTCTGACTGATCCGGAGTCAGCTCTCCCTGACTGATCCGGAGTCAGCTCTCTCTGACTGATCCGGAGTCAGCTCTCTCTGACTGATCCGGAGTTTTCAGTTCTCAGAAAGTTCAAACTCCTGCGATGAACTTTAAATATAAATCATTAAAAACTGTCAGTGTTTTTAAGTCAGCTGGATGACGGACGAAGACACGAGCAGTACAACAGATACTACACACAGTACACACAGCGGAAATGTTTAACTTTTAGTGCATTAAACCTCAGACTGATCAGGTGTTAATGCTGGTTTGTAGCAGAGGTCAGCCCTGTGCGCCAACAGCACGCTGTGTTGATCCAAGTTCATCACTTAAAAGGCTGACTGATCTTCAGGGTTAGAGAAGCCTCTAGTAGCCACGGCAGCGCCGCTTAACAACTGGTTAAAGAAACTTCTTCAGACTGGCCGAGGATGTGGAGCTTCAGCAGCTGCTGGTTCCCAGAATACTCCGGGAGGCTGCTGGCCTGCAGAGCACTTTGAACTTCCCAGGAAATGTGCTGCACCATTACATCCTCACTCCTGACTCGCCACACGCTGACGCTTGGTCAGGACCCTTTAGCGTCACTTTTAGACGTTTAGGGCTCCGCGGTCAAGTTAGCAACGCTTAGCAACAACAAATATGCAACGTCCAGTTACACTTTCAAAATAAAACGCTAGTTCAGTTTAGGCAACAAAACTATTTGGTTAAGGTTCGGAACAGATCATGGTTTGGGTTAAAATAACTACGTAGGTCAGTTAACACACAAGTTAACTAACGTCACTGCATAACTTAAATAAATATATTGAATGTTGACTTTTTGTTTCACTCAGGAGACAAACCCTCCTGGTTCAAAGTGAGGGTTCTGGCCCTCCATCCACCCGATCCACCTCTTACTCAGTCTGTTCTGTTCGATATCATATACCTGCCTTCACCGTCACAAGCTGGTGCTACAGGGCTTCCCCCACTGCGCTGAACTATGACGCTGTAGGGATCCCCAGTACGTTACAAACTGACGCCGAGGGGTCTTGACCATGCGTCCATATGTGACGAGTCGCGGAGTGAGAACGGTCTTACTTTGATCAATCTGATGTTATTTTAATGGAAACAAGGACCTTTCTACGTCGACTGGTAGCGGACAGCGCTGGGGAGGAACTAGTTACATGTAATTCAGTTACATCATTTAATTACAAAATAAACCTAACTGTACTCTCACAGTTACTGATAAAAATGTTGATGATTACCCCGAACACATCTACACATCTGAATATCTCCTGTAAAAAGCTTGGCTGTATGTTTAATATTCATTTTGTTGCTTTGCACGTTTTTCATGTTTTGCTGTTTCCATTTAGTTTCTCCTGTCTGTCTGTCTGCAGGACACGAAGCAGTTCGACCCGTTTCAGGAGTGGACAGACGGTTACGTTCGGTTCATCTACAGCGGTGAGAAACCTGCACGCAGGAACCATGAATCAGTAAAGCTAATTAAGCTCCACAGCAGTTTAACCAATCAGGACCTTCAGTGGAAACAATCCAAGTGAATGTAAATGTCTCTACTGTTACTGTTTGCTAGTTGAGCCCTTGAAGCTGATGCAGTACTTGTACTTGTTGTGTCCACAAGGTTGAAGTGAGTCGCTTTGGATAAAACCACCAGCTGAATAAATGTAGTGTCACTGTTGTTTGTTGTTACCTGAAGATAAGAACAGTCAGACAGATTAAGCTAACTCAGCTGACATGTTGTTTTCCCAGCAGCAGTAACCGGTCCTCTGGTCCAGCTAACTGCTCGTTGCTGCTGGAAACATGAACACTCACTGTTGGCTTGTTTGTAGGCGAGGATAAGAACGCTCAGAGACATCTTTCCGGCTGGGCGATGAGAAACACCAACAACCACAACTGTCAGATCCTGAAGAAGTCCTGTCTCGGCGTGGTGGTCTGTTCCCGGGGCTGCACGCTGCCCGACGGGTCAAGACTACAGCTCCGTCCCGCCATCTGCGACAAGGCACGGCAGAAACAGCAGAGTAAGACAAACCAGAACCTGTTCAGGTCTCCTGCACCTGGGGCCCTGTTTGCCTGACCGGACTCTTTGTGTTTCAGAGAAGCTGTGTCCGAGCTGTAACGCCACCCTGGAGTTGCTGCCGTGTCGCGGCCACAGCGGTTACCCCGTCACCAACTTCTGGAGGATCGACGGAAAGGCCATCTTCTTCCAGGTCACCGCAGTTACCCTAACAGACACACACAGGCTAACATGCTAAACAAGCTAACTGGCTAAACGCAGCAGCACATTCAGGCGCCGAAAACAATCAGAAAGTTCATACCAGATCCTGAATGGTAAACCAGTCCTTGGAAAATCTAAACCAGTTCCTTAAAGCCTGTCCAAGATGACATGTACTTTGGACTGTCCAAGCTACATGTCGTCTTGGACAATGTCTCCCACCCGCTCCATGACGTGCTGCTCAAACACAGGAGCACTTTAAGTGCAAGACTCATTCCCCCAAAATGCACCACAGAGCGCCACAGGAAGTCATTCCTGCCTGTGGCCATCAAACTCTATAACTCCTCCCTCTAAGTGTCTGACACACGGATGCTTAGTTAGTTTTAAACTGGACATTATTATCTGTTTTGTGCGATAACACCTGCTTAAATACTTAATGTGCAAAACTCTGCAGCTATTTATTAATTATTACTGTTCAGCATAAGAATTATTTAACTATGTAAATATTGTACATATCCACACTCCTTTATATTGTCTTTATTTTATATTTTCTTTATATACCAACATCACTATCTTTATTTATATTCCTATTGCCTTTTGCGCAGTGTGAGCAACTGTGACACAGAGGGATCAATAAAGTATTTCTGATTCTTATTGTAAAGAGGAAGCATTTTAAAAAGACTGGACAGTCTGGACAGCTGGTTTAAACCAAATAACCAGATCTTTGATGTTTACATAGGTTGACTTGACTTGGCAGGTCTAAACCAAATCCTGGGAGTCTAAATAGATTTAAAACAATATCTGAAAGCACAAACAAATTTAAACAAGGACTTCCCCGTCTAAACAGGTTTAAACTGGATAATGACAATATAAACTAGGCCTTAGCTAGATTCCAGTAGCCTTAACCGATTTAAACCAGATACGGCACTAAAGCAGTACTAAAAGCATAAAAATATTTAAATAATCTCCAGACAGTCTGAACAGGTCAATAAAACAAATTCAAAAAATCAGACAATATGTACAATCTAGATTCTGACACTGAACCAGATCCTGGATGTCTAAATGGGGATCTAAAAGCAAAACAGATTTGAACAAGGTTCTGAGAGTCTGGACAGATTTAAACCAAGTCCTGGCAGAACCTGCAATGTAAACCTCTTCATACCAGATACTGGTAGTCTGAATGGGTAAAAACCAGATTCTGACCATCCAAACAGGGCCAAACACATCCTCACAGTGTAAAAACCCAATCCTGGACCTTTAAATATGATAATAACTAGAGGTGTCACAACAAAACCAGATTCTGAAGGTCTGAATGAGTCCCAGTCAGATCCTGGAAGTTTAAACGTCTTGTGGTCCTTCAGGCTAAAGGAGTCCATGATCATCCCAGACCAGAGTCCAAGTCCGAGACTGAAGCCAGGAGAAGCTCAGTGAAGAGACGAGTCAGCTCTCCGCCGTTCACACCCAAGAGACGACTCATCGAAACACAGGTCGACTACAACAAACAACAACAGCAGCTGTTTGTTAATGTTGGTGTTGTTTATCGTTTGTTTATTGTTTGTTTGTTGTTTCCTGTTTCAGGCTTTGGGCCCCACCCTCCTCTCCTGCGTCGATCCATCAGACAGACTGTCCTTCATCGAGCCGAACTTCCCACAGCATTACCCAGCATTCCAGAGCCCAGAGCCCTACTACAACCCCCACAATGCACTAGGGGACACCCCGCCCACACTACAGAAACCAGCCAATCCCAGGCTTTACATGGGCCGGCCCAGCTATGAGTTCCAAGGATACCTGACCTCGCCTTCCTATCCTATGACCTCTGACCTCTGTGACCCCAGGTCAGCCTCACACCTACCCAAATCCCTGATGGTTCCAGATGCCAGTTTAAACAGGATCTGATCCAAGCAGATCTTCACAGTCTAAACAGGTCTAAACTAGATTCTGGTTTTGTGTGCAGGGTGGCCCCAGTCCTGGGATCCTCATCCTCCTCCTCTTCATCATCGGCTCCTCTCTCCTCCTCCTCCTCCTTCGACCCCCAGACCAAGTCTCCCGCAGGCTGGAAGGACCTGCTGAAGAGCTCCGCCCCCTACGGTGACAACCACCACTATTACAGCACCGAGTACCCCTGCCGTTACCCCACTAATGCCCCAGGGTCCCCCGCAGCGCTGCAGACCATCATCACCACGACCACCAAGGTGAGTAACAACAGTAACTAAGAGGGGCTGGCACTGACCGTTACTGTTACTGTCACATTAAAACCAGTTCTGATCCTCCTCAGGTCTCCTATCAACCCTGTCCAAAGCCTCCTGCATCGCTGCCTTCCTACCCATCCTGTCCTAAACCTTCGGCCGGACTCTCGTCCTACCAGTCCTGCGCTCCCCCAAAACCTCCAGGCCTGCCCGGCTGCTCCTCCATGATGGATGATGCCTCCCCTTCCTCATACTCCACTGAGGTGAAGGTGACGGAGGAGTCGGGTGGAGTCATCAAGTCTTTGTCATTTCAGCCTGAACCTCTGCAGACCAAAACAGAGCGGGCCGACGGCTATGACTATCGCTACGCCTACCCCAACACGTACCGCTACGACGACTACTGACGCAGCACTACCCCCAACACCATGACCACTACTACTGCTACGCCTACCCCAACACGTACCGCTACGCCGACTACTGACGCAGCACTACCCCCAACACCATGACCACAATTATCGCTACGTCTACCCCAACACCATGACCACAACTACGCTACGCCTACCCCAACACGTACCGCTATGACGACTACTGATGCAGCACTACCCCCAACACCATGACCACAACTACTGCTACGCCTACCCCAACACGTACCGCTACGACGACTACTGACGCAGCACTACCCCCAACACCATGACCACAACTACCGCTACGCCTACCCCAACACGTACCGCTACGACGACTACTGGCGCAGCACTACCCCCAACACCATGACCATAGTTACGCTACGCCTACCCCAACACGTACCACTACAACGACTACTGATGCAGTACTACCCCCAACACCATGACCAGAACTACCGCTACGCCTACCCCAACACGTACCGCTATGACGACTACTGATGCAGCACTACCCCCAACACCATGACCAGAACTACCGCTACGCCTACCCCAACACGTACCGCTATGACGACTACTGATGCAGCACTACCCCCAACACCATGACCAGAACTACCGCTACGCCTACCCCAACACCATGACCACAACTACTGCTACGCCTACCCCAACACGTACCACTACGATGACTACTGACGCAGCACTACCCCCAACACCATGACCACAACTACCGCTACGCCTACCCCAACATTTACCGCTACGACGATTGCTGACGCAGCACTAACCCCAACACCATGACCACAACTACCGCTACGCCTACCCCAACACGTACCGCTACGACGACTACTGACGCAGCACTACCCCCAACACCATGACCACAACTACCGCTACGCCTACCCCAACACGTACCGCTACGATGACTACTGGCGCAGCACTACCCCCAACACCATGACCATAGTTACGCTACGCCTACCCCAACACGTACCGCTACGACGACTACTGACGCAGCAATACCCCCAACACCATGACCACAACTACCGCTACGCCTGCCCCAACATTTACCGCTACGACGATTGCTGACGCAGCACTAACCCCAACACCATGACCACAACCACGCTACGCCTACCCCAACACGTACCGCTACGACGACTACTGACGCAGCACTACCCCCAACACCATGACCACAACTACCGCTACGCCTGCCCCAACATTTACTGCTACGACGATTGCTGACGCAGCACTAACCCCAACACCATGACCACAACCACGCTACGCCTACCCCAACACGTACCGCTACGACGACTACTGGCGCAGCACTACCCCCAACACCATGACCATAGTTACGCTACGCCTACCCCAACACGTACCGCTACGACGACTACTGATGCAGTACTACCCCCAACACCATGACCAGAACTACCGCTACGCCTACCCCAACACGTATCGCTATGACGACTACTGATGCAGCACTACCCCCAACACCATGACCAGAACTACCGCTACGCCTACCCCAACACGTACCGCTACAACGACTACTGACGCAGGACTACCACCAACACCGTGACCACAATTACGCTACGCCTACCCCAACACGTACCGCTACGACGACTACTGACGCAGCACTACCCCCAACGCCGTGACTACTGATACTACAACTAGTACTAGAAGTACAACAATTACTTTATCTACACAAGCTGTTTGGTTCAATATCTGAATGGTGTACTGAACTTCTGCTGCGACTGGACGGTTTAGGAGCTGAGAGGATCTTCAGGACTAAACTCTGAACTGAACCTAAACTTTGGCCCATGAGAAACTTTCTGAAGATGTTCATGGAGTTCATTCATGTTCCCTAAGGAAGATCCTTTTTCATCTCACGCCAGCTGTCCTCTAGCGCCCCGTTCAGGACAAAAAGTGAAGATTTTGGACACAAGATTAGACAGAAATGTAAGAACACTCAAACTGGGACTTGGTGTTTCTGGAGCTTTCAGTCCTGTCTCATGGCCTTCAGCAGTGAAAGGAGTTGAATGGAGCAATTGTCATTTTAATGGTTTTGATAGTTGTCACGTGACATAAGTATGGAGTGCATTTTGGTATAGGTGGTGGAATATGTGTGGAGGTGGTCTCTGCAGGTAGAAGTGAGCTGTATGTTTTAGGCCGTGAGCAGACAGGAAGTGTTTTTTGCAGTGAAAGGTGTCTTTATCCAGTTTTCTACAGGCAGCGTTTGGCGCACTGCTCAGCGCACTGCTCTGAACACCTCAAGTAGAAAAAACAAACTCAGAAGTGGAAATCCCAACGTCATTAGCTCTCTGTCTGATCCTCTGAGTCCTCAGAAGTGAGGTGCTTTTGGTCACGTGATGATAAACTAAACCGTCCTGTTATTTCCAAAGTCATGTGTGAACCTTCAAGCTCAGGATTCAGTTACTTTGAACCACAAATGACCTCAGAAAGAACCAGCTCTTTATTTCTAACATCCTCTGTTTTATATTTGAACATATTTTAGTACGACACCTCCCTGTTTTCTGATTCCACTCAATCAAAATGTTAAGATATTTTTGGTCACTGCATTCAGAAAGTGTGTTGAACCTGTGGGATTTATCATCAGGAATGTTTGTGTTTGGGTTATTTATTGCATCAGTCAGTAAAGTGGTTGGACTGACCTACAGTGTGAAAGTGAACTGGATTGAACTGGACCGTCTCTGCTGCTGAAGGAAAGAATCAGCTGCTGAATGAGATGAGAACATGTCAAAATGTTTCTGTATGAACTGAAGTCTCACATTAAAGAAACTTGTACAGACTCTTGTTGTCTGTATTCATTCAGAGTGAACACGCAGGAATGATCATTAAACGATGTCATTTTAAGAAGAAAAAGAACTGTTGTAACGTCCCTTCAACAGCATGTCGACAGCAGGTGGTGAGACGTGAGATAACGTGATCTCCTCTTCTTGATCCCACAACACTGTAAAATTTAGATTTAAAATGGAAAAGTATATTTAACAAAAGTAAAAGATTTTGTAGAAAGACAGTTTTAAAACATGAAGTGAATTTTACTAATTGTTTGTTACAGATAAACACAAAACACTGTTTAAATGATAAAAACTGTAAAATAACAGCACAGGAACTGCTGGGTTTGGTCTACAGTCACTAAACACTGTGATAATAATAATATAAAGTGCTAACAAAATAACATCAAGCGCTAATCCCAGTTACATGTAATTATTTGTCAGAGGTCGCACGCCTCTGGAGCAACTAGGGGATAAGTGTCGCAGTGGGAACCAAACCAGGGTCTCTAACACCAAAGGCACATGTCTTTCCATGTGAGAAGGCCAGGTGAGTGTCGGGGTCCAGGTGAGAGCACCCGGTGAGTGTCGGGGTCCAGGTGAGAGCACCCGGTGTGTGTCGGGGTCCAGGTGAGAGCACCCGGTGTGTGTCGGGGCCCAGGTGAGAGCACCCGGTGTGTGTCGGGGCCCAGGTGAGAGCACCCGGTGAGTGTCGGGGTCCAGGTGAGAGCACCCGGTGTGTGTCGGGGTCCAGGTGAGAGCACCCGGTGAGTGTCGGGGTCCAGGTGAGAGCACCCGGTGAGTGTCGGGGTCCAGGTGAGAGCACCCGGTGAGTGTCGGGGTCCAGGTGAGAGCACCCGGTGAGTGTCGGGGTCCAGGTGAGAGCACCCGGTGAGTGTCGGGGTCCAGGTGAGAGCACCCGGTGAGTGTGAAAATGTTGATTGTGGGATCTGGAGGGTTTGTGCTGGACTGCTACTTTAGACTCCTGCTGTGCTGAAATGCTAATCTGTTATGTTTCTATATATTTTATATAATCTGTATTTAAAAGGTCTTTTTAGTGTATGTATAACTCTTGTTCATACGTTTTATTTCTGTTCTGTCTTGTATTTTTATCTGAACTGTGTTGTCCTATTCTCTGTTGTGTATCTGGAGCTACATTTCCTCTGTGTGAGATCAATAAAGTCTACCTTATCTTAATCTCCTGAGGGTCATATGAAATCACATGGGTACCACTGAGGCCCCTCCAGTGATGTTCTGGTCCGAGACCGCGCAGAGGTGAACCCGTGTCCCCTCCTGGGTCCGGAGCCTCAGAGTTAGCACCCTGCAGCAGAGGATCAAAGAGCTGGTGTTTGGATGTCGTCTGGTTTCAGTCTGTATGAGTAATAAATGTTGTTTTGACAGGAACGCGTCGGGACAGGAATCACTCTGCTGTCCTCACAGTGAACCTTTAAAGCCTTCTCCTCCTCCTCTCTTTCACTACCTTCCATTAAAATCACTCATTCCTTTGCCCTTTTCCTCGTCTCACTCGTTACCTTCCCTTCAGTTTACATTACATCCATCAGTACGTAATTATGTTCCGTGTTCAGAGGCTGAACCACCCACTCTGATCCCGCTGCACGGCAACCAGCACTCACATCATCTCTGGACAGGCGAGGGCACCAGGTGAGAGTCCAGCAACAGGTTATGGGTCAGCAGCAGGCGAGGGCACCCGGTGAGAGTCCAGCAGCAGGCGAGGGCGCCAGGTGAGAGTCCAGCAACAGGTTATGGGTCAGCAGCAGGCGAGGGCACCCGGTGAGAGTCCAGCAACAGGCGAGGGCGCCAGGTGAGAGTCCAGCAACAGGCGAGGGCGCCAGGTGAGAGTCCAGCAACAGGCGAGGGCGCCAGGTGAGAGTCCAGCAACAGTGCCAGGTGAGAGTCCAGCAACAGGCGAGGGCGCCAGGTGAGAGTCCAGCAACAGTGCCAGGTGAGAGTCCAGCAACAGGCGAGGGCGCCAGGTGAGTGTCGAGCAACAGGCGAGGGCGCCAGGTGAGAGTCCAGCAACAGGCGAGGGCGCCAGGTGAGAGTCCAGCAACAGGCGAGGGCGCCAGGTGAGAGTCCAGCAACAGTGCCAGGTGAGAGTCCAGCAACAGGCGAGGGCGCCAGGTGAGAGTCCAGCAACAGGCGAGGGCGCCAGGTGAGAGTCCAGCAACAGGCGAGGGCGCCAGGTGAGTGTCCAGCAACAGGCGAGGGCACCAGGTGAGAGTCCAGCAACAGTGCCAGGTGAGAGTCCAGCAACAGGCGAGGGCGCCAGGTGAGAGTCCAGCAACAGGCGAGGGCGCCAGGTGAGAGTCCAGCAACAGGCGAGGGCGCCAGGTGAGAGTCCAGCAACAGGCGAGGGCGCCAGGTGAGTGTCCAGCAACAGGCGAGGGCACCAGGTGAGTGTCCAGTAACAGGTTAGTGGTCAGCAGCAGGCGAGGGCGCCAGGTGAGAGTCCAGCAACAGGCGAGGGCGCCAGGTGAGTGTCCAGCAACAGGCGAGGGCACCAGGTGAGTGTCCAGTAACAGGTTAGTGGTCAGCAGCAGGCGAGGGCACCAGGTGAGTGTCCAGTAACAGGTGAGAGTCTAGCAACAGGCGAGGGCGCCAGGTGAGTGTCCAGCAACAGGCGAGGGCACCAGGTGAGTGTCCAGTAACAGGCGAGGGCACCAGGTGAGTGTCCAGTAACAGGTTAGTGGTCCAGCAGCAGGCGAGGGCGCCAGGTGAGAGTCCAGCAACAGGCGAGGGCGCCAGGTGAGAGTCCAGCAACAGGCGAGGGCGCCAGGTGAGAGTCCAGCAACAGGCGAGGGCACCAGGTGAGAGTCCAGCAACAGGTTAGTGGTCAGCAGCAGGCGAGGGCGCCAGGTGAGAGTCCAGCAACAGGCGAGGGCGCCAGGTGAGAGTCCAGCAACAGGCGAGGGCGCCAGGTGAGAGTCTAGCAACAGGCGAGGGCACCAGGTGAGAGTCCAGCAACAGGTTAGTGGTCAGCAGCAGGCGAGGGCGCCAGGTGAGAGTCCAGCAACAGGCGAGGGCACCAGATGAGTGTCCAGCAACAAGCGAGGGCACCAGGTGAGTGTCCAGCAACAGGTTAGTGGTCAGCAGCAGGCGAGGGCGCCAGGTGAGAGTCCAGCAACAGGCGAGGGCGCCAGGTGAGAGTCTAGCAACAGGCGAGGGCGCCAGGTGAGAGTCCAGCAACAGGTTAGTGGTCAGCAGCAGGCGAGGGCGCCAGGTGAGAGTCCAGCAACAGGCGAGGGCGCCAGATGAGTGTCCAGCAACAAGCGAGGGCACCAGGTGAGTGTCCAGCAACAGGTTAGTGGTCAGCAGCAGGCGAGGGCGCCAGGTGAGAGTCCAGCAACAGGCGAGGGCGCCAGGTGAGAGTCTAGCAACAGGCGAGGGCGCCAGGTGAGAGTCCAGCAACAGGTTAGTGGTCAGCAGCAGGCGAGGGCGCCAGGTGAGAGTCCAGCAACAGGCGAGGGCGCCAGGTGAGAGTCTAGCAACAGGCGAGGGCGCCAGGTGAGTGTCCAGTAACAGGTTAGTGGTCAGCAGCAGGCGAGGGCGCCAGGTGAGTGTCCAGCAACAGGTTAGTGGTCAGCAGCAGGCGAGGGCGCCAGGTGAGAGTCCAGCAACAGGCGAGGGCGCCAGGTGAGAGTCTAGCAACAGGCGAGGGCGCCAGGTGAGAGTCCAGCAACAGGCGAGGGCGCCAGGTGAGAGTCCAGCAACAGGCGAGGGCGCCAGGTGAGAGTCTAGCAACAGGCGAGGGCGCCAGGTGAGTGTCCAGTAACAGGTGAGAGTCCAGCAACAGGCGAGGGCACCAGATGAGTGTCCAGCAACAAGCGAGGGCACCAGGTGAGTGTCCAGCAACAGGTTAGTGGTCAGCAGCAGGCGAGGGCGCCAGGTGAGAGTCCAGCAACAGGCGAGGGCGCCAGGTGAGAGTCTAGCAACAGGCGAGGGCGCCAGGTGAGAGTCCAGCAACAGGCGAGGGCGCCAGGTGAGTGCTGAAGAACCCTGCCACCCTGCTTTGTTAGCCAGCAGCTACGACACAAAGTCTGCCAGCTAACTTCACATGCTAAAAGAAGCAACAAAGTAGCTGAGGAGAACAGACTGGTTCCCTCATCTGATTTGACTGCAACAGAACCACAGTTCTTCCCCACCAGGCCGATCCACAACCGACCTGCCACCTAACGACTGGCACGCCAAAGCAGCTTCTCTTCCTCTACGGGCTGGGAACATACCTGTGCGTTATAAAACCATAACTCCCACCAAAGAGAATGCCGCTGTTGGTGACAGATGTCTCGCTGCGTGTTGGTTTTGTCCAGAAAGTCAACGACACGTGAAGGTTAATTCACCTCCACAGGTGTCACATTTTAGGAAGTTTTAGTGACACGCCTGAGAACATAGCTCAATATGTTTAGCTTCCCTCCAGATGATTCAGATTTAGAATTCAGAATCAGATTTATATTTCACTGAATTTGTTTGGAAATGGTTCACTGATGGCGAATTTCACTCGTCTCTTGCACTGCAGCCTGTACAGGACAGGGACACCTGCATTTAGCTTCACTAGCAGCTCTGTTTATGCTAATGTCCACCTGTCGGAAATGTCCTTCAGACCGCCATGCTCCCCTCAGGATGAACTGTAGGAACTCTGGTGATGCTCTGACCTCCCATCCAGCACCATCATCAGGTCAACATGTTAACGTGTCCAGTACTCCTTAGATTACACCTGACCCTGCAGATCAGGTCTCTCAGCATTTACATTTATTCATTTAGCTGACCCTTTTATCCAAAGCGACTTACAATTGCTACATGTCAGAGGTCGCACGCCTCTGGAGCAACTAGGGGTTAAGTGTCTTGCTCAGGAACACATTGGTGTCTCACAGTGGATTTGAACCCGGGTCTCTCACACCAAAGGTCAGGTCAGCAGAGGTCAGTGGTGCAGTAATTATAAATCCCCACTGTACCTACTTGACCTTCTCCATCCCTACTCCCCCCTCCCAGAACCTGCGGTCCATTTACAAAGGCTTGCTCTCCGTTCGTCCCCCACACCAGACTGCAGACCTTTGGGGATGGAGCCTTTTGCGTCGCAGCCCCCGCCCTCTGGAACTCCATCCCTTCAGAGATCTGCAATGCCAACATCCCACCTCTTCACCAAGGCATAGAATCTTTAATGACCTCCTTTTTATGTGTTTATGTGTAAAATGGGTCCCTTGAAAGGTGCTGTAAAAAGTGTTTATTATTATTATTTAGTACTGATGATCTCGGGACCTGTCTTTGCTTTGAGACATTCCTGATCCGTCCCGACTCTCTGGACTTCTCCTGGGATGTTCAGTCAGACTAGTTCTGTTCACAGTAATCCCAAACAGTAGAAAGACTTGCTGCTGTACATTTATTTTGTTTATGTCATATTTTCAGAAGAATGTTTAAAAGAAACCAAACGTTTGTCTCTTTCTGGTTGACTGAGTTTCTCATCACTGTGTCGCAGAAACAGAAAGAACATAAACTGTCAGGCGTGACCTCGGCTGAATGGCTTGTTCCCAGACGTTTTTACAGAGAAGGTGCTGTCCTCTGATTGGTTGAAGTTTGAAATGTGTTTTTGTAGATCGGACTTGTGGGTAAAAGATGTTTGGAAGCTGCAGCTCTCAGCCCATCAGCCAACACCTCACCTGTCTCTCACCTGTAAACCAGGTGAGCCGAGTACAGATAATCCTGAGCTGAGTAATTCTATCCTTTCACCAACAATCACCTCATCCTGTCTTCTTATCTTCTTATCTTCTTTTTCTTCTTCTCTGCTGATCTCCATCGCTGCTTTTTCACACGCAAATCATTTCATCCCTCTGCCTCTTCTTCTTCTTCTCTGCTAAATAAATCATCCCATCTGCTGACATGAGATACCTTTCCAAACAACCTCACATCTGTCCCCCCACACCTGCCCCCCATCCATCCATCCATCCCCTCACTCTGATGTGGCTCCGCACTAATGGATGTTTTCAATTTGATGCTACATGGTTGTGATTTAGGACAGACAGACAGACGGAGGGAGAGACAGGAGAAGAAGGAAGAATTAAAGGAACTAAATCTAAGACATTAACAGGAATTAGAACTTTACTGTATCACATGTACAAAATAATAAACTGCTGTCCAACAGGGTGACGTCTGACGAGACTTAATAATGAATAAAGAACTTTAAAGGACACTTCTGGTTCATATGTGGAGGGGGAACTCTCTGGGTTGGCTGACTGCACTCTACACCTCTGTAGCAGAGATTTGGGGAAACGAGGACAAACCAAGGTATTTCAGGGTGAGCTGCTGAGTCTCCTGCAGCCTTCTGAATAAACAGGATTTTTACATGAATGGTTTTAAACACGCCAGGTGAGAGTCCAGCAACAGGCGAGGGCACCAGGTGAGTGTCCAGCAACAGGCGAGGGCGCCAGGTGAGAGTCCAGCAACAGGCGAGGGCGCCAGGTGAGAGTCCAGCAACAGGCGAGGGCGCCAGGTGAGTGTCCAGCAACAGGCGAGGGCACCAGGTGAGAGTCCAGCAACAGAACAAAAACACTTGTCTCTGAGTCCGACCCAAAGCAAACAGAAACTGGTCACCTGGAACAAACTTTTTGGCTACCTGCAGAAGATTTATCAGAACAACTGCAGTCAAAGTCGCCCATGTTAACAAACTGGCTTGTGCGGAGGAATATGCACGCTAAAGGTAAGTTGAACCAATGTAGTTCTCTATGCAGTTAGTCAACATGGCCGTTCCATGCAGCTACTTCCTGTGTTTACTTTTGGGTCGGACTCTCAGACTCAAATCCTGTTTCTTCAGAAACTGTAGGGTGCTCTAGCAGCTCTTGTTTTGTTCTTGTTTGCCTGAATCTTTGTAACAGAGGTGGAGTGCATCTGTGAAGGTTCTCAGTCATCCAGGTCATAGTTGTACAAGGAAGGTTCAAATCAAGGGCAGCTGGACTTGAAGATACTCAAAGACATTTCGTCTCTCATCCGAGAACTTGTAAGAAGTTGGCCTTGATTTCAACTTTCCCTGGAGAGGTGAAGAGTGAAGTCAGCAAGACACAGAAGACACTAAAGACTCTGGAATGTTTCCAGGTTGAAATCTACTGGAACTTTCTTTCAACTCAGGATTGCATCTCTGCTTCTTTGCAGATGATGTAGTTTTGTTCAGTCAGTCAGTTCCCCTGAGGGTCACGGTCCTTGCTCCAGATGAGGAGAGAGAGGTATGGGAGATGTAGTAAGTACAGTGTTAGTTCCTGAGCTAATTGCTAACATGCTCTCGAGCCAGGAACATGCTTGCAGTAGTCAGTCACAATATTTCTCAGAGCTTCTCTCTGTTTTCTCAGTACTGTTCCGGTTCCTCCCTTCTGACACTGTGTTCTCAGGCTTGTTCATCATTTCATTTAGTAAAGATGGTTGTTAACTCGTTCACTTAGCTCAGGTGGTAACAGTGTGTATCCACACCGACACTGCTGGTCAGAGGTTTTCAAACTGTGTGACGCAGTAGAGTTGGGGTTGGGGGGCGGGGTGTAATATTCTGAGAAAAAATACTATTTTTTCAGAAGTGCTTGTGTTTCACTAACTAGTACTATGACATAGGTCTACTTACTCATTGTTCAAAGACCGAAAGCATACAAGTTGTAGATGACTAAGATGTGACACATGCTTTCCCTCATATCTACCGAACTGTCTCTGCCTCTGCAGTCTGTGCTGCCTCTTGTCTTAAAAATGACTGAAACTAACTCAAAGAACAATATTATCTTATTATAAGTATTTATTATTTTATATCTACAATTGCTCTAATACGCTGTTGTGAAGAACTGCAGCTGGAGAGGAGGCAGAAGATGGGTGGAAGGTGGAGGGGGGCCCCTATAAACAAATAGCTGCTGCAGAAAGAAATGAAAATCATATCAGCTTCAAAGAAGCTCAACTTTGGAAACAAAGATAGAAACAAAGATAAAAACTATCAAACTGCAGTAATTTGCAGCACGCCATGAAAACTGCAGTAATACACAGCGAGTAAATTAAACTGCAGTAATACACAGCGAGTGAATTAAACTGCAGTAATCCACAGCACGTCTTTCTGCGTGTATTTGTGCCGTGTTGTGTCATGTTGTGTGTTGTTTCAAGTTGTGTGTTGTGTCGTGTTGTGTGTTGGTGTGTTGCACAAGTGTGTTGATACTCGGTGTTCTCGGTGCCGTGAGAAGTCTTATCGGAGCAGGACGACTCATAGAAATGTACTGTCTTCTTAAAGAGGCATGACAGTGCCGGTCTGATCGCTATCTGCGCACAGCATTGTGCTCCGATAGCATCTCTCAGCCCGATGATGTTTACAGCTCTCTGGAAAATCAGGATATTTTTGTGACTCAAAGGTTGATAAGAAGTTTAGGATCTTTGAGGGATCATTCCACGAGCTTCTTTAGGGCGATGTATTTCCTGTTCAAACAGGATGTTCAGGCAAGACATCGGGAGGAAACCAGTCACATGATTGTTGGGAAGAAAGTGGATTTTAAAACTGAAGAAATGAGCGATCAACATGAAATCATCAGACAGACGACAGCTCACAGCTGTAAGTTGCAGTGCAGTTGCAGTATTTCTGTAGTTGCAGTATTTCTGTAGTACAGTTTCAGTGCAGTTGCAGGATTTCTGTAGTTGCAGTATTTCTGTAGTACAGTTTCAGTGCAGTTGCAGTATTTCTGCAGTACAGTTTCAGTGCAGTTGCAGTATTTCTGCAGTACAGGTGCAGAGCAGTTGCAGTATCTCTGTAGTACAGTTGCAGTATCTCTGTAGTACAGTTGCAGAGCAGTTGCAGTATCTCTGTAGTACAGTTGCAGTATCTCTGTAGTACAGTTGCAGAGCAGTTGCAGTATCTCTGTAGTACAGTTGCAGTATCTCTGTAGTACAGTTGCAGAGCAGTTGCAGTATCTCTGTAGTACAGTTGCAGTATCTCTGTAGTACAGTTGCAGTGCAGTTGCAGGATTTCTGCAGTACAGGTGCAGTATAGCTGAAAGACTTTGTTGAAACTGTAACTTCCTGTCTGCCCTGATGTCATAGGTCAAACTGAACCAATCATCTTTTACTTCATAACCTCCTCCGTACAGCCAATCAGATTTGTTTCATCTCCCCACTGCATGCTGGGAAACATCACTGACCTCTGGTTGTTTATTTGGATCCAAACCAGTCGTACCTGTTGCCTTTTAATCTATCCGTCGTCTATCTGTTCTCTCCATCTGTCCGTCTCTTTTTTTATCTCTTCTTCATCTCTTCTTCATCTTGCTGTCAAGATTCTTACAAACATCACGTAGGCATGGAGGCCGTCATGGCCGCGGGCCAGCAGCAGCAGCAGCAGCAGCAGCAGCAGCAGCAACATGCTGGTAGCTTTGATGTCTCTTCAAAACAAACGGGCAGGATGAGCTGCAACGCTGCCGACACTAACATAAACTACACAGAGAGCAGAGGCAACAGAGGCAACAGGGGCAACTGACCAGAGGCAAAAGAACAGAGGCAACAGGGGAAACAGAACAGAGGAAACAGAGGAAACAGAACAGAGGCAACAGGGGAAACAGAACAGAGGCAACAGGGGAAACAGAACAGAGGCAACAGGGGAAACAGAACAGAGGAAGAGGGGAAACAGAACAGAGGAAAGAGGGGAAACAGAACAAAGGCAACAGGGGAAACAGAACAGAGGCAACAGGGGAAACAGAACAGAGGCAACAGGGGAAACAGAACAGAGGCAACAGGGGAAACAGAACAGAGGAAAGAGGGGAAACAGAACAGAGGAAACAGAACAGAGGCAACAGGGGAAACAGAACAGAGGCAACAGGGAAACAGAACAGAGGAAACAGGGGAAACAGAACAGGGGAAACAGGAGCAATTAGAATCAGGATAACTAAAGAGCAGGACCAGACGGTTGCCTGCCTGTACCTCTGCCTCTGTGCCTGTAGGCCGGCCTACTTGCCTACCTGTCTGTCCACACCTGGACTCAGCTTTCTCACAGACATTCTGAGGTTCATTAAAAGGATAATGTGTTAACAGAAGACAGAGAGCAGCACACTCAGTCACCTGAAACACCTTTCATTAACATCATGCGTCTGCATGTACAGCGCCAGCACCAGGTTCAGGTCACAGACCGGGACCAGGTCCTATGAACAATAGGAACAAGGTCAATTATCAAGACCACATTAGTGTGAGGTTGGTACCAGGTTCATACAGTGTTGGGTCATGTGCAGGACCAGGTCTAAACAGTGTGTTGCAGTAAAGGTGGATTATCAGGACCAGGTCTGGGTCAGTCCAATCAGTCCCGGTCCAGATTCCAAAATCAGAACCACTTCCAGGTTACAAGACAGAGTTAATTTAAGAATGACCAGGACCTGGTACAGTGTGAGGTCTGTGAGGGTTTCCTGTGTGCAGGGAGCGGCAGCTGTTTCTTCTTCTGCTGTTTTGACAGAACAGGAAGTGTTTGTGGTTGAGTGAAGAAGAATGAAGTTTATCTTTAAAGAGACGAGAACCAGACTGACAAGACGAGTCTAGACCTGAGGGCGAGAGACACCCGCTACACATGCAGAGAGAGAGAGAGAGAGAGAGAGAGAGAGAGAGAGAGAGAGAGAGAGATCAGATAATGTGGAAGTCACAGTGATGAACCAAAACCTCAGTCTGACTGACTGCAGTGGTTAAAGTGTTAACAACAAGGCTGACTCTCATGCTCCAGTAACGTTTGGATCTGGTCTGACTGCATTATGTCCGACCCTTTAGGATCAGGTCTGGAGTCCGTCTTGGACTTGGTTTAATCGTCCTCGGGATTATGATTATTCAGTGAAGCTGTATTGATGTTATTGTGTGGTTAAAGGTCAAACAGGAAACTGAACTGACAAATAAATGTTGTGAAAAGAGAAATTTGAAATCTGAAATTAAAAGTTTAGAAAGAACTATTAGGTTCGAAAGTTATATTATTATTAATTATCATTATTAGCATGGAGGTCAAATATATACAAATTATTTTTAATGGGAACAGTCTTTCTTTGGTCTGCTCTCAATAACGAGTCTCAATCAGAAATGAATAATTAATAATGATGAAGGGGATTTCAGTTTAATGTGTCTTCAGCTCTCCTAGTTTGGGAAAACACAGTGAGTTATTACGACCATAACAAGCAACATATTGATCAAAGCCTGATGATCAATAACCAGAAACCAAACACTGTCTATGCCCTGCAGTTCTTATTCTGTGGTGTTGTTCTCCAGCAGCAGAGGAAAGCTTTCATTTGGTTTCAGTAACAAGCAGATTAAAAGATTTAATCCAGATTCAGTAAACACAGACGGAAACATTTCAGAGATTAAAGTGAGGACCTGTATTAGGTGGACAGGTATTTATACACAACACACAACATAATACTGGATACAAGTATTGTAGAAAACACAACATGAGTTTAAGATAAGATATATGTAACTATCTGGTCTTCAAATTCTACTTTAAGGTATTTACAGACACATGTGGCTTTTCCTGTTTAATCTCAAGTTTAGAGACTGAATGTTTGTCTTTTCATTTATTAAGATGCTGTTTGTTGATTAAATTTTTTATCTTTCTAAATGTTAAAATCAGTTTAATTAACAGTCAGCCTTTAGTGTTTAATGACCTTTCTATACTAATTAATACAAAATCATAATTAGTGACGTCTTTAGATTCATTCAGCTAAATGTTAAATTAACTAAAAAATGTACAGTAAGCAGTGAGTCTGACCTGTCGTCAGCTTCTCCTCTCACAGATTGGGACTGAACCACATCTCTTTATGCTAAGCTATGCTAGCTATTTTCTGTCTTTATGCTAAGCTAGCTGTTCCCCCGTTTCAAGTCTTTATGCTAAGCTAGCTGTTTCCCCATTTCCAGTCCTAAGGCTCTGCTCCACTACCAGTTTTCAGTCAGTATGCTAAACTAACTGTTTCCAGTCTTTATGCTAAACTAGCTGTTTCCCCTTTTCCAATCTTTATTATTAGCTAAGCTGTTCAGTGTTTATGCTAAACTAAGCATTTCCCTGTTTTCTGTCTTTATGCTAAGCTAAACTAGCTGTTTTCAGTCTATATACTGAAATAGGTGTTCCCCCTGTTTTCTGTCTTTATGCTTAGCTAAGCTGTTTTCAGTGTTTATGCTAAGCTAAACCAGCTGTTTTCAGTCTTTATGCTAAGCTAGCTGTCTGCTTCGGTCTGGGTGGGTGAAAATCTGTCCAATTAGCATGGATGGTATGTATGGTGTCATCAGAGCTGAAACAGTCCCATGGCTCATGGTTAGGAGAAGGTGATGACGCAGTCGTGTTCAGCAGAATAAACTATTCATCGTCTAATCACACCTGAGATCTCTGACTCACCTGTTTATCAAGAAGCCACTGATCTGACCCCAGATCTGCTGCTCGGTGACTACCTGTCTGTCTGAGTACCTGTCTCCCTGCTCACTGATGTTAAATAATCAGCACTAACAGAGTTCACCTCTAACAGCAGATAAAGTGACGGAGTGAGTCTGTTGTAGTCCAGGTGTCGGGTGTCTGGTTCAGGTGTGTTACCTGCAGACGCTGGAGTGTGAAGCTGTCACATGATGGATGCTGTTTCTTTGTCCTCGTCACTGATCCGCAGCAGGAATGTCAGCTACGCTAACTACGCTAACACCATGGCTCCTCTGTGGCATGCTGCTAGCTTACTGCTACACACACACACACACACACACACCTATGGTCACGTGACTGTCCTCTGCACCTGATCCTCATCAGTTCATTATCTGTTCAGTATCTTCACACTCAACAGACAGTTAGCACAGGGAACGACACAACATATTTATATATATATATATATAACAACACAACTGTTTAATGTTATATATATGTTTATGTAAGTTTGTTTGAAATTTTTGGAAATTTATTAAAAATAAAAAATGAAAAAAGCACATGTACATAAATGTTTCTACAAACCAAGCTGTCCAAGGAACGGTCTGTTGACCTGCGAGGCAGGACTGTATTGAGGCACCACAGAAGTAGCATGTCTCTGTGGAGAGAGGAGAACCTTCCAGGAGAACAGCCATCTCTACAGCCCTTCACCAATCAGGCCTGGATGGTAGAAGGAAGCCACTCCTCTGTAAAAGCACATGATAAAAATATAGACAGTAAATAAAAGTATAACTCTAAAGTCAATAAATATATAAATATAAAGACAATAAATATATAAATATAACTCTAAAGACAATAAATTTATAAATTTAAAGACAATAAATATATAATATAACTCTAAAGACAATAAATGTATAAATTTTAAGAAAGTAAATATATCAATATAACTCTAAAGACAATAAATGTATAAATTTAAAGACAATAAATATATAGATATAACTCCAAAGACAGTAAATATATAAATATAACTCTAAAGACAATTTATAAATTTAAAGACAATAAATATAAAAATATCACTCTGAAGACAGTAAATTTATAAATATAACTATAACTCTAAAGACAGTAAATATATAAATACAACTCCAAAGACAAAAAATGTATAAATTTAAAGACAATAAATATATAAATATGACTCTAAAGACAATAAATGTATACATTTAAAGACAGTAAATATATAAATATAACTCTAAAGACAATAAATTTATAACTTTAAAGACAATAAATATATAAATATAACTCCAAAGACAATAAATGTATAAATTTAAAGACAGTAAATATATAAATATAACTCTAAAGACAGTAAATGTATAAATTTAAAGACAGGAAATATAAATATATAACTAAAGACAGTAAATTTGTCAATTTAAAGACAATAAATATATAAATATAACTCTAAAGACAATAAATATATCAATATAAGTCTAAAGACAGTAAATGTATAAATTTAAAGACAATAATATATAAATATAACTCTAAAGACAGTAAATTTGTCAATTTAAAGACAATAAATCTGTCAATTTAAAGACAGTGAATATGTAAATTTAAAGAAAGTAAATATGTAAATTTAAAGAAAGTAGATATATAAATATAACTCTAAAGACAGTAAATATATAAATATATAACTAAAGACAGTAAATTTGTCAATTTAAAGACAATAAATATATAAATATAACTCTAAAGACAATAAATATATCAATATAAGTCTAAAGACAGTAAATGTATACATTTAAAAACAATAAATATAACTTAAAAGACAGTAAATATATAACTCTAAAGACAATAAATGTATAAATTTAAAGACAATAAATATATAAATATAACTCTAAAGACAGTAAATATATAAATATAACTCTAAAGACAATAAATTTATAAATTTAAAGACAATAAATATAAAATATAACTCTAAAGACAATAAATTTATAAATTTAAAGACAATAAATATATAAATATAACTCTAAAGACAGTAAATTTGTCAATTTAAAGACAATAAATCTGTCAATTTAAAGACAATAAATATGTAAATTTAAAGACAGTGAATATGTAAATTTAAAGACAGTAAATATGTACATTTAAAGACAGTGGATATGTAAATTTAAAGAAAGTAAATATATAAATATAACTCTAAAGACAATAAATGTGTAAATTTAAAGACAGTGAATATGTAAATTTAAAGAAAGTAAATATATAAATATTACTCTAAAGACAATAAATATGTACATTTAAAGACAGTAAATATGTAAATTTAAAGACAGTGAGTAGATAGAGAAAAGGTGTGTGGCGGCCCCTCTCTGTCTGCCTGTAATCAGGGAAACTGAGAAATGAGCAGATTAAATATTGACTTCCTGATGTTCAGGTTGTTTTTATTCTTTTTTAGTCGCCGCAGCGCTCTGTAACCTGATTACTGTGAGTCAGGTGAAATGAACGGCAGTAGACGGACACGCCGCGAGTCCAACAATCAGAGAAAACCTCAGGATCCGAGTCAGCTGATCGTAATTACCTGCTCCTGGTATCTGATGATGTCATCTAGTGGGACGCTTGAAGACGTCCTTTGAGGTTTGATCTGATAATCAGCTGTCTGATCAGCTGTTAGTAAACAACATGGTGGATGGATGGGGGCGAGACGGCAACATGGGGGCCACGAAACCCCGTTAGAACCACAGAAGAAGACCTGGACCCTTTGATGTGGTGAAGTGGTCTCATGTCTCCATTTTAACACTCATTATGGATCCAGCTGGATTACTGAGGTCACCATGGTTACAGGAAACTTCCCTCAGGCCCCCGGACTTGGTGACGACACAGAAACCAATACACATAATGACCCAGACACCATAGATCCAGACCCCACAGATCCAGACCCCACAGATCCAGACTCCACAGCTCCAGAGCCAGAAACACCTGCAGGAAGTGACAGGAGGAGAGAGGAGAGGGACGAGAAAGCACAAGACTACCGGAAAGGGGAGAAGTTGTGTTAGTAACATGCAATGATGGGATGAGGTTGCATACAGAGGGAGAGAAAGTAGAGGAGAGAGGAGCTCAGTGCATC
This sequence comes from Micropterus salmoides, assembly GCF_014851395.1. Taxonomy (NCBI): domain Eukaryota; kingdom Metazoa; phylum Chordata; class Actinopteri; order Centrarchiformes; family Centrarchidae; genus Micropterus; species Micropterus salmoides. The sequence goes on along the minus strand of NW_024040040.1, from coordinate 57,176,413 downwards.
ATGGGAAGTGTAGTCCTACAGCAGTGTAGGTCTGGTTCAGGACTGACCTGAGCTTTATCAAAGTGAGGCGGTGGTTCTGCAGGGTCAGCAGCATGTGGACATGTTGGCGTTGGGAGCTGTTGGAGTTAATGAGCCGGTGAAAACGCACAACAAGCAGCGAGTGTTTGATCCAAACACACGGACAGAGAGGTAACCTGAGAGCGTCACGCACACCTGGAGGCTCACCTGTACCTGCGCTGTTAGCTGTAAACACAGAGACACTTTCTCCTTCAGCCCCCCCCCCCCAACAGAGTGCAACCTGTTCAGGTACGTTAGGCCCCAAAACGTTCCCATGATGCACTGCTGCTTTCACCACCTCTCAAGGGCGTAACCATGGCACAGACATGGGGGGGGGGGTAAAGGGTTAATGTTGTTGTTTGGGAACGTCTGACTCATTTCCTCGTGCAGAAGCTGCTGCTGAGACCCGCTCAGGTGCTTCAGAAGGACTGAACTAGAAGACGTTTGAGTCCTCGGCGCTGTCTGTCAGGTGGAGCGGTGAGCAGGTGGGGTTTCAGCGCATTAGGAGGACGGAGGGAAGTGGAGGAGCGCGGAGATGAAAGGAGGAGCTGAAGTAGGCAGCAGGATCAAACGGCCGCACGCTCAGCCGTCCTCAGACCTCTGGCCGAGCACTTCCTTTGATCGCCGGCTGCTCTTCTTTCTGTTGATCGGGTGTCCACAGACTTTTGGCCACTCGCATGTCTAATAGAACCCTGACCCTGGGCCCAACAGAACCACAGGGGAGTTCTTTTGGATTTTAAAAGTTAGCAGCTGAACTCAAAGTAAGAAACAGAAAGGTCACTGTGACGATGTTTCTAGACGATGTCTTATTTCCCCTGTTTTCTCTCTGCAGTTTGGTTACGGGTCTCTTTGTTTTCTTCTTTCATTTATTCATCCTGTAATCTTTTCTTTTACCTCCTCACTTTGTAAAATGTTGGTCCAACATCATGTTTTTATGTCATGCTTGTGAATTTACTCCTTGTTTTTGTCTGTTTTCACTTATTTTTATTTAGACATGAATTGACTGTTGATCAGACTGACAGAAACACATTGATCCACATTTATTTATATCAACTGTATGTTTGTCTGCCTGTAGCCCCTCAAATTCCTCGTACGTGTAAAACACTACAGCTTTCTGATTCATTAAGAATCAGTTTAGATAAAGTGTGACAGAAATAAGAAGAAAAGAAGAAAATATAAATAAATAAAAGTAATACATCTAAAACATTTTACAGACTGACTTCAAAAAGAAATTGTTCCAAAGAGAGAGGAGAGTCTGCAGCAGCAGCTCGTCTTCTTGCTATTAACAGGTCGCTCCTAATGACGCCGCCTGTGGGTCCAGACGGGGCCCCTCTGAGCCGAGGCCCCCAGGTTGAGATGAAAGGAGCCGAGTGATGGAGGTGAAGAGTCGTGGACACCAGCTGCCTCCTCTGATTTAACCTCACTGAAAGCACTCAGCTTCCTCTTCATCTTCCTCTTCATGTTGGGAGAACGGAGTACTTTTATGTACTTGTACTCACATGTGGAGGGAAATGTGGTAGTGTTACTGCAGTACATTTGTCTGACATTAAAACACAACAAGAGTTTATTAAATGGGAGTTTCTTTGGTTTACTGTGACAGACAGAAGGTTTTATATGTAGCTGTCAGGCGCCTGCCGGACCGCGTGCTGGACCGCGTGCTGGACCGCGTGCCGGACCGCGTGCCGGACCCTGCTCTTCCCTCTCAGGGGTGTGCCGGACTGCATGCTGGACTGCGTGCCGGACCCTGCTCTTCCCTCTCAGGGGTGTGCCGGACTGCATGCTGGACCGCGTGCTGGACCCTGCTCTTCCCTCTCAGGGGTGTGCCGGACTGCGTGCTGGACCCTGCTCTTCCCTCTCAGGGGTGTGCTGGACTGCGTGCCGGACCCTGCTCTTCCCTCTCAGGGGTGTGCCGGACTGCATGCTGGACCGCGTGCTGGACCCTGCTCTTCCCTCTCAGGGGTGTGCCGGACTGCATGCTGGACCCTGCTCTTCCCTCTCAGGGGTGTGCCGGACTGCATGCTGGACCGCATGCTGGACCGCGTGCTGGACCCTGCTCTTCCCTCTCAGGGGTGTGCTGGACTGCGTGCCGGACTGTGTGCCGGACCCTGCTCTTCCCTCTCAGGGGTGTGCTGGACTGCGTGCCGGACTGTGTGCCGGACTGCGTGCTGGACTGCGTGCCGGACTGTGTGCCGGACTGCGTGCTGGACTGCGTGCCGGACCCTGCTCTTCCCTCTCAGGGGTGTGCTGGACTGCGTGCCGGACTGTGTGCCGGACTGCGTGCTGGACTGCGTGCCGGACTCTGCTCTTCCCTCTCAGGGGTGTGCCGGACTGCGTGCCGGACCGCGTGCCGGACTCTGCTCTTCCCTCTCAGCCCGGTGCAGTCGTCTTTAACCCCATCTTTAAAGCATTTTAACGTCTCTCATGTCCATTAACTATCTGCCTCTGTATGAACTCTGTGCAGCTCTTTGAAGCTGCTACAGAAACAGAGTCACTGTCAGACTGTTTCCTGCTCTGTGGCAGCAGAAAGGTTCTGTGAGGCGTCTCTCTGAGGAACCTTTGTGGTTCCTCTGTGAACGCTCCTTTACTGGCTGAATATTTCCACAGACACAGAGTTCTGCTCGTCTGTTCTTTCCATATTTAGAAACTTTACATGCATTCATCTTGTGCTTGTCTGCCTCGTACCTGTAAAGTACTGCTAAATAATAGAATATAAAGTCTAGATGGACGTTAAACATCGTCCCTTTCCTCCTGTCTGCGGGCGCTCAGGGCCACGGGGCCCGCCAAACATTCTGTATCATAATGAAATCAGGATACATGTTCAGCACATGTTGGATATTTCTTTTTACTCCTCCCCTCCATCCGTCAGAGTTCGCCTGCCGGCTTCAAGCCGCTAGAAGAACTTCAGAGGTCTCCAGAGGACTCGTCACCGAGTTCCTGGTTTCCTACATGTGTAGAAGAAGAAGTCTGGGTCACCTTATATTTAGATTCTGTTAAGAAGGAAAAGATCACGTAGAGGCGAGTTCGCCCCCTGCTGTTCCTCACTGCACACTGTGTGTTGACTGGATGGTTGTCAGCGGCCGGGTCAGTCTGAAGTTAATCTCTGATCTCTGTCTGAATCTCTTTGTGTTGTGACATGACAGTAAAGTGCAGCTTCACACTGACCCACAGAGCGACGTCCTCTGACTCCGGGTCAGTGGACTCTGTTTGTTTCAGGCCTCAGTGTTCACCTGCACTTCATCAGGGGCCCGAGCCATCCCTCTTAAACAAGTGGCCGTCTGCAGGAGCCCCAGAAGCTACAACCTTTAAACTGTAATAATGCAGTTTACGACTTTTTGATTATCAGCTGAAGAGGAGGAGGTTTCCTCTTAGACTCTGGGCCGGGTTCTGTTAGTAAAGGGTCCGGGCCTTGACCCTGCTGCTCTTCCTGACTCTGAAATAAAATCTAACGGCGTCTGAAATGACCTCCGTGTGGTTTTAGATGAAGGTCAGGGATCTGAAATGTGTTGATCCGTCTCTTGTGAGGCCAGGAAACGTCCGGCCAGGAAACGTCCGGCCAGGAAACGTTCGGCCAGGAAACGTCCGGCCAGGAAACGTCCGGCCAGGAAACGTCCGGCCAGGAAACGTCCAGCCAGGAAACGTCCGGCCAGGAAACGTCCCGCCAGGAAACGTCCGGCCAGGAAACGTCCCGCCAGGAAACATCCAGCCAGGAAACGTCCGGCCAGGGAACGTCCAGCCAGGAAACATCCGGCCAGGGAACGTCCAGCCAGGGAACGTCCAGCCAGGAAACATCCGGCCAGGGAACGTCCAGCCAGGAAACGTCCGGCCAGGGAACATCCGGCCAGGGAACGTCCAGCCAGGAAACATCCGGCCAGGGAACGTCCAGCCAGGGAACGTCCGGCCAGGAAACATCCGGCCAGGGAACGTCCAGCCAGGAAACGTCCGGCCAGGGAACATCCGGCCAGGGAACGTCCAGCCAGGAAACGTCCGGCCAGGGAACATCCGGCCAGGAAACGTCCGGCCAGGAAACGTCCGGCCAGGAAACATCCGGCCAGGGAACGTCCAGCCAGGGAACATCCGGCCAGGGAACGTCCAGCCAGGAAACGTCCGGCCAGAAACATCCAGCCAGAAACGTCCGGCCAGGGAACATCCGGCCAGGGAACGTCCAGCCAGGAAACGTCCGGCCAGGAACGTCCGGCCAGGAAACGTCCGGCCAGGGAACGTCCGGCCAGGAAACGTCCGGCCAGGAAACGTCCGGCCAGGAAACGTCCGGCCAGGGAACGTCCGGCCAGGAAACGTCCGGCCAGGAAACGTCCACCAGGAACGTCCGGCCAGGGAACGTCCGGCCAGGGAACGTCCGGCCAGGAAACGTCCGGCCAGGAACGTCCGGCCAGGGAACGTCCGGCCAGGAACGTCCGGCCAGGGAACGTCCGGCCAGGAAACGTCCGGCCAGGGAACGTCCGGCCAGGAAACGTCCGGCCAGGAAACGTCCGGCCAGGAAACGTCCGGCCAGGAAACGTCCGGCCAGGAAACGTCCAGCCAGGAACGTCCGGCCAGAAACGTCCAGCCAGGGAACGTCCGGCCAGGGAACGTCCGGCCAGGGAACGTCCGGCCAACGCTTCTGCAGCTTTCTGGACGCCAGAGTTCGATACTTTAAGACAGAAACGTATTTCATCATTTCAAAATAAAACGTCGCGTTAGAAAAATTAACTGTGAAATATAAAAAGTGGTTTTATTTTGGAAGGTTTTCCTGGCAGGTAGTTTTTATTTTAGGGACTTTTGACCCCGGTTCTGTTCTTCTCCTGGTTTTAGGGCTTTTCTTTATGAATGTATGAATTAATGAGTGATTCTTGTACCGGTGGTCCTGGCAGACCGGTGAGGGCGGGGCCGGGACCTTTTCATATTAAAGCTGGGTCAGGGTCTCAGGCCTGAAGTGGGCTCAGCTGTTTGGTGGTGCAGCAGCGCCCCCTGCTGCTCAAACCAACAAACTACCAGCTGAAGTCACACGTCTGACCTTTTAATGCAGGCTGGACATCTGGGGCCCCTGAGCAGGATCGTGTGGGGGCCCGGCCTCACAGAGGAGAGACAGTGTTGATAGAAGCAACCGCCCGGAGGCCTTTTATTTGACCTCCAGCTGCATGATGGGACGCTACTGAAAAGACTCCTGTGGTCGTCCTCAGACTGGAAGACCTGCAGCTGAGACGTTCAAGAGTCCCCTTTGATTTTACATTAAAGTGTCACAGTTTAGAAAGTTAGCTTTCTGAGGCCCACTACAGAGACTGCAGTCATGTTCCTCCTCACCTGTCGCTACCTGGGCCTACTACCTAATGAGGAGAGTTTCAGCAGCCTAACCTTCAGATTCAGTCTTTCAGCCACTATTTGAGCACATCTTATGGCATTAATTGATTTTTCGTTTGGTTGCTTTATGAAGTTGATTTAGAACAATGTTTGGAACACGTTTGAGTGTGTAAAATAAAGAAATCTCATTTTTGAAGTTTTTTAAAGTGAGGTGGAACGACCCGACTCTTTTAATGTGGAAACGCCGACACAGCCGAGCTGAAAGAGTGAGGCTGCGGATATTTTCATACAGCTCATAAGAACACGACATTTACACGCCTGCTCATTTAGGCATTCACACTGTCTCCCTGCATTCAGTCCTTATTTTGTTTGTTTATATATTTTAAATTCATTGCATTTTTGTCTGTGGAAATATTTGTAAACTTTGTGTAAATCTGTTCTATTTTAATTTACGGAATGTATTGTTTTTAACTTATGGTTGACAAATTGTGTTACTCTTGCAAAGAGACCTGTTTAAATAAGGTTTACGTATAAATGTCAGCTGCAGCCGTATGTCTTATTTCTGTAAAATCGTTTGTAAAATATGACACAGATGCCAGCGGACTTGTTCATGTCTGTGATTGGTCATCTGCTGCTAACACCGCCTCTTGTATGTGAACGCGCTCCCGCTGGATTGGATAAACCCTGGGTTGATAACCAGCTTCGTGGTACCGCTGATCCCGATTGTTCGGGTTAGTTTAGCCAGATAACAAAAACATATCCTGGGTATGTTGACCTCGCTTCGTGGTGCAGGAACTGGCCTGGACTACGGAGGGACTTCAACCTCCTCAGCGTGAACTCGGGTATCAGCAAACTCTGAGCG
>NW_024040040.1:56993453-57169699 GCF_014851395.1 Micropterus salmoides | reverse complement strand
CCTCAGTCTGACTGACTGCAGTGGTTAAAGTGTTAACAACAAGGCGACTCTCATGCTCCAGTAACGTTTGGATCTGGTCTGACTGCATTATGTCCGACCCTTTAGGATCAGGTCTGGAGTCCGTCTTGGACTTGGTTTAATCGTCCTCGGGATTATGATTATTCAGTGAAGCTGTATTGATGTTATTGTGTGGTTAAAGGTCAAACAGGAAATGAACTGACAAATAAATGTTGTGAAAAGAGAAATTTGAAATCTGAAATTAAAAGTTTAGAAAGAACTATTAGGTTCGAAAGTTATTTATTAATTATCATTATTAGCATGGAGGTCAAATATATACAAATTATTTTTAATGGGAACAGTCTTTCTTTGGTCTGCTCTCAATAACGAGTCTCAATCAGAAATGAATAATTAATAATGATGAAGGGGATTTCAGTTTAATGTGTCTTCAGCTCTCCTAGTTTGGGAAAACACAGTGAGTTATTACGACCATAACAAGCAACATATTGATCAAAGCCTGATGATCAATAACCAGAAACCAAACACTGTCTATGCCCTGCAGTTCTTATTCTGTGGTGTTGTCTCCAGCAGCAGAGGAAGCTTTCATTTGGTTTCAGTACAAGCAGATTAAAAGATTTAATCCAGATTCAGTAAACACAGACGGAAACATTTCAGAGATTAAAGTGAGGACCTGTATTAGGTGGACAGGTATTTATACACAACACACATAATACTGGATACAAGTATTGTAGAAAACACAACATGAGTTTAAGATAAGATATATGTAACTATCTGGTCTTCAAATTCTACTTTAAGGTATTTACAGACACATGTGGCTTTTCCTGTTAATCTCAAGTTTAGAGACTGAATGTTTGTCTTTTCATTTATTAAGATGCTGTTTGTTGATTAAATTTTTTATCTTTCTAAATGTTAAAATCAGTTTAATTAACAGTCAGCCTTTAGTGTTTAATGACCTTTCTATACTAATTAATACAAAATCATTAGTGACGTCTTTAGATTCATTCAGCTAAATGTTAAATTAACTAAAAAATGTACAGTAAGCAGTGAGTCTGACCTGTCGTCAGCTTCTCCTCTCACAGATTGGGACTGAACCACATCTCTTTATGCTAAGCTATGCTAGCTATTTTCTGTCTTTATGCTAAGCTAGCTGTTCCCCCGTTTCAAGTCTTTATGCTAAGCTAGCTGTTTCCCCATTTCCAGTCCTAAGGCTCTGCTCACTACCAGTTTTCAGTCAGTATGCTAAACTAACTGTTCCAGTCTTTATGCTAAACTAGCTGTTTCCCCTTTTCCAATCTTTATTATTAGCTAAGCTGTTCAGTGTTTATGCTAAACTAAGCATTTCCCTGTTTTCTGTCTTTATGCTAAGCTAAACTAGCTGTTTTCAGTCTATATACTGAAATAGGTGTTCCCCTGTTTTCTGTCTTTATGCTTAGCTAAGCTGTTTTCAGTGTTTATGCTAAGCTAAACCAGCTGTTTTCAGTCTTTATGCTAAGCTAGCTGTCTGCTTCGGTCTGGGTGGGTGAAAATCTGTCCATTAGCATGGATGGTATGTATGGTGTCATCAGAGCTGAAACAGTCCCATGGCTCATGGTTAGGAGAAGGTGATGACGCAGTCGTGTTCAGCAGAATAAACTATCATCGTCTAATCACCCTGAGATCTCTGACTCACCTGTTTATCAAGAAGCCACTGATCTGACCCCAGATCTGCTGCTCGGTGACTACCTGTCTGTCTGAGTACCTGTCTCCCTGCTCACTGATGTTAAATAATCAGCACTAACAGAGTTCACCTCTAACAGCAGATAAAGTGACGGAGTGAGTCTGTTGTAGTCCAGGTGTCGGGTGTCTGGTTCAGGTGTTACCTGCAGACGCTGGAGTGTGAAGCTGTCACATGATGGATGCTGTTTCTTTGTCCTCGTCACTGATCCGCAGCAGGAATGTCAGCTACGCTAACTACGCTAACACCATGGCTCCTCTGTGGCATGCTGCTAGCTTACTGCTACACACACACACACACACACACCTATGGTCACGTGACTGTCCTCTGCACCTGATCCTCATCAGTTCATTATCTGTTCAGTATCTTCACACTCAACAGACAGTTAGCACAGGGAACGACACAACATATTTATATATATATATATATAACAACACAACTGTTTAATGTTATATATATGTTTATGTAAGTTTGTTTGAAATTTTTGGAAATTTATTAAAAATAAAAATGAAAAAAGCACATGTACATAAATGTTTCTACAAACCAAGCTGTCCAAGGAACGGTCTGTTGACCTGCGAGGCAGGACTGTATTGAGGCACCACAGAAGTAGCATGTCTCTGTGGAGAGAGGAGAACCTTCCAGGAGAACAGCCATCTCTACAGCCCTTCACCAATCAGGCCTGGATGGTAGAAGGAAGCCACTCCTCTGTAAAAGCACATGATAAAATATAGACAGTAAATAAAAGTATAACTCTAAAGTCAATAAATATATAAATAAAGACAATAAATATATAAATATAACTCTAAAGACAATAAATTTATAAATTTAAAGACAATAAATATATAAATATAACTCTAAAGACAATAAATGTATAAATTTTAAGAAAGTAAATATATCAATATAACTCTAAAGACAATAAATGTATAAATTTAAAGACAATAAATATATAGATATAACTCCAAAGACAGTAAATATATAAATAAACTCTAAAGACAATTTATAAATTTAAAGACAATAAATATAAAAATATCACTCTGAAGACAGTAAATTTATAATATAACTATAACTCTAAAGACAGTATATATAAATACAACTCCAAAGACAAAAATGTATAAATTTAAAGACAATAAATATAAAATATGACTCTAAAGACAATAAATGTATACATTTAAAGACAGTAAATATATAAATATAACTCTAAAGACAATAAATTTATAACTTTAAAGACAATAAATATATAAATATAACTCCAAAGACAATAAATGTATAAATTTAAAGACAGTAAATATATAATATAACTCTAAAGACAGTAAATGTATAAATTTAAAGACAGGAAATATATAAATATAAACTAAAGACAGTAAATTTGTCAATTTAAAGACAATAAATATATAAATATAACTCTAAAGACAATAAATATATCAATATAAGTCTAAAGACAGTAAATGTATAAATTTAAAGACAATAAATATATAATATAACTCTAAAGACAGTAAATTTGTCAATTTAAAGACAATAAATCTGTCAATTTAAAGACAGTGAATATGTAAATTTAAAGAAAGTAAATATGTAAATTTAAAGAAAGTAGATATATAAATATAACTCTAAAGACAGTAAATATATAAAATATACTAAAGACAGTAAATTTGTCAATTTAAAGACAATAAATATAAATATAACTCTAAAGACAATAATATATCAATATAAGTCTAAAGACAGTAAATGTATACATTTAAAAACATAAATATAACTTAAAAGACAGTAAATATAACTCTAAAGACAATAAATGTATAAATTTAAAGACAATAAATATAAATATACTCTAAAGACAGTAAATATAAATATAACTCTAAAGACAATAAATTTATAAATTTAAAGACAATAAATATAAAAATATAACTCTAAAGACAATAAATTTATAAATTTAAAGACAATAAATATAAAATATAACTCTAAAGACAGTAAATTTGTCAATTTAAAGACAATAAATCTGTCAATTTAAAGACAATAAATATGTAAATTTAAAGACAGTGAATATGTAAATTTAAAGACGTAAATATGTAAATTTAAAGACAGTGGATATGTAAATTTAAAGAAAGTAAATATATAAATATAACTCTAAAGACAATAAATGTGTAAATTTAAAGACAGTGAATATGTAAATTTAAAGAAAGTAATATATAAATATTACTCTAAAGACAATAATATGTACATTTAAAGACAGTAAATATGTAAATTTAAAGAAAGTAAATATATAATATAACTCTAAAGACAATAAATGTGTAAATTTAAAGACAGTGAATATGTCAATTTAAAGAAAGTAAATATATAAATATTACTCTAAAGACAATAAATATGTACATTTAAAGACAGTAAATATGTAAATTTAAAGACAGTGAGTAGATAGAGAAAAGGTGTGTGGCGGCCCCTCTCTGTCTGCCTGTAATCAGGGAACTGAGAAATGAGCAGATTAAATATTGACTTCCTGATGTTCAGGTTGTTTTTATTCTTTTTTAGTCGCCGCAGCGCTCTGTAACCTGATTACTGTGAGTCAGGTGAAATGAACGGCAGTAGACGGACACGCCGCGAGTCCAACAATCAGAGAAAACCTCAGGATCCGAGTCAGCTGATCGTAATTACCTGCTCCTGGTATCTGATGATGTCATCTAGTGGGACGCTTGAAGACGTCCTTTGAGGTTTGATCTGATAATCAGCTGTCTGATCAGCTGTTAGTAAACAACATGGTGGATGGATGGGGGCGAGACGGCAACATGGGGGCCACGAAACCCCGTTAGAACCACAGAAGAAGACCTGGACCCTTTGATGTGGTGTGGTCTCATGTCTCCATTTTAACACTCATTATGGATCCAGCTGGATTACTGAGGTCACCATGGTTACAGGAAACTTCCCTCAGGCCCCCGGACTTGGTGACGACACAGAAACCAATACACATAATGACCCAGACACCATAGATCCAGACCCCACAGATCCAGACCCCACAGATCCAGACTCCACAGCTCCAGAGCCAGAAACACCTGCAGGAAGTGATAGGAGGAGAGAGGAGAGGGACGAGAAACAACTACCGGAAAGGGGAGAAGTTGTGTTAGTAACATGCAATGATGGATGAGGTTGCATACAGAGGGAGAGAAAGTAGAGGAGAGAGGAGCTCAGTGCATCATGGGAAGTGTAGTCCTACAGCAGTGTAGGTCTGGTTCAGGACTGACCTGAGCTTTATCAAAGTGAGGCGGTGGTTCTGCAGGGTCAGCAGCATGTGGACATGTTGGCGTTGGGAGCTGTTGGAGTTAATGAGCCGGTGAAAACGCACAACAAGCAGCGAGTGTTTGATCCAAACACACGGACAGAGAGGTAACCTGAGAGCGTCACGCACACCTGGAGGCTCACCTGTACCTGCGCTGTTAGCTGTAAACACAGAGACACTTTCTCCTTCAGCCCCCCCCCCCCCCCCCCAACAGAGTGCAACCTGTTCAGGTACGTTAGGCCCCAAAACGTTCCCATGATGCACTGCTGCTTTCACCACCTCTCAAGGGCGTAACCATGGCACAGACATGGGGGGGGGTAAAGGGTTAATGTTGTTGTTTGGTAACGTCTGACTCATTTCCTCGTGCAGAAGCTGCTGCTGAGACCCGCTCAGGTGCTTCAGAAGGACTGAACTAGAAGACGTTTGAGTCCTCGGCGCTGTCTGTCAGGTGGAGCGGTGAGCAGGTGGGGTTTCAGCGCATTAGGAGGACGGAGGGAAGTGGAGGAGCGCGGAGATGAAAGGAGGAGCTGAAGTAGGCAGCAGGATCAAACGGCCGCACGCTCAGCCGTCCTCAGACCTCTGGCCGAGCACTTCCTTTGATCGCCGGCTGCTCTTCTTTCTGTTGATCGGGTGTCCACAGACTTTTGGCCACTCGCATGTCTAATAGAACCCTGACCCTGGGCCCAACAGAACCACAGGGGAGTTCTTTTGGATTTTAAAAGTTAGCAGCTGAACTCAAAGTAAGAAACAGAAAGGTCACTGTGACGATGTTTCTAGACGATGTCTTATTTCCCCTGTTTTCTCTCTGCAGTTTGGTTACGGGTCTCTTGTTTTCTTCTTTCATTTATTCATCCTGTAATCTTTTCTTTTACCTCCTCACTTTGTAAAATGTTGGTCCAACATCATGTTTTTATGTCATGCTTGTGAATTTACTCCTTGTTTTTGTCTGTTTTCACTTATTTTTATTTAGACATGAACTGACTGTTGATCAGACTGACAGAAACACATTGATCCACATTTATTTATATCAACTGTATGTTTGTCTGCCTGTAGCCCCTCAAATTCCTCGTACGTGTAAAACACTACAGCTTTCTGATTCATTAAGAATCAGTTTAGATAAAGTGTGACAGAAATAAAAGAAAAGAAGAAATATAAATAAATAAAAGTAATACATCTAAAACATTTTACAGACTGACTTCAAAAGAAATTGTTCCAAAGAGAGAGGAGAGTCTGCAGCAGCAGCTCGTCTTCTTGCTATTAACAGGTCGCTCCTAATGACGCCGCCTGTGGGTCCAGACGGGGCCCCTCTGAGCCGAGGCCCCCAGGTTGAGATGAAAGGAGCCGAGTGATGGAGGTGAAGAGTCGTGGACACCAGCTGCCTCCTCTGATTTAACCTCACTGAAAGCACTCAGCTTCCTCTTCATCTTCCTCTTCATGTTGGGAGAACGGAGTACTTTTATGTACTTGTACTCACATGTGGAGGGAAATGTGGTAGTGTTACTGCAGTACATTTGTCTGACATTAAAACACAACAAGAGTTTATTAAATGGGAGTTTCTTTGGTTTACTGTGACAGACAGAAGGTTTTATATGTAGCTGTCAGGCGCCTGCCGGACCGCGTGCTGGACCGCGTGCTGGACCGCGTGCTGGACCGCGTGCCGGACCGCGTGCCGGACCCTGCTCTTCCCTCTCAGGGGTGTGCCGGACTGCATGCTGGACTGCGTGCCGGACCCTGCTCTTCCCTCTCAGGGGTGTGCCGGACTGCATGCTGGACCGCGTGCTGGACCCTGCTCTTCCCTCTCAGGGGTGTGCCGGACTGCGTGCCGGACTGCGTGCTGGACCCTGCTCTTCCCTCTCAGGGGTGTGCCGGACTGCATGCTGGACCGCATGCTGGACCGCGTGCTGGACCCTGCTCTTCCCTCTCAGGGGTGTGCTGGACTGCGTGCCGGACTGTGTGCCGGACCCTGCTCTTCCCTCTCAGGGGTGCTGGACTGCGTGCCGGACTGTGTGCCGGACTGCGTGCTGGACTGCGTGCCGGACTGTGTGCCGGACTGCGTGCTGGACTGCGTGCAGGACCCTGCTCTTCCCTCTCAGGGGTGTGCTGGACTGCGTGCCGGACTGTGTGCCGGACTGCGTGCTGGACTGCGTGCCGGACCCTGCTCTTCCCTCTCAGGGGTGTGCTGGACTGCGTGCCGGACTGTGTGCCGGACTGCGTGCTGGACTGCGTGCCGGACTCTGCTCTTCCCTCTCAGGGGTGTGCCGGACTGCGTGCCGGACCGCGTGCCGGACTCTGCTCTTCCCTCTCAGGGTGTGCCGGACTGCGTGCCGGACTGCGTGCCGGACTCTGCTCTTCCCTCTCAGGGGTGTGCCGGACTGCGTGCTGGACTGCGTGCCGGACTCTGCTCTTCCCTCTCAGGGGTGTGCCGGACTGCGTGCTGGACTGCGTGCCGGACTCTGCTCTTCCCTCTCAGGGTGTGCCGGACCCTGCTCTTCCCTCTCAGGGGTGTGCCGGACTGCGTGCTGGACTGCGTGCCGGACTCTGCTCTTCCCTCTCAGGGGTGCCGGACTGCGTGCTGGACTGCGTGCCGGACTCTGCTCTTCCCTCTCAGGGGTGTGCCGGACTGCGTGCTGGACCGCGTGCCGGACTCTGCTCTTCCCTCTCAGCCCGGTGCAGTCGTCTTAACCCCATCTTTAAAGCATTTTAACGTCTCTCATGTTCATTAACTATCTGCCTCTGTATGAACTCTGTGCAGCTCTTTGAAGCTGCTACAGAAACAGAGTCACTGTCAGACTGTTTCCTGCTCTGTGGCAGCAGAAAGGTTCTGTGAGGCATCTCTCTGAGGAACCTTTGTGGTTCCTCTGTGAACGCTCCTTTACTGGCTGAATATTTCCACAGACACAGAGTTCTGCTCGTCTGTTCTTTCCATATTTAGAAACTTTACATGCATTCATCTTGTGCTTGTCTGCCTCGTACCTGTAAAGTACTGCTAAATAATAGAATATAAAGTCTAGATGGACGTTAAACATCGTCCCTTTCCTCCTGTCTGCGGGCGCTCAGGGCCACGGGGCCCGCCAAACATTCTGTATCATAATGAAATCAGGATACATGTTCAGCACATGTTGGATATTTCTTTTTACTCCTCCCCTCCATCCGTCAGAGTTCGCCTGCCGGCTTCAAGCCGCTAGAAGAACTTCAGAGGTCTCCAGAGGACTCGTCACCGAGTTCCTGGTTTCCTACATGTGTAGAAGAAGAAGTCTGGGTCACCTTATATTTAGATTCTGTTAAGAAGGAAAAGATCACGTAGAGGCGAGTTCGCCCCTGCTGTTCCTCACTGCACACTGTGTGTTGACTGGATGGTTGTCAGCGGCCGGGTCAGTCTGAAGTTAATCTCTGATCTCTGTCTGAATCTCTTTGTGTTGTGACATGACAGTAAAGTGCAGCTTCACACTGACCCACAGAGCGACGTCCTCTGACTCCGGGTCAGTGGACTCTGTTTGTTTCAGGCCTCAGTGTTCACCTGCACTTCATCAGGGGCCCGAGCCATCCCTCTTAAACAAGTGGCCGTCTGCAGGAGCCCCAGAAGCTACAACCTTTAAACTGTAATAATGCAGTTTACGACTTTTTGATTATCAGCTGAAGAGGAGGAGGTTTCCTCTTAGACTCTGGGCCGGGTTCTGTTAGTAAAGGGTCCGGGCCTTGACCCTGCTGCTCTTCCTGACTCTGAAATAAAATCTAACGGCGTCTGAAATGACCTCCGTGTGGTTTTAGATGAAGGTCAGGGATCTGAAATGTGTTGATCCGTCTCTTGTGAGGCCAGGAAACGTCCGGCCAGGAAACGTCCGGCCAGGAAACGTCCAGCCAGGAAACGTCCGGCCAGGAAACGTCCGGCCAGGAAACATCCAGCCAGGAAACGTCCGGCCAGGAAACGTCCGGCCAGGAAACGTCCGGCCAGGAAACATCCGGCCAGGGAACGTCCGGCCAGGAAACGTCCGGCCAGGGAACATCCGGCCAGGGAACGTCCAGCCAGGAAACGTCCGGCCAGGGAACATCCGGCCAGGAAACGTCCGGCCAGGAAACGTCCGGCCAGGGAACGTCCGGCCAGGAAACGTCCGGCCAGGGAACGTCCGGCCAGGAAACGTCCGGCCAGGAAACGTCCGGCCAGGAAACGTCCAGCCAGGGAACGTCCGGCCAGGGAACGTCCGGCCAGGGAACGTCCGGCCAGGAAACGTCCGGCCAGGAAACGTCCGGCCAGGGAACGTCCGGCCAGGGAACGTCCGGCCAGGGAACGTCCGGCCAACGCTTCTGCAGCTTTCTGGACGCCAGAGTTCGATACTTTAAGACAGAAACGTATTTCATCATTTCAAAATAAAACGTCGCGTTAGAAAAATTAACTGTGAAATATAAAAAGTGGTTTTATTTTGGAAGGTTTTCCTGGCAGGTAGTTTTTATTTTAGGGACTTTTGACCCCGGTTCTGTTCTTCTCCTGGTTTTAGGGCTTTTCTTTATGAAATGTATGAATTAATGAGTGATTCTTGTACCGGTGGTCCTGGCAGACCGGTGAGGGCGGGGCCGGGACCTTTTCATATTAAAGCTGGGTCAGGGTCTCAGGCCTGAAGTGGGCTCAGCTGTTTGGTGGTGCAGCAGCGCCCCCTGCTGCTCAAACCAACAAACTACCAGCTGAAGTCACACGTCTGACCTTTTAATGCAGGCTGGACATCTGGGGCCCCTGAGCAGGATCGTGTGGGGGCCCGGCCTCACAGAGGAGAGACAGTGTTGATAGAAGCAACCGCCCGGAGGCCTTTTATTTGACCTCCAGCTGCATGATGGGACGCTACTGAAAAAGACTCCTGTGGTCGTCCTCAGACTGGAAGACCTGCAGCTGAGACGTTCAAGAGTCCCCTTTGATTTTACATTAAAGTGTCACAGTTTAGAAAGTTAGCTTTCTGAGGCCCACTACAGAGACTGCAGTCATGTTCCTCCTCACCTGTCGCTACCTGGGCCTACTACCTAATGAGGAGAGTTTCAGCAGCCTAAACCTTCAGATTCAGTCTTTCAGCCACTATTTGAGCACATCTTATGGCATTAATTGATTTTTCGTTTGGTTGCTTTATGAAGTTGATTTAGAACAATGTTTGGAACACGTTTGAGTGTGTAAAATAAAGAAATCTCATTTTTGAAGTTTTTTAAAGTGAGGTGGAACGACCCGACTCTTTTAATGTGGAAACGCCGACACAGCCGAGCTGAAAGAGTGAGGCTGCGGATATTTTCATACAGCTCATAAGAACACGACATTTACACGCCTGCTCATTTAGGCATTCACACTGTCTCCCTGCATTCAGTCCTTATTTTGTTTGTTTATATATTTTAAATTCATTGCATTTTTGTCTGTGGAAATATTTTGTAAACTTTGTGTAAATCTGTTCTATTTTAATTTACGGAATGTATTGTTTTTAACTTATGGTTGACAAATTGTGTTACTCTTGCAAAAGAGACCTGTTTAAATAAAGGTTTACGTATAAATGTCAGCTGCAGCCGTATGTCTTATTTCTGTAAAATCGTTTGTAAAATATGACACAGATGCCAGCGGACTTGTTCATGTCTGTGATTGGTCATCTGCTGCTAACACCGCCTCTTGTATGTGAACGCGCTCCCGGCTGGATTGGATAAACCCTGGGTTGATAACCAGCTTCGTGGTACCGCTGATCCCGATTGTTCGGGTTAGTTTAGCCAGATAACAAAAACATATCCTGGGTATGTTGACCTCGCTTCGTGGTGCAGGAACTGGCCTGGACTACGGAGGGACTTCAACCTCCTCAGCGTGAACTCGGGTATCAGCAAACTCTGAGCGCTACACTGGAGTTAAATGGTGAAGGTGGATCAGACGTTGCTTAGTTGAGTCCGTGTAACTTAATTGGAGTCGGTGCGCGTTCGCATGAAAGCGGCGTGTTCGAGTTTCTTCTGAACGGCGCATGCTCCGTATTTCTCCAGAGGAACGCACGTTGGAAGTGTCGGGAAATTATAAGACAAGTAAACTGCTATAAATCTGTAGCCTGATTCTCTTCTTGTAGTTCAGATCTCTATCCTGTACTTTATGGGCTCTTCTGTTATGTGGAATATGATGAAGATGTAAAGGTCCAGCTGCACAGGAAGGAGAGGGGGAATAATCCCAGACACAAGATTAATCTCCAAGTATTATTAACTCTGGTTCTGTGAAAACACTCACGAGAATATAGAAACAGAAGGGCTGCAGCTAAGAAACTGTCCCGTTAAATAAGATTCCTCTCTAAACCCAGCTCGAGTACACACGCTGTGTATTAATACTTCTCCTCAGTAACGCTGAGTACACACGCTGTGTATTAATACTTCTCCTCAGTAACGCTGAGTACACACGCTGTGTATTAATACTTCTCCTCAGTAACGCTGAGTACACACGCTGTGTATTAATACTTCTCCTCAGTAACGCCGAGTACACACGCTGTGTATTAATACTTCTCCTCAGTAACGCCGAGTACACACGCTGTGTATTAATACTTCTCCTCAGTAACGCCGAGTACACACGCTGTGTATTAATACTTGTCCTCAGTAACGCCGAGTACACACGCTGTGTATTAATACTTGTCCTCAGTAACGCCGAGTACAGATGGTGTGTATTAATACTTCTCCTCAGTAACGCTGAGTACAGATGGTGTGTATTAATACTTCTCCTCAGTAACGCTGAGTACACACGCTGCGTATTAATACTTCTCCTCAGTAACGCTGAGTACACACGCTGCGTATTAATACTTCTCCTCGGTAACGCTGAGTACACACGCTGTGTATTAATACTTGTCCTCAGTAACGCCGAGTACACACGCTGTGTATTAATACTTGTCCTCAGTAACGCCGAGTACAGATGGTGTGTATTAATACTTCTCCTCAGTAACGCTGAGTACAGATGGTGTGTATTAATACTTCTCCTCAGTAACGCTGAGTACACATGCTGCGTATTAATACTTCTCCTCAGTAACGCTGAGTACAGATGTGTGTATTAATACTTCTCCTCAGTAACGCTGAGTACAGATGGTGTGTATTAATACTTCTCCTCAGTAACGCTGAGTACACATGCTGCGTATTAATACTTCTCCTCAGTAACGCTGAGTACAGATGTGTGTATTAATACTTCTCCTCAGTAACGCTGAGTACAGATGGTGTGTATTAATACTTCTCCTCAGTAACGCTGAGTACAGATGTGTGTATTAATACTTCTCCTCAGTAACGCTGAGTACAGATGTGTATTAATACTTCTCCTCAGTAACGCTGAGTACACACGCTGTGTATTAATACTTCTCCTCAGTAACGCTGAGTACACACGCTGTGTATTAATACTTCTCCTCAGTAACGCTGAGTACACACGCTGTGTATTAATACTTCTCCTCAGTAACGCTGAGTACACACGCTGTGTATTAATACTTCTCCTCAGTAACGCTGAGTACACACGCTGTGTATTAATACTTCTCCTCAGTAACGCTGAGTACACACGCTGTGTATTAATACTTCTCCTCAGTAACGCTGAGTACACACGCTGTGTATTAATACTTCTCCTCAGTAACGCCGAGTACACACGCTGTGTATTAATACTTCTCCTCAGTAACGCCGAGTACACACGCTGTGTATTAATACTTCTCCTCAGTAACGCCGAGTACACACGCTGTGTATTAATACTTGTCCTCAGTAACGCCGAGTACACACGCTGTGTATTAATACTTGTCCTCAGTAACGCCGAGTACAGATGGTGTGTATTAATACTTCTCCTCAGTAACGCTGAGTACAGATGGTGTGTATTAATACTTCTCCTCAGTAACGCTGAGTACACACGCTGCGTATTAATACTTCTCCTCAGTAACGCTGAGTACACACGCTGCGTATTAATACTTCTCCTCGGTAACGCTGAGTACAGATGGTGTGTATTAATACTTCTCCTCAGTAACGCTGAGTACAGATGGTGTGTATTAATACTTCTCCTCAGTAACGCTGAGTACACATGCTGCGTATTAATACTTCTCCTCAGTAACGCTGAGTACAGATGTGTGTATTAATACTTCTCCTCAGTAACGCTGAGTACAGATGGTGTGTATTAATACTTCTCCTCAGTAACGCTGAGTACACATGCTGCGTATTAATACTTCTCCTCAGTAACGCTGAGTACAGATGTGTGTATTAATACTTCTCCTCAGTAACGCTGAGTACAGATGGTGTGTATTAATACTTCTCCTCAGTAACGCTGAGTACAGATGTGTGTATTAATACTTCTCCTCAGTAACGCTGAGTACAGATGTGTGTATTAATACTTCTCCTCAGTAACGCTGAGTACAGATGTGTGTATTAATACTTCTCCTCAGTAACGCTGAGTACACACGCTGTGTATTAATACTTCTCCTCAGTAACGCTGAGTACACACGCTGTGTATTAATACTTCTCCTCAGTAACGCTGAGTACACACGCTGTGTATTAATACTTCTCCTCAGTAACGCTGAGTACACACGCTGTGTATTAATACTTCTCCTCAGTAACGCTGAGTACACACGCTGTGTATTAATACTTCTCCTCAGTAACGCTGAGTACACACGCTGTGTATTAATACTTCTCCTCAGTAACGCTGAGTACACACGCTGTGTATTAATACTTCTCCTCAGTAACGCTGAGTACACACGCTGTGTATTAATACTTCTCCTCAGTAACGCTGAGTACACACGCTGTGTATTAATACTTCTCCTCAGTAACGCTGAGTACACACGCTGTGTATTAATACTTCTCCTCAGTAACGCTGAGTACACACGCTGTGTATTAATACTTCTCCTCAGTAACGCCGAGTACACACGCTGTGTATTAATACTTCTCCTCTGTAACGCCGAGTACACACGCTGTGTATTAAGACTTCTCCTCAGTAACGCCGAGTACACACGCTGTGTATTAATACTTGTCCTCAGTAACGCCGAGTACACACGCTGTGTATTAATACTTGTCCTCAGTAACGCCGAGTACAGATGGTGTGTATTAATACTTCTCCTCAGTAACGCTGAGTACAGATGGTGTGTATTAATACTTCTCCTCAGTAACGCTGAGTACACACGCTGCGTATTAATACTTCTCCTCAGTAACGCTGAGTACACACGCTGCGTATTAATACTTCTCCTCGGTAACGCTGAGTACAGATGGTGTGTATTAATACTTCTCCTCAGTAACGCTGAGTACAGATGGTGTGTATTAATACTTCTCCTCAGTAACGCTGAGTACACATGCTGCGTATTAATACTTCTCCTCAGTAACGCTGAGTACAGATGTGTGTATTAATACTTCTCCTCAGTAACGCTGAGTACAGATGGTGTGTATTAATACTTCTCCTCAGTAACGCTGAGTACACATGCTGCGTATTAATACTTCTCCTCAGTAACGCTGAGTACAGATGTGTGTATTAATACTTCTCCTCAGTAACGCTGAGTACAGATGGTGTGTATTAATACTTCTCCTCAGTAACGCTGAGTACAGATGTGTGTATTAATACTTCTCCTCAGTAACGCTGAGTACAGATGTGTGTATTAATACTTCTCCTCAGTAACGCTGAGTACACACGCTGTGTATTAATACTTCTCCTCAGTAACGCTGAGTACACACGCTGTGTATTAATACTTCTCCTCAGTAACGCTGAGTACACACGCTGTGTATTAATACTTCTCCTCAGTAACGCTGAGTACACACGCTGTGTATTAATACTTCTCCTCAGTAACGCTGAGTACACACGCTGTGTATTAATACTTCTCCTCAGTAACGCTGAGTACACACGCTGTGTATTAATACTTCTCCTCAGTAACGCTGAGTACACACGCTGTGTATTAATACTTCTCCTCAGTAACGCCGAGTACACACGCTGTGTATTAATACTTCTCCTCAGTAACGCCGAGTACACACGCTGTGTATTAATACTTCTCCTCAGTAACGCCGAGTACACACGCTGTGTATTAATACTTGTCCTCAGTAACGCCGAGTACAGATGGTGTGTATTAATACTTGTCCTCAGTAACGCCGAGTACACATGCTGTGTATTAATACTTGTCCTCAGTAACGCCGAGTACACACGCTGTGTATTAATACTTCTCCTCAGTAACGCCGAGTACACACGCTGTGTATTAATACTTGTCCTCAGTAACGCCGAGTACAGATGGTGTGTATTAATACTTGTCCTCAGTAACGCCGAGTACACACGCTGTGTATTAATACTTGTCCTCAGTAACGCCGAGTACAGATGGTGTGTATTAATACTTGTCCTCAGTAACGCCGAGTACACATGCTGTGTATTAATACTTCTCCTCAGTAACGCTGAGTACACACGCTGTGTATTAATACTTGTCCTCAGTAACGCCGAATACACATGCTGTGTATTAATACTTGTCCTCAGTAACGCCGAGTACACACGCTGTGTATTAATACTTGTCCTCAGTAACGCCGAGTACACACGCTGTGTATTAATACTTGTCCTCAGTAACGCTGAGTACAGATGGTGTGTATTAATACTTCTCCTCAGTAACGCTGAGTACAGATGTGTGTATTAATACTTCTCCTCAGTAACGTTGAGTACAGATGTGTGTATTAATACTTCTCCTCAGTAACGCTGAGTACAGATGGTGTGTATTAATACTTCTCCTCAGTAACGCTGAGTACACACGCTGCGTATTAATACTTCTCCTCAGTAACGCTGAGTACACACGCTGCGTATTAATACTTCTCCTCGGTAACGCTGAGTACACACGCTGCGTATTAATACTTCTCCTCAGTAACGCTGAGTACACACGCTGCGTATTAATACTTCTCCTCAGTAACGCTGAGTACAGATGTGTGTATTAATACTTCTCCTCAGTAACGTTGAGTACAGATGTGTGTACTAATACTTCTCCTCAGTAACGCTGAGTACAGATGGTGTGTATTAATACTTCTCCTCAGTAACGCTGAGTACAGATGGTGTGTATTAATACTTCTCCTCAGTAACGCTGAGTACAGATGGTGTGTATTAATACTTCTCCTCAGTAACGCTGAGTACAGATGGTGTGTATTAATACTTCTCCTCAGTAACGCTGAGTACAGATGTGTGTATTAATACTTCTCCTCAGTAACGCTGAGTACAGATGGTGTGTATTAATACTTCTCCTCAGTAACGCTGAGTACACATGCTGCGTATTAATACTTCTCCTCAGTAACGCTGAGTACAGATGTGTGTATTAATACTTCTCCTCAGTAACGCTGAGTACAGATGTGTGTATTAATACTTCTCCTCAGTAACGCTGAGTACACACGCTGTGTATTAATACTTCTCCTCAGTAACGCCGAGTACACACGCTGTGTATTAATACTTCTCCTCAGTAACGCCGAGTACACACGCTGTGTATTAATACTTCTCCTCAGTAACGCCGAGTACACACGCTGTGTATTAATACTTGTCCTCAGTAACGCCGAGTACAGATGGTGTGTATTAATACTTGTCCTCAGTAACGCCGAGTACACATGCTGTGTATTAATACTTGTCCTCAGTAACGCCGAGTACACACGCTGTGTATTAATACTTCTCCTCAGTAACGCCAGTACACACGCTGTGTATTAATACTTGTCCTCAGTAACGCCGAGTACAGATGGTGTGTATTAATACTTCTCCTCAGTAACGCCGAGTACACACGCTGTGTATTAATACTTGTCCTCAGTAACGCCGAGTACACACGCTGTGTATTAATACTTGTCCTCAGTAACGCCGAGTACAGATGGTGTGTATTAATACTTCTCCTCAGTAACGCTGAGTACAGATGGTGTGTATTAATACTTCTCCTCAGTAACGCTGAGTACACACGCTGCGTATTAATACTTCTCCTCAGTAACGCTGAGTACACACGCTGCGTATTAATACTTCTCCTCGGTAACGCTGAGTACAGATGGTGTGTATTAATACTTCTCCTCAGTAACGCTGAGTACAGATGGTGTGTATTAATACTTCTCCTCAGTAACGCTGAGTACAGATGGTGTGTATTAATACTTCTCCTCAGTAACGCTGAGTACACATGCTGCGTATTAATACTTCTCCTCAGTAACGCTGAGTACAGATGTGTGTATTAATACTTCTCCTCAGTAACGCTGAGTACAGATGGTGTGTATTAATACTTCTCCTCAGTAACGCTGAGTACACATGCTGCGTATTAATACTTCTCCTCAGTAACGCTGAGTACAGATGTGTGTATTAATACTTCTCCTCAGTAACGCTGAGTACAGATGGTGTGTATTAATACTTCTCCTCAGTAACGCTGAGTACAGATGTGTGTATTAATACTTCTCCTCAGTAACGCTGAGTACAGATGTGTGTATTAATACTTCTCCTCAGTAACGCTGAGTACACACGCTGTGTATTAATACTTCTCCTCAGTAACGCTGAGTACACACGCTGTGTATTAATACTTCTCCTCAGTAACGCTGAGTACACACGCTGTGTATTAATACTTCTCCTCAGTAACGCTGAGTACACACGCTGTGTATTAATACTTCTCCTCAGTAACGCTGAGTACACACGCTGTGTATTAATACTTCTCCTCAGTAACGCTGAGTACACACGCTGTGTATTAATACTTCTCCTCAGTAACGCTGAGTACACACGCTGTGTATTAATACTTCTCCTCAGTAACGCTGAGTACACACGCTGTGTATTAATACTTCTCCTCAGTAACGCTGAGTACACACGCTGTGTATTAATACTTCTCCTCAGTAACGCCGAGTACACACGCTGTGTATTAATACTTCTCCTCAGTAACGCCGAGTACACACGCTGTGTATTAATACTTGTCCTCAGTAACGCCGAGTACACACGCTGTGTATTAATACTTGTCCTCAGTAACGCCGAGTACACACGCTGTGTATTAATACTTGTCCTCAGTAACGCCGAGTACACATGCTGTGTATTAATACTTCTCCTCAGTAACGCTGAGTACACACGCTGTGTATTAATACTTGTCCTCAGTAACGCCGAATACACATGCTGTGTATTAATACTTGTCCTCAGTAACGCCGAGTACACACGCTGTGTATTAATACTTGTCCTCAGTAACGCTGAGTACAGATGTGTGTATTAATACTTCTCCTCAGTAACGCTGAGTACAGATGGTGTGTATTAATACTTCTCCTCAGTAACGCTGAGAACAGATGTGTGTATTAATACTTGTCCTCAGTAACGCTGAGTACAGATGGTGTGTATTAATACTTCTCCTCAGTAACGCTGAGTACAGATGTGTGTATTAATACTTCTCCTCAGTAACGCTGAGTACACACGCTGTGTATTAATACTTCTCCTCAGTAACGCTGAGTACACACGCTGTGTATTAATACTTGTCCTCAGTAACGCTGAGTACAGATGCTGCGTATTAATACTTGTCCTCAGTAACGCTGAGTACAGATGTGTGTATTAATACTTCTCCTCAGTAACGCTGAGTACAGATGGTGTGTATTAATACTTCTCCTCAGTAACGCTGAGTACACACGCTGCGTATTAATACTTCTCCTCAGTAACGCTTAGTACAGATGGTGTGTATTAATACTTCTCCTCAGTAACGCTGAGTACACACGCTGTGTATTAATACTTCTCCTCAGTAACGCTGAGTACACACGCTGCGTATTAATACTTCTCCTCAGTAACGCTGAGTACACATGCTGCGTATTAATACTTCTCCTCAGTAACGCTGAGTACACATGCTGTGTATTAATACTTCTCCTCAGTAACGCTGAGTACAGATGGTGTGTATTAATACTTCTCCTCAGTAACGCTGAGTACAGATGGTGTGTATTAATACTTCTCCTCAGTAACGCTGAGTACAGATGGTGTGTACTAATACTTCTCCTCAGTAACGCTGAGTACAGATGGTGTGTATTAATACTTCTCCTCAGTAACGCTGAGTACACACGCTGTGTATTAATACTTCTCCTCAGTAACGCTGAGTACACACGCTGTGTATTAATACTTCTCCTCAGTAACGCTGAGTACACACGCTGTGTATTAATACTTCTCCTCAGTAACGCTGAGTACAGATGGTGTGTATTAATACTTCTCCTCAGTAACGCTGAGTACACACGCTGCGTATTAATACTTCTCCTCAGTAACGCTGAGTACAGATGGTGTGTATTAATACTTCTCCTCAGTAACGCTGAGTACAGATGGTGTGTATTAATACTTCTCCTCAGTAACGCTGAGTACACATGCTGCGTATTAATACTTCTCCTCAGTAACGCTGAGTACAGATGGTGTGTATTAATACTTCTCCTCAGTAACGCTGAGTACACACGCTGCGTATTAATACTTCTCCTCAGTAACGCTGAGTACACACGCTGTGTATTAATACTTCTCCTCAGTAACGCTGAGTACACATGCTGCGTATTAATACTTCTCCTCAGTAACGCCGAGTACAGATGGTGTGTATTAATACTTCTCCTCAGTAACGCTGAGTACACACGCTGCGTATTAATACTTCTCCTCAGTAACGCTGAGTACACACGCTGTGTATTAATACTTCTCCTCAGTAACGCTGAGTACAGATGGTGTGTATTAATACTTCTCCTCAGTAACGCCGAGTACAGATGGTGTGTATTAATACTTCTCCTCAGTAACGCTGAGTACACATGCTGCGTATTAATACTTCTCCTCAGTAACGCTGAGTACAGATGGTGTGTATTAATACTTCTCCTCAGTAACGTTGAGTACAGATGTGTGTATTAATACTTCTCCTCAGTAACGTTGAGTACAGATGTGTGTATTAATACTTCTCCTCAGTAACGTTGAGTACAGATGTGTGTATTAATACTTCTCCTCAGTAACGCTGAGTACAGATGGTGTGTATTAATACTTCTCCTCAGTAACGCTGAGTACAGATGGTGTGTATTAATACTTCTCCTCAGTAACGCTGAGTACACACGCTGTGTATTAATACTTGTCCTCAGTAACGCTGAGTACAGATGGTGTGTATTAATACTTCTCCTCAGTAACGCTGAGTACAGATGTGTGTATTAATACTTCTCCTCAGTAACGCTGAGTACAGATGTGTGTATTAATACTTCTCCTCAGTAACGCTGAGTACAGATGGTGTGTATTAATACTTCTCCTCAGTAACGCTGAGTACACATGCTGCGTATTAATACTTCTCCTCAGTAACGCTGAGTACAGATGGTGTGTATTAATACTTCTCCTCAGTAACGCTGAGTACACATGCTGCGTATTAATACTTCTCAGTAACGCTGAGTACAGATGGTGTGTATTAATACTTCTCCTCAGTAACGCTGAGTACACACGCTGCGTATTAATACTTCTCCTCAGTAACGCTGAGTACAGATGGTGTGTATTAATACTTCTCCTCAGTAACGCTGAGTACAGATGGTGTGTATTAATACTTCTCCTCAGTAACGCTGAGTACACACGCTGCGTATTAATACTTCTCCTCAGTAACGCTGAGTACACATGCTGTGTATTAATACTTCTCCTCAGTAACGCTGAGTACACATGCTGTGTATTAATACTTCTCCTCAGTAACGCTGAGTACACATGCTGTGTATTAATACTTCTCCTCAGTAACGCTGAGTACACATGCTGTGTATTAATACTTCTCCTCAGTAACGCTGAGTACAGATGTGTGTATTAATACTTCTCCTCAGTAACGCTGAGTACAGATGGTGTGTATTAATACTTCTCCTCAGTAACGCTGAGTACAGATGTGTGTATTAATACTTCTCCTCAGTAACGCTGAGTACAGATGGTGTGTATTAATACTTCTCCTCAGTAACGCTGAGTACAGATGTGTGTATTAATACTTCTCCTCAGTAACGCTGAGTACAGATGGTGTGTATTAATACTTCTCCTCAGTAACGCTGAGTACACACGCTGTGTATTAATACTTGTCCTCAGTAACGCTGAGTACAGATGCTGTATTAATACTTGTCCTCAGTAACGCTGAGTACAGATGTGTGTATTAATACTTCTCCTCAGTAACGCTGAGTACACACGCTGCGTATTAATACTTCTCCTCAGTAACGCTGAGTACACACGCTGCGTATTAATACTTCTCCTCAGTAACGCTGAGTACACACGCTGCGTATTAATACTTCTCCTCAGTAACGCTGAGTACACACGCTGTGTATTAATACTTCTCCTCAGTAACGCTGAGTACACACGCTGTGTATTAATACTTCTCCTCAGTAACGCTGAGTACAGATGGTGTGTATTAATACTTCTCCTCAGTAACGCTGAGTACAGATGTGTGTATTAATACTTCTCCTCAGTAACGCTGAGTACAGATGTGTGTATTAATACTTCTCCTCAGTAACGCTGAGTACAGATGTGTGTATTAATACTTCTCCTCAGTAACGCTGAGTACAGATGTGTGTATTAATACTTCTCCTCAGTAACGCTGAGTACAGATGTGTGTATTAATACTTCTCCTCAGTAACGCTGAGTACAGATGGTGTGTATTAATACTTCTCCTCAGTAACGCTGAGTACAGATGGTGTGTATTAATACTTCTCCTCAGTAACACTGAGTACAGATGGTGTGTATTAATACTTCTCCTCAGTAACGCTGAGTACAGATGGTGTGTATTAATACTTCTCCTCAGTAACGCTGAGTACAGATGGTGTGTATTAATACTTCTCCTCAGTAACGCTGAGTACAGATGGTGTGTATTAATACTTCTCCTCAGTAACGCTGAGTACAGATGGTGTGTATTAATACTTCTCCTCAGTAACGTGAGTACAGATGGTGTATTAATACTTCTCCTCAGTAACGCTGAGTACAGATGGTGTGTATTAATACTTCTCCTCAGTAACGCTGAGTACACACGCTGTGTATTAATACTTCTCCTCAGTAACACTGAGTACAGATGGTGTGTATTAATACTTCTCCTCAGTAACGCTGAGTACACGCTGTGTATTAATACTTCTCCTCAGTAACGCTGAGTACAGATGTGTGTATTAATCTTTCCTCAGTAACGCTGAGTACAGATGGTGTGTATTAATACTTCTCCTCAGTAACGCTGAGTACAGATGGTGTGTATTAATACTTCTCCTCAGTAACGCTGAGTACAGATGTGTGTATTAATACTTCTCCTCAGTAACGCTGAGTACAGATGGTGTGTATTAATACTTCTCCTCAGTAACCTGAGTACAGATGGTGTGTATTAATACTTCTCCTCAGTAACGCTGAGTACAGATGTGTGTATTAATACTTCTCCTCAGTAACGCTGAGTACAGATGTGTGTATTAATACTTCTCCTCAGTAACGCTGAGTACAGATGTGTGTATTAATACTTCTCCTCAGTAACGCTGAGTACACATGCTGTGTATTAATACTTCTCCTCAGTAACGCTGAGTACAGATGTGTGTATTAATACTTCTCCTCAGTAACGCTGAGTACAGATGTGTGTATTAATACTTCTCCTCAGTAACGCTGAGTACACATGCTGTGTATTAATACTTCTCCTCAGTAACGCTGAGTACAGATGTGTGTATTAATACTTCTCCTCAGTAACGCTGAGTACACATGCTGTGTATTAATACTTCTCCTCAGTAACGTTGAGTACAGATGTGTGTATTAATACTTCTCCTCAGTAACGCTGAGTACAGATGGTGTGTATTAATACTTCTCCTCAGTAACGTTGAGTACAGATGTGTGTATTAATACTTCTCCTCAGTAACGTTGAGTACAGATGTGTGTATTAATACTTCTCCTCAGTAACGCTGAGTACAGATGGTGTGTATTAATACTTCTCCTCAGTAACGCTGAGTACAGATGGTGTGTATTAATACTTCTCCTCAGTAACGCTGAGTACACACGCTGTGTATTAATACTTGTCCTCAGTAACGCTGAGTACAGATGGTGTGTATTAATACTTCTCCTCAGTAACGCTGAGTACAGATGTGTGTATTAATACTTCTCCTCAGTAACGCTGAGTACAGATGGTGTGTATTAATACTTCTCCTCAGTAACGCTGAGTACAGATGGTGTGTATTAATACTTCTCCTCAGTAACGCTGAGTACACACGCTGCGTATTAATACTTCTCCTCAGTAACGCTGAGTACACATGCTGTGTATTAATACTTCTCCTCAGTAACGCTGAGTACAGATGTGTGTATTAATACTTCTCCTCAGTAACGCTGAGTACAGATGGTGTGTATTAATACTTCTCCTCAGTAACGCTGAGTACACACGCTGTGTATTAATACTTCTCCTCAGTAACGCTGAGTACAGATGGTGTGTATTAATACTTCTCCTCAGTAACGCTGAGTACAGATGGTGTGTATTAATACTTCTCCTCAGTAACGCTGAGTACACGCTGTGTATTAATACTTCTCCTCAGTAACGCTGAGTACACATGCTGTGTATTAATACTTCTCCTCAGTAACGCTGAGTACACATGCTGTGTATTAATACTTCTCCTCAGTAACGCTGAGTACACTGTGTATTAATACTTCTCCTCAGTAACGCTGAGTACACATGCTGTGTATTAATACTTTCCTCAGTAACGCTGAGTACAGATGTGTGTATTAATACTTCTCCTCAGTAACGCTGAGTACAGATGTGTGTATTAATACTTCTCCTCAGTAACGCTGAGTACAGATGTGTGTATTAATACTTCTCCTCAGTAACGCTGAGTACAGATGTGTGTATTAATACTTCTCCTCAGTAACGCTGAGTACAGATGTGTGTATTAATACTTCTCCTCAGTAACGCTGAGTACAGATGTGTGTATTAATACTTCTCCTCAGTAACGCTGAGTACACACGCTGTGTATTAATACTTGTCCTCAGTAACGCTGAGTACAGATGCTGCGTATTAATACTTGTCCTCAGTAACGCTGAGTACAGATGTGTGTATTAATACTTCTCCTCAGTAACGCTGAGTACACAGTGTGTATTAATACTTCTCCTCAGTAACGCTGAGTACACATGCTGCGTATTAATACTTCTCCTCAGTAACGCTGAGTACACACGCTGCGTATTAATACTTCTCCTCAGTAACGCTGAGTACACACGCTGTGTATTAATACTTCTCCTCAGTAACGCTGAGTACACACGCTGTGTATTAATACTTCTCCTCAGTAACGCTGAGTACAGATGGTGTGTATTAATACTTCTCCTCAGTAACGCTGAGTACAGATGTGTGTATTAATACTTCTCCTCAGTAACGCTGAGTACAGATGTGTGTATTAATACTTCTCCTCAGTAACGCTGAGTACAGATGTGTGTATTAATACTTCTCCTCAGTAACGCTGAGTACAGATGTGTGTATTAATACTTCTCCTCAGTAACGCTGAGTACAGATGTGTGTATTAATACTTCTCCTCAGTAACGCTGAGTACAGATGGTGTGTATTAATACTTCTCCTCAGTAACGCTGAGTACAGATGGTGTGTATTAATACTTCTCCTCAGTAACGCTGAGTACAGATGGTGTGTATTAATACTTCTCCTCAGTAACGCTGAGTACAGATGGTGTGTATTAATACTTCTCCTCAGTAACGCTGAGTACAGATGGTGTGTATTAATACTTCTCCTCAGTAACGCTGAGTACAGATGGTGTGTATTAATACTTCTCCTCAGTAACGTGAGTACAGATGGTGTGTATTAATACTTCTCCTCAGTAACGCTGAGTACAGATGGTGTGTATTAATACTTCTCCTCAGTAACGCTGAGTACACACGCTGTGTATTAATACTTCTCCTCAGTAACGCTGAGTACAGATGGTGTGTATTAATACTTCTCCTCAGTAACGCTGAGTACACATGCTGTGTATTAATACTTCTCCTCAGTAACGCTGAGTACAGATGTGTGTATTAATACTTCTCCTCAGTAACGCTGAGTACACATGCTGTGTATTAATACTTCTCCTCAGTAACGCTGAGTACAGATGTGTGTATTAATACTTCTCCTCAGTAACGCTGAGTACAGATGGTGTGTATTAATACTTCTCCTCAGTAACGCTGAGTACAGATGGTGTGTATTAATACTTCTCCTCAGTAACGCTGAGTACACATGCTGTGTATTAATACTTCTCCTCAGTAACGCTGAGTACAGATGTGTGTATTAATACTTCTCCTCAGTAACGCTGAGTACAGATGTGTGTATTAATACTTCTCCTCAGTAACGCTGAGTACACATGCTGTGTATTAATACTTCTCCTCAGTAACGCTGAGTACAGATGTGTGTATTAATACTTCTCCTCAGTAACGCTGAGTACAGATGTGTGTATTAATACTTCTCCTCAGTAACGCTGAGTACACATGCTGTGTATTAATACTTCTCCTCAGTAACGCTGAGTACAGATGTGTGTATTAATACTTCTCCTCAGTAACGCTGAGTACACATGCTGTGTATTAATACTTCTCCTCAGTAACGCTGAGTACAGATGTGTGTATTAATACTTCTCCTCAGTAACGCTGAGTACAGATGTGTGTATTAATACTTCTCCTCAGTAACGCTGAGTACAGATGTGTGTATTAATACTTCTCCTCAGTAACGCTGAGTACACATGCTGTGTATTAATACTTCTCCTCAGTAACGCTGAGTACAGATGTGTGTATTAATACTTCTCCTCAGTAACGCTGAGTACACATGCTGTGTATTAATACTTCTCCTCAGTAACGCTGAGTACAGATGTGTGTATTAATACTTCTCCTCAGTAACGCTGAGTACAGATGTGTGTATTAATACTTCTCCTCAGTAACGCTGAGTACACATTAAATGTAATCAGTTTAGCATCTTTGTTCGGCATTTTTAAGTCACTAATTACAAGTAATGCCATTTCTTTTTTTCACTTTTATGCTTTATGATAGTTCTGAAAGTTTGTAAATGTGGTAATATTTGATTTAATACTAGAAGAATTTCACCATTTCTTGTTTAGCTGATATTTATAGATGAGGTGCATCATCACAACCATTAAAGCCTCAGAATTTGAACAATAATTAGCAAATATTAGTCTCAAACCTTGATTGTCTCTCTTTGTTCTTAGACTCACTGTTATTGCACACACATGCTATTAAAAAGAGCAACCTGTGCTTCAAAAGAGACCAAATGACTGAAGACCTGAAGAAGGAGCTGACGGCCAAGCGAGCGTCTTTAGAGGTAAATTATTTACGTGGTTCACTGAATACTAGCTTGTATGGGACTTTGCTGCTACAGAGGCTGCAGACTGTTTAATCTTGTGTCTGACACTGTGTGTTGGTGTAGTCAGCTTCTGGAAAGGAGTCATCGGATGAGGACCTACTGCCCGGGAACTGGAGTAAGGAACAGCTGCAAATAAAGGAACTTTATTTTTACTTTATATTTACTTTTTGCAGCTGTGAGGAGAGAACAAGAGGCTGAAAGAAGGCAATGTTGAAGAGACACTGGATGCCGTGAGAGGTCATTTTATGATTTTAAAGAAACAAATAATTTGCAGTTGTGTAGACAAGATCACAAAATGCAGAGAAAATAAAGCAACATCAAATCTGTAAAGGAACAATAAACCCACAGTTGCATTTCCCCCTAATGTAATGCAGTTAAATGGGTACGTGTAGAGACAGTTGGCCAGTGTTGGCTGCTCCTTCATTCCACGGCGTCCGTTGTGTTTGGGTGACAGATGACAGTGAACGTAGCACAAATATCCAACCTTAGCAGATCAAACTGAAACTATCTAAACTGATAAATCTTTGCATCACTGAAAGTCAAAGCCTGAAAATGGCAGTTTCGCTTGGTCTGTCCGTCTGTCCATTACACACTTAACTTCAAGACATGGACATTAAGTTTGGACCGACACCTTCAGGCTGCCTGAACCCTGACAACATCCCCAGGATCCACCAGGACAGCAGGGCAGCAGTGACGGGGGGTAGCTTTGTAGTATTTTGAGTGAACTAGTCCTTTAAAAATATACAGCTGTTCTCGCTCACCTTAGCTTTGTGATGTTTGATTTGCAGGTGGGTTTCATTATATAAATTGGAAGGTTTCCTTCATTAAATATTAGTGAGAGCTACCATATCATCAGACACCACATGCAGAAGCTGTGGCTGTTGACCAGGTGGATGCAGAAGTGGAGGTCTGGTATGTGACTTTTTCAATGACTTCTTTCGACTTTGTTACTACTACCGGAAGCTCTGTTAAAAGAAGGGAGATATAAATCATTAGAAGACCAGGGTGCAAAATCTTAGAGTGTCTGCAGGTTTCAGTAAGCTTAATATAAGACATGTTAAGAGGTTTTACGCCATCTGATTATATTTAATTTAAAAAATTTAGGGACAATTTAGTGCCTTTTTTCGAAGCCTAAATCTCATGCATAGATATGTCACAGTCCATGAGGGAATATTCTGATTATAAAACGACTTGGCAGTGACCGTACACATTACCTGGGAAATCTGCATATTCAACTGTGTGGTACATGTGCATGTTAACTGGTTATTATGTGTATTGCCTAACCAGACAGGAAACCAGGAAGGTATTCCCACAATGGAAAGGTTAATGTCAATGGAGACACAGCAGTGTGGCAAGGCTCTCCCTTGCGTGGCACAGTAGCATTTTGCACTCTAATTCACGGTTTTTATTGGGAAATGTCTAGTCAGGGAGAAATAACTTGGTTAATATGCATACTGGGGAATGTGTATGATTGTATTTTCATAACTTTGTTGTGTAAAAACAAACTAAGTGATCACAGGTGTCTCTGATGTCAAAGTCCCTAGACGAAGGCTTAACGGTCTGCGGCCTGCGCATCCACGGCTCCACCAGCAGGGAAACCCTGTCCCAGAGACAATCTGGGGCACAAAGACATGGAATCCAAGCCACAACTCCATAACACAAAACTCAAAGCTATCGTTGGTGAGTGCGTTTAATTAAAGTTCCTACACATTACTCAGACAGTTCTTTTTACTACAGTACAATTACTGTTACCGCCAACATGGGAGAAAAATGATACCTTCCAAACATCATGTGAAAAGTCAAATCTGGGACCATCAGTTCAGATTTGTGAATCTCACAACAATGCAAACAAAAAGGCCACTTTGATGATGCCCTAAAAACACTCACCTGATCTATGTAAAGGTAGGCCTTTAAAGGACATTTTCGGTTGCGTGTACATATAGTATTTTGCAGATTGCATTAATATTCAGAAACTTATCTGAAATAAATCAAACGTGCTCCTTTGACTGTTTTATTGTGTTAATTCTGGATGGTAAATTTGGTGTGATAGAAAAATCAGTTATAAAGTAATGTTTTGATTTGTATTTGTGTTTTAAGTCACAGGCCACGCTCTGTGGAAACTTCCTAACATCAGCATCCACGATGTGAGAAAAACTGCAACAACGAAAGCTACGCCAAGCAAGCTACTGCAAAGAAGACTCCTCTGCCAGTTTTACCTTGTGTTCATGTATAATCCACAGGTAGAGTACATGCGAGTTAACATCAAGTCTACATAAAGTACAGTAAAAGTATAAATACTAATATGTAAGTAGTAACCTAGTATTACACAGTGCAAATACATAAATAGTAAACTATAAGTATGATGTTGACTTAAAGAAAACTTACGAGTATACTTGCAGTATAAAAACTATTAAACTAGTAGTTTACTGAGTTGTATACTTAAAAGTGTACTTTCATAAACTACAAATCTAGGCTAGAAGTATATAACTAGTAAACTAGCAGTATATCTATAAGTTCACTTCTAGTATAACTGCAGTACAAAATAAAACTAGTTGTACACTTTAAATATACTTAAAAGTATAATTTTATATACTAAAAAGTGGGCCTATTTAGTCCCAAGAAGTATTAAATTAGTACACTTACAAGTATGCTAGTAGTACTATGATCCAAGTACACTTAGTATGTAAGTGTACTTGGGAAATATACTTGAACGTTACTTAAGTTTACTTAGTAAAATAGACTTGAAGTATACTTTATTTAGGTAAGGACGTGCAGGGGAACCTCGAGTTAACCACCAACAGAACCTGCTCGGAGCAGTTTAGAGATGCGGCGTAAACTGCCATGGCAACAGACCTCGGTAACGCCCGTCCACCTTTCGGAGTACGGGTTAACCGGGAAGAGTGACAGAGTTACTCCTGAAGTTACTCCTGAGGGCAGGATAGCGGATTAAGCCGGGATTTTCCAGATATCCCGGCTAAATTAAGCCGTGACTCGGTTTCACGAAAGCAGCGGCACATAAGTTACTAGCCTGCTCCAGACCAGGCGAACAGCCGGGCTTAGTCAATGCCGGGGCCTGATCTGTGCAGTCAGCGCTCACCGGTCACAAATGATGAAAACGCTACCTGTGCAGACTGTTGGGTCCCAACATTGAGCTCGGCTCGGAGCCATGCCTTGACCGTTCACAGGTGATCTGTACTGGGCTCAGATTTGTCACTAGTGGGATGTTCCTGAATGTAGTAGGAGATGCTGCAAAGCCACTGTTTGCCGCACCATCAGAAGTGTGTATTTGGACATTTTCATAACCTTCCCCGGCCACAGAAGAATGAACTACAGTGGGGGAAATAAGTATTTGACCCCTTGCTGATTTTGCAGGTTTGCCCACTTACAAAGAATGCAACGATCTATAATTTTAATCATATGTACATTCTAACAGTGAAAGACAGAATCCCAAAGAAAATTCCAGAAAATCACATCATATGAATTTATTAAAATTGATAACCATCTGATGAGGAAAAACAAGTATTTGACCCCCTGGACAAACAGCATGTTAATATTTTGTAGAAAAGCCATTATTGGCCAGCACAGATGTCAAACGGTTTTTATAGTTGGTGACAAGGTTTGTGCACATTTCGGCAGGGATGTTGGCCCACTCCTCCCTGCAGACAGCCTCCAAATCATTCAGGTTCCGAGGTTGTCGCCTGGCAACTCGAATTTTAAGCTCCCTCCAAAGATTTTCAATTGGATTCAGGTCTGGAGACTGGCTAGGCCACTCCAGAACCTTGATGTGCTTCTTCTTCAGCCACTCTTTTGTTGCTTTGGCGGTGTGCTTAGGGTCGTTGTCGTGCTGAAACACCCATCCTCGACCCATCTTCAGCTCTCTCACTGAGGGAAGGAGATGTTGGTCCAGAATTCCACGATACATGGCCCCGTCCATCCTCCCCTCAATACGATGGAGTTGTCCCGTCCCCTTGGCTGAAAAGCACCCCCAAAGCATGATGTTGCCACCACCATGCTTGACGGTGGGGATGGTGTTCTTTGGGTTGTACTCGGTGTTCTTTGCCCTCCAAACACGACGAGTTGAGTTGAGGCCAAAAAGTTCTATTTTGGTCTCATCTGACCACATCACCTTCTTCCAGGCCTCTTCTGAGTCGTCCAGGTGGTGAATGGCGAACTTCATGCGGGCCTGTACATGTTTCTTCTTGAGCAGGGGGACCTTGCGTGCGCTGCAGGATTTCAATCCATGACAGCGTAGTGTGTTACCAACCGTTTCTTTTGTAACTGTGGTCCCAGCTGCCTTCAGTTGATTCATCAGTTCCCCCCTTGTGGTTTTGGGATGATTCCTCACCGTTCGCATGATCAGGGACACCCCACGAGGCGAGATCTTGTGTGGAGGCCCAGACCGAGGGAGGTTGGCGGTGGTGTGGTGCTTTTCCATTTCCTGATAACTGCACCGACAGTTGATCTTTTCTCTCCAAGTTGCTTTCCGATTCTCTTGTAGCCCATCCCAGCCTTGTGCAGATCTACAATCTTGTCCCTGATGTCCGTAGAAAGCTCTTTGGTCTTGCCCATGGTGGTGATGTTGGATGCTGGTTGTTTGGGTGTTGACAGGTGTCTTTTATACAGGTAACGAGGTGAGGCAGGTGTATTTGATGTAGATAATTGGTTGGGATTGGGGCTGTGTCTTAAAGAAAGACTAACTGGCTTGTAGGAGCCAGAATACTTGCTGTTTGGTAGGGGGTCAAATACTTGTTTTTCCTCATCAGATGGTTATCAGTTTTTATAAATTCATATGATGTGATTTTCTGGAATTTTCTTTGGGATTCTGTCTTTCACTGTTAGAATGTACATATGATTAAAATTGTAGATTGTTGCATTCTTTGTAAGTGGGCAAACCTGCAAAATCAGCAAGGGGTCAAATACTTTTTTCCCCCACTGTATATCAAGGAAGGATTCTACAACATTGCAGCGAACATGAATTGGGCTACACATCACAAAAGAAACGTTAGAACGGGTGGACCACTCTTCTTTCCTCTTTTATACAGGACTCCCTTATGCTATCGGTGCGCTGGACTGTGCACACATTAGGATAAAGCGAGGATCACAAGGTAAGCCACACAATTTGTTTGGATAAGCATCTTGACCATCATGACGTTGTCAAAGTTTTACTCTACGTTGATGTAACCATCACACTTTGTGTTCTCAGGTGAATTCTCTGGTGTGCTGCTGGGAGACGAGGTCAGACATTTTTACTTCCTTTGCGGACCCCCAGACAGCAGCACAACGCACATAATCTTGCCCACGCAATAACAAGGGCCCGAACAGAAATGGCATTTGGCCTTCCCAAGTCCAGTTTCCAGCGCCTTCCCCACCTGAGGGTCACCCCAGACGGGCCTGTGACATCACTGTTGCATGCGCTGTCCTTCACAACATTGCCTGTCTCAGGAAGGAAAGGGCTCCTGGAGTGGCCTTGGAGATGGACTGGGACAGGATAATGTCAATGGCAGCCTGATCGCAGACCAATACGTTGTTAACTATTTCAGTTGATTTATTGCTTTTTCGTGTATTCAACAAAGGTGAGGACACAATGTTTTTCTTTTAATGAGGTCACTGAGAGCTTGGGAGAGAAAAAAATAATGATTAATAAGTTGTGCAGGCGCCTACAGTCATACTTACAGCGTGCATTGAATCATGACCGACTTCTTTTTGTAGTCCACTTTCTTTAGTGTCTCTCTCTCTTTTGTGATATTTGATTTGTATGTCTGCTAATTCAGTTTGTTTTTTAAGTGTATTCTGTACAGTAATCCTGTAAGACACATATCAGTTACAGAGCATGAACTGTGCATAGTAAGATGTCCTCTTGTCTTGATTGCACTATTTGTTCAATCTTACTGCTTCACCTAGGTATTTATCCCATTGTGTTAGTAGATCATATCGTGTGTGTGTGTGTGTATAAATATATATATATAGTTACTCATACATCTCTTACTTTACTATTGTTTGTATGTTGTTCCTCAAATGTAAGTTGCTTTGGATACAAGCGTCTGCCAAATGAGTAAATGTAAGTTAATACTTCCTATGTTCCCAGATTGGCTCTCGGGCAGTACACCGTCTGAGTCCTGTTCAGTGACTTCTTTTCCATTATGGATTAAAGTATTTCCACAAGAGTGACATGATACCTCCAGCCTTCTTGAGTCTCCTGATCGTCTACTGCAGAAGTTCTTTCACTCTGCCACATTAACCAAACTCATATTAAGCTAGCGTGCGCAGGCGCCTGGCCTTTATGCCTTTAATGAATAATACTCACTGGATTCACGTTATCCTCGGTAGCTCCACAAGTCAGAGTCAGTGGCTGCCCCCCCCGACTCTGTGATCGACCGTGTGGTCTCTTGAAGAAAGCTGCGGACGCACATTTATCTGAATTACTTCCACCTGGCTCGACATAGTCGCACCTTCTGAGCCTGGTTTGGCGTTCATGAAACCGATAAAGCCGGGATGCACCGATCGCACAAT
Source organism: Micropterus salmoides (assembly GCF_014851395.1). Taxonomy (NCBI): domain Eukaryota; kingdom Metazoa; phylum Chordata; class Actinopteri; order Centrarchiformes; family Centrarchidae; genus Micropterus; species Micropterus salmoides. The sequence continues at coordinate 57,136,998 of NW_024040040.1, read as the reverse complement.
GTCAAGCCTGGCTTTATCTCTTATCCTGGATTTCTAAATTCTGCTTTTGTGAAACAGCCCTCTGAAGTTACCTGGATAAGCCAGTTACCCCGCTTCGTAGTACAGGCCACAGCTGTGGGGAACATTAATCGCACACAACCAGGAAGCATCCCAGGCATCTCATTGGACGCTAGTGATGGGAAAAGTCAGTCTTTTGAAAGACTCGAGTCACCAAATCTCGTTCATTAAAATGAACTAATATTTTTTGTGTCATTTTTTTCATTTTAACTTGGCTGGTTATTGCGGCGCTGCAGCCCACAGCGCAGTTCTCAAACACAGAAGGCTGCTCTAAGTATAATGCACAAATTCACCTCCTGATCGTTCTCCATCATGGTTCTATAAAGCCCCAAATTCAAACCATGTAAGAACCACAGAAATATGTTGTCAATATTCGGTCACAATCTTTCCTGAGTTTACAACCAGACCGGATCACTATATCTCTAAAGTGCTCATTCCTGTGTAGTGTTATGAAGAAATAAAACACACTCTTATTAAATTTAATAATAATCTCAAACACTGCAGGTTGTTCACCAGTCAGGAGCTGCGAAACACAGCAGGGCTCTGTCCATGAATAAAAAGCCTGCCGAGTGAAGACAGACTCTGAGAACGACTCGTTCCTGCTCCACAGTAGCGAGATGTCACGTGACAAATGAACGACTCAAACCCAGAGACCCACAGAGTCCTGAACTAATCAGTTCTGTTTCCTGTGCTGACGGAGCCCAGGCAGCTGCTGTGTGCTCACTGAGACGACCCCTTCCTCCTGAGTCACATGCAAGATCAGGTCAAATGAACGAAACGTTCTTTGAACGACACAACACTACTGGACGCCCTCACGGGGGACGCAGGCGTGTCAGGGCGACGACGGTCCAGCTGTGAAACCAAACACTTGCTGTTTGATTCATTTTGAAGTCTACGAGTTTAAAGAACATCTTCTAGTTTCTTCTGACAGTCCTCTGCACCGGAACCAGGAGCTCTGTTTGACAGGAACAGCTGTCCGTCCAAGGCAGGTTAAATCAAGGGCAGCTGGACTGAAGAAGGATGAGAGACGAAACGTCTTCGACCAAGTCCAGTTGCTCTTGATTGAGTCTGTTTGGAATAAACACCTTCGGCTCACCAGTTACCTGCTCCGTGTCTGCGTCTCTGGGTCCTAAAGCTGCGTTTCCAGTAACAGAACCAGCTGATATGAATTTGCACTGACAAGGTGCAGGACTGCTTTCTGTTTACTGATAATGTCAGCTGGCGCTCGGTTTACCAGCGGCGGCCCGTCAGAGTCTGCAAAGCCTCCTCTGCTGGCCTAGAAATAGTCCAAACATGAAAAGACTAAATATCCATCCATCGTCCATAGCGTTTACCCCGCTTATCCTGCGCACAGGGTCGCGGGGTAAACAAAACATATTTTAATTAACGTTATTTCGTTAAATAAACTATCAGTTGCGCTGCTTCCACACAGTGCAGCTCATATTAGGGCTTTTATCCAATCAGATGTTCCCATCTTGCTGTCTCAGCCCTGAAACGCATTAAAACGTCTTAAAGAAATCCGACTGGGCAGGATCGACTGTCAGCACTGGTCTCCATGGCAATCGAGAGGAACGTGTCATGAAGAATTTCTAAAGAAATAAAATGATGAGCAGCTTTGGTAAGTTTGATTTTTATACATCACTGCTAGCTGGGCCTCTGTTTCAACAACAGACAAAGGAGGTCAACAGACAGACTGCTAGCGTTTGCTTCTAGCTGCCTGTTGCTGCTGGTGTGAGACCGAGCGTCTTGTTGGCGTGGGGATTTAGGCGCGGCAGCTCGGCTGGGATATCTGGGGAAGCCTGTTGAATGCTGATTGTGTTTGCTTGGTAATGGTGAGTTTGTTCTTGTTTCTGTGGAAGTGATTTGGGCGATGCGTTTTATATTTGCGGTGCAGCATCCAGTCAAACTGCGTAATACGGCCTCTTGAATACAAACACGACTGCACGCGTGCAGCCAGGGGCCAAAAGCGTTTTGGTTTGCCTTTCCATTTTTTTCCACTGGTAATAAACCCGAAAAGAATGTGCTGCAGAATTCACTCAATCATACCACAAAATATCATTATATTCCACAAAAAGTTCAATTAATTAAGGTAAAATGCTTCAAACCATTTCTTTAACACTGGATAAACATGTCAGCTAAATCAGTAAATGCAAATCAAGGTTAATCACATCAAACTACCAAATAGTTATAAACCAAATTAATACCAGTAATCCACTTTTTATATACTCTTTGTATGTATTTGTTTTTAAAAACTGTTAATTCACCAGCCTCAATTGTTTATCAATTATTTTCCTTTACTCCATTCTTCAAACATCAGTCATCACCTGTTAATACATTTCACACATTGTGTCAGTCTGAGATTCAAAGAACATGTCGTCCGTTGTAAACTCGCCAACTTTTCTCCATCTGATTTACTGAAGCATCTGCTGAAGCAGCGACGTGACACTCACAGAAAGAAACTCCGGCAGCTGCTGTCACTGACGCTGGACTCGTGGGGAGAGAGCGCCGTCGACGGATGTGCGGAAACTTAACACCGTTGCACAAACCTGTCCAAAGCTAGAAAACAGCTGGGTTGTCGAGATCAGCGCTTACTTTTATCTCCCAGTATTAAGTGAATATTACTTTTAAAGGAGGATATATTACTTAGTACTGAGTAACTTTCCCAACACTGCTGATGTCAGGATATACGCTCTCTCCTAAGCTGTCATTACATTTCACATTTCAGTTTTGTCATCTCAGTGACAAATATGCTGTTACTGTCAGAGGCTCCAACACTTTTACTTTTACGTTGTGCTCGTTTATCCAGATCCCTCCAGCTCGTCGAGGAGAGCCTTCATATTTCTCATCTCTTTCAGGATTTTATAGAGAGCGTCTTTGCCTCTGGCTGTAGGCAGAAACTTAAGAATGTCTCTCATCTGGTCGTGTGTGGTTTGTTTGGCTCTCACAGCTTCATAGTTCTCACTTGAGATCAGCCCCTTTTCCATGAGGTTATCCAGGATGGCTGCTGTGTCGCTCACTCTGTTAATCAGAGCTGTCCGATGGCGATCCACAAAATGCTGACCTGAGGACGTCACGGAACATCAAACAAACAGTGAATACTAGAAGTTGTAATGGTCACATGGTTGAACTATGTCAAGTCATCTTCTCATTTCTCAATCCTAATTTAATTCTTGCATATTAAATGTGTTTTTTTTACCATGTTCATGATCAGTGCTTTGGGTTTTGTAGTCTCCTGAAAAAGAAACAGGTCACAAAGCTCATTAGTTACTGGATATAGCTCATGCCCAGGGTTGGGGAGTAACAGATTATCCAGTTATGGAGAAACATACTTCCCGATGAACACGTGGAGCAAGTCCTCCTCCTTCGTTATAACAGAGTGTCGACTGAATGTGTAACCAGTGGCGCCTGCGTACTACACTCAACTCGAACTGTGAAGGAAGCTAACGTCATTTTACAGGAGCTTTTACCTGATTTGATTTATGATTTATTTCTTTTTAAACTTTAAATAGGTGGTTTGTTAAAAAATGCAGTGGATGTTCTTAACCTATGTACTAAAAGACAGCCTTCCTTTCTTGGATGGTGAGGTTGGAAGGGGGGGCCTTCGCATTAGAAAGGGCTGCAGATAGCTTTAGTCTGAGCTGTTCCGCTTCTGTTTCTGTTAATTTGTTTTTCCTAATGGTCCATTCTGTGGCTGTGGTGTGATGGCAAAGCTTGCTCTGGTATGTTAGTTCCCTTTCTGGTTTTTCACCCATCTGTTGTCTGGTTCTGTGTTGCGGGGTTGTTCTCCTTTCTCCTCCAAGATAATTCTCCTGCTCTGTTAGTGCAGCTCGCTCTGGACTGTAGGTTTTGGAATTTCCGGGTCTGTCTTTCTTTGCTTTGTTGTGCTGAGATAGCTGTGCTTTCTTGATGAAGTCCATGACCTTTCCCAGTGCTGTACTGGGCAGTATGTTTCTAGTTTGTGGTGTATGTTGTCCAATTCTTTGTTCAGGGCTTCAATTGTGAAGTGTATCTGTCTCACTCTCTCGTTCAGTAGCTGGTGTTGCGCTTTCTCCAGGATTATTCCGGCTCTGTGTCCTTTCACCTTGGAGGCTGTTGGGAATGAGTTTGTGTTGTCTGCATCTCAGGTTGAATCGTAGATGGTTCCTGTAGTCTGCAATTTTCCTGGCTGTCCTTTCATACTCCTGTACCAATCTGAGGATGTTCATCCCAAAATGATTAGCAAGAGTATCTGCAGCCCTTTCTAATGCGAAGGCCCCCCCTTCCAACCTCACCATCCAAGAAAGGAAGGCTGTGACATCTCTGAGCAAGGATCAAAACATCACTGTCCTACCTGCGGACAAAGGAAGATGCACAGTAGTCCTTCACCCAGCCGACTACCAGAACAAAGTCAACACACTACTAATGGACACAAACACGTATGAGACACTGAGACGAGACCCAAGAAAAGACTTGGCCTCGGGTAACGACTGTCGTTACCACAGCCAGGAACACTAACGAACCAGCGGTATCGACAATCCTGGCAAACGACCCCACTGAGGTTAAATCAGTCAGTCAGAACTGAAGAAGCCTCTTGGATGAAGGACGAAACGTCTTCTATCTTCAACCAAGTCCAGTTGCCCTTGACTTTAACCTTCTTTGGATATCTTTCATCTCAGGTTCTACAGGTCCACTTGTTTACTCACAAAATACTGTAGACCGCAATAGATCTCGCTCTCCTCATCAACCATCTACTAAAAGATTATTTAAAGGAGAACATCTACCCGCTCCAGAAAACTTACTCCCAAAGAGTTCGCATAGGTTTTTTTCTCTGATCACAATTTCCTACAGAGACCAATCACCTCTGAACCCTGGAAAGACCCTTCACTAGCAAGAACCACACAATCGATAGGTACGATTAAATGATTTATTGATGATCGAAACAGAAGATGTACGAGACTTGCAGCTGGAAGCTTAAATGTCCTCAGATAATTAAAATGCCCCTTGTTCTGAATAGTATATAATATAATAATAATAATTTTGGCCAGAGTCTCCCTGTTAATTTGCTAGTTAAGGACATCCTATCAGGTGAGAAGGCAGTTTCTGCTCTGCCTGGAGACACTTTTGGGTCTTTTTTTCGGTTCTGTGGTGGATTTTTAAGTCCACCATTATTATAAAATGTTGTGAAAGTATTTACGGAGTATTGCATTTAGTTTAATATGTTTATTGGTGTAGAAATGCAACAGTAGTTACAGCAGTTTTATTGTTGATGCAGTGGAAGTTGTATTTTAGGCCCCACAGCTATCACAACCTAATTATCTTAGACATCTTTTTATCTTTTAAGTCCACATAACATCCCTACTGTACATATATGTCCCCACACAGGTTGGTTTAATAAAGACAACAACTATCCAAACACCAAAATCCAGGTGATTCGGCAAAAACAAACTGCTGAAGGTCACTATAAAGCTCTGTAAAGCTGCAGATTCATCCCATAATTCACTACCAGAGACACCAACAACGGTTACTTCATACAGTGTCTTATTCAAACTGGCCCTGGAGCTCCATGGCCAATGAGATCCTTAAAAACTGGTTTAAAAAGTGGACTGCATGACGATCTGAGGCAGAGTAAGAATAAAGGCACCACGGATCAATCATTAACAGTTAATCTTTTCTTTCTATCAGGTGGAGTGATGCAGAAAATGTTTTACCTGTTAGATCAACTTCACGCTTCCAGACCTCCGTCTCTCTTTGGTCTTGGACCGTTAAATTAACTTCTTCTGCATTTGTAGGCAGGAAGATCTCATATGTTGGATGGTAATTTGGTCCAAAGTCCAGATCAAAATCTTCTTCCTGAAAACCAAAGTGTCAGAACTTCCATAGCATCCAAAGTAAACCAAAGGTAACCAACAGCAGTTATTTAGAATACTCACCGTAGGCTGAATTTTGATGGCCTCAGGACAGACAAGAGTGTAACTTTCATCTTTGATGAGTTTGCATTTAGAAGCAGTCTTGATGTTCTTATAAGGCTGCTGCTGTTTACTGACCTGAAGAGACAACAGAACATGTTAACATTTAAAAGGGTTATCTTCAAAAGAAAAAAAATCCTAACATTATGTGAGAACCTTTGACAGTCTGTGTTCGACACATCAGTGGAGATCTCCCAAAGTGGGTTCAGTATAAAAAATGGTGCCTTTAGCAGCTACAAAAGGAAAAAACCTCACCTCTGTAAAATAGTAATGGACAGATTGTTGTTGATCCTCCAGGAATTAATGAAATAGCTATTTTGAAAATATACATAGTTCAGATATAACAAAATATACTCATTAACAAAAGCAAAAGTCCTTTCTAGATGCCCTTCGAATACCTAGTATTTCAGAATTAGTACAGTATTATTGTACTTCAGTACAGATGTAGCTAGAGCAATAGAGGAAATATAGCCGGGGCTATATTGGCTTTTTCTTCTGTTGGATTGTTTAGAAAGTGGATTATTCGGTAAAATGTTTTGCCTGCTTTCTTGTTTGTATTTGTTTGCCTTTTGTTGGACTGCCTACCTGCCTTTGACCCTTGCCACTGCTGTAAGCTTGCACCCGCCGTTAGGACCGTAAATCTGCTGTGCCTGGTGTTCTGTGTTAGGGTGCAGAAACCCCCGTTTTATCTTTTTTTGGAAATGTAACAACCTGAATTGCTTATATGAAGAATTAATATGCAAATTCAGGAGTTGTGAAGTCAAACATACTCCTGTACTTGTTTCAGAACGTCCTGTTGCCGCCTCCTCCAAACCTATTCTCCAAATTAAAGGTTCAGTGTGTAATATTTCTGATTTCTACCATAGCTGACAACGGACAAACAGCGCTACACAGCGTGTTTCGTCATCAAGGCCTTCTTCTTCTGCTTGTATAATTCTGGCAGTGTAGATGCCCATCACTACATTGAATACATACAAGAAGAAGAGGAAATAATAATAACAATGATATGCAGTCTGTGACTTTATTAGAAGTAAGAAGAGAAGTGACATTTGGACAACTGAACGAGCACACATGTTATTTAGCACGAGAGCCGACAGCCTGTGGATCTTTATACCATGAAGCCAGACCGGGACAGATACAGACAGCTGACGGCAGAAATCACGGATGTCGATTTTCCCAGTTGGAAGGCTATAATGTGGGACAGATGTTTTCAAAGCGGTGCTGAAGTTATCCGTTTTCTGTTGGACAGGTAATTAACTAAAGTCAGACTTTAGCGACACAAATGAAAGCTCCTGTTTGATAGCTTTAGCTATTAGCTGGCCATAATCACAGAGAGCCCTGACATGTTTCCCCTGTCAGTGGTGTGAAATATGGATTAATTTCATGGCGCCTACTTATTCTCCAGCTTGTGCTTTGGCTTGTGGTGTAAAATATGTAACGTTAGTTGGATTTATTTCATGTAATTGCGCTCTGGTTTGGTTTTGATACCTTCGTGAGACAATCAGCTGATCACTAATTGGCAATAAAATGCAGCTTCCAGCATCAAAGCACAGATCAGCAAGCTAAACTTTTACTGCGCTGGAAGAAAAAATATGTAGTTGGATTTTAACTTCATGTAGTTCTTCTCCAGCACTCTGTTATGGCTTTGTTAGGTGGACAGAAATGTGCCGTTACCTTCCTGAGACAAACAGCTGATGAATATTATTGGCAATGAAACCATAACAGCAGGGAAGCTCAGATCAGCAGCTAAACTTCTGTTGAATACTACCCTGGTGGAAAACATGTATTTCTTTTACTGCTAATAGTGATATAAACAGGACCATGTGTCTATCAAGTGATCCATAATAAATACTTTCTGAATTTGCATAAAAAAACATGTTTTTTTTCACTGTGCACACAAATGTGTAATTTGTACTTTCACATGCTAAATGCCCATTAAAAATGCACCGTTTTACTACAAGCTGAAATTATGGCTGTCAGTACTACTTTGTGTTTCTGTAAAAAAAACATTTCGGTAAGATTTGCAGATTGCTCACCAGCCAATGCCTTTGTTAACTTCATGTATGATGTGGTTTATAATGGACTGTGGTGCAGAAACAGTGAGGCTCACATTGTCCTGGTATCTGTCAGTGGTCAGACTTGATGCACTAGATGTGATAGTGTTTGAGATGTTCTTCATTTACTTTGGTGTGTTAGTCCAGATGAGCCAACCCTCCCAAGATGTAAAATACTGTATTACAGGAGTATGAGACATCATGTAGCACTTCATTTCTTCATGTGGCTGTTTATTAATGAACAAGTAACAATAATATTCAGAAAAAAACATGTGGTTTTACTGAATAATTAAGTAAATATAGTTTATTAATATATCTATCTAAAGAAACCTGATTTCTTGACTGGCAAAGCCTTTTATCTCATAGATGACATGTTTTGTCCTGTCTCAGGCACCGTAGCTATACAACACGCTTGGATAAGGGAGGGGGGTGCCATTCACAACCCTCACCACTAGATGTCAGTAAAACGTACACACAAGAAAGTTTCTGTAAGACTTCTGTGGAACTGGAACCCCCCAGTCCTGTACCCTCCTTGTGATAGAGGAGGCGTTCTGTGCCCCAATCTGAGGACAATGATTATTCAGATAAATCCCCTCCATCTTGAAGGATTATTGAAAATGGCTCAGTCACAGTTCCTCTCCCTCAGTATTTACTACTTTATTTACTCAGCAAAAATCAAAATGTTGAAAAAGCATAAAAAAATCCCATAGTTGGGAATGATTATGTTGTAGTATCAGGTTAGGAAATATTTGGATGAAACCCTCTCAATTGTTAATTTCAATTTGCTTTCTTGACATGAAAGTCAAAAGAACAATATTGCCAAAGCTTCAAGGCTAATACAAAAAAAAATTATTATTAAAAAATTAATACAGTTCATCTCAAAGTTTGTCTATCCACCATTATCCATCTCAGAAACAGAAATGCTGGGGACAGAGGTTCACCTCAAAATGAATAAATGTTTCAGTTGAGGGATCCTCTGAGTCTTCTATACTAAAATGAAATACCTGGAGAAAAGACTTACAAGAGTGTTTCCCTTCAAAAGACATGAAGCATGAAGCACAAACACAAACTGTTAATGTGGCTCAAATTGCTGCAATCTAACTGGATTATCTACTGGCTGATACAACAGAACAGCTAAAACAAAACTATGACTGCTTTGTCCTTTTTAGAGAAATGTGGAGGGAGGCTAACATATTGGGTGTTCATTTAACATTTGACTAAATTTATTCCTGACCTAATTTTAATGTAATCTACCTGCGGTTGTTTTTTTATACAGGATGAGACCACATTTGCTTCTATGTTGTTGGAAGTGTTTTTTAATATATTATTAAAGATCATGCTGGGAAAAAATAACTTTGGAAGATCTCCGCATGATGTGCCTGAGACTGTTCAAGTTTCATATCAACTTCAGAACGAGGAGTCAGTGTCAGTTAATGAGTCCAGATTGAAGAATAGGAATGGTTACAGCAAGAAAAAGCTGTTCAGAGTTCATATGACCACCAGTCGTTTAAAGTATCTTTTTTGTTTTTGAAAAGCGGTCAAACTGTCCTTTAAAGACAGATCAGTGAAGTCCTGTGCGGTCTGAAAGCTGGAACATGAAGCTTTACCTCCTCCAGATGGATGTTACTCGGTAGCAGAAGCACATTTAGGATTTTCCTCTCTGTTCTTGGGTTCGGTGGTCCGAGGAACAGCAGAACTTGGCCGTAAACAGATGTTGTCCACAACCTTTTAACGATGTCCCAGACCAGGCCAAAGGCAGACAGGTGAGGGACTTTGACAACCACATGAGTGTCTGTAATCTCCAGCGGCTCGAGGATGCTCATTCCATCATCAGTGATGTGGACGACAGACAGCAGACCGTCAGGCAGCAGAGCTGTGAAAACACAGAGCTGGTAAACTTCTGGTTTACTGATAACAACCTCAGCACCATGTTAGTCCTTAATCCGGGACATCAAGTCAATGAAGAGTATAACCGTTGAACTCAATTTACTGAACTCAACTGTCAGTGTTGGTGGAGGAGAAGCTGGTGAGGCATTGTGCCCTGGGCTCCTGCCTAGAGGGGATAAACTGTTGTGCCTTTATGGAGAGTTTATAGAGTCAGACGGGAAACGGAACCATTCAGCTACCAGGATTCTAATCTACTGTCATGTGAAGAACTCTGTGCATCTACTTTATTTATTTATTAACACTCTGAGCTGTATTGCTTGGATGAAAAGTTTTATACAAATAAAGTTTGTTATGATTAATAAATAATCAGAATCTTTGCAGATTAATTTTCTGTTGGTGGAGTAATCGACTAATTGTTTCAGCTCTGTACAGTCTGTCAGAATAACATCATACACAACTGTCCAACATGCCATGAAATGTTTTGTGGTCATTCCTGGTTCCAGAGGACCCCACTGCCTGTCCCCTAGTGTGGTATATAAGTCATAACATCAGTCATATTACCCTGAAATGAAACACATTCATACTCTTTAGATGTTGAACCCTTTATTCTAGCGCCCCCCTCAGGACAAACCTTCCATGTTCAGCTCCACAGCTGTTCAGACTGTAAGAACAGGATGTTGTTTCATCGTTGCTCAGACAAAACTCTCCCCTCACTAATCACAATAAAGTCCTCACCGTCCTTTGTTTCACAGTGCGGCAGGTGGAGCTGACAGACAGCATCCTCAGGACACTTGATACTGAACAGCAGCCCTGCAGCCGTCTTGCCGGCTGATTGGAGGAGGCTCTCATCCCATTGGACAGTCCGGTACAGCAGCTCCGCCTCCTGAGTCATACCAAACATCAGTCCAGTCAAAGTACACTGGAACACACCTGGACCAGGACACCTGAACCTGCAGGACACAGAAGGGCAGATTACAACAGGCTTTCAGCCTGCTGGTCACATGATCTGTTGAGTTCAACAGTTTTTATTAATATTGTATTTTACATATTTTAATATTTCTTTCTGCTCGGTCACAACCTGATACTTTTCTGCTCACACTAAAATTGACAGTAATTTAATCTTTGAGCGGCACACAACAAAACTCGGGTGGACTTGTTTTTATCATCTTAGAAATACTTCCAAAGTACGATCTAGTTTATCTTTCAGAGACCATCTTACATCCCTTCATCTCCTCATGCCTCGACTAATGCAACGGCCTCTTCACCTGCCTCAACCAAAAGCCTATTAATCGGCTCCAGACTGAACAGAGCATTTATCAAGATCAGGAGAAGTGACCACATCAAGCCTGTTTTAGCCTCTTACACTGGATCCCAGTATGATTTAGAATTGATTTCTGTAATGTTCAATAATCTGAGCGTGTGATTTTTGTTCGCCCAGATTCCTTTATTACCAATTGACAGAAAGCAAATCTTGTAAATATGATTTTAACCAATTAAGCACAGTGCCAGAAAGTCCCACCCACTTTTCTAGCCTGTCGAGCAGTATCAGGTCATCCATGTTGAATCAGCACTGAGGTCCAGTAATAACAAAACTTATACCGCTGCTTAGGTGAATGTTGTTTAACAAGCCTACGCTTAGTGCTGTTGGACCAGGTTTTGATGAAGATTGCAGGCTATACAGCCTTATGAGCTAAAGTGTAATCGCTGAAAGGAGGTGAAGCGTAGGTGAATGTTTAATCACTGAGAGGAGGTGAAGAGTAGGTTAAAGTTTAATCACCGAGAGGAGGTGAAGAGTAGGTTAAAGTTTAATCACTGAGAGGAGGTGAAGAGGAGGTGAAGCGTAGGTCAATGTTTAATCACTGAGAGGAGGTGAAGCGTAGGTTAAAGTTTAATCACTGTGAGCAGGTGAAGAGTAGGTTAAAGTTTAATCACTGAGAGGAGGTGAAGAGTAGGTTAAAGTTTAATCACTGAGAGGAGGTGAAGAGTAGGTTAAAGTTTAATCACTGAGAGGAGGTGAAGCGTAGGTTAAAGTTTAATCACTGAGAGGAGGTGAAGAGTAGGTTAAAGTTTAATCACTGTGAGCAGGTGAAGAGTAGGTTAAAGTTTAATCACTGAGAGGAGGTGAAGCGTAGGTTAAAGTTTAATCACTGAGAGGAGGTGAAGAGTAGGTTAAAGTTTAATCACTGTGAGCAGGTGAAGAGTAGGTTAAAGTTTAATCACTGAGGGAGGTGAAGAGTAGGTTAAAGTTTAATCACTGAGAGGAGGTGAAGAGTAGGTTAAAGTTTAATCACTGTGAGCAGGTGAAGCGTAGGTTAAAGTTTAATCACTGAGAGGAGGTGAAGCGTAGGTTAAAGTTTAATCACTGAGAGGAGGTGAAGAGTAGGTTAAAGTTTAATCACTGTGAGCAGGTGAAGCGTAGGTTAAAGTTTAATCACTGAGAGGAGGTGAAGCGTAGGTTAAAGTTTAATCACTGAGAGGAGGTGAAGAGTAGGTTAAAGTTTAATCACTGTGAGCAGGTGAAGCGTAGGTTAAAGTTTAATCACTGAGAGCAGGTGAAGAGTAGGTTAAAGTTTAATCACTGAGGGGAGGTGAAGCGTAGGTTAAAGTTTAATCACTGAGAGGAGGTGAAGAGTAGGTTAAAGTTTAATCACTGTGAGCAGGTGAAGAGTAGGTTAAAGTTTAATCACTGAGGGGAGGTGAAGAGTAGGTTAAAGTTTAATCACTGAGAGGAGGTGAAGAGTAGGTTAAAGTTTAATCACTGAGGGAGGTGAAGCGTAGGTTAAAGTTTAATCACTGTGAGGAGGTGAAGCGTAGGTTAAAGTTTAATCACTGTGAGGAGGTGAAGAGTAGGTTAAAGTGTAATCACTGAGAGGAGGTGAAGCGTAGGTTAAAGTGTAATCACTGAGAGGAGGTGAAGAGTAGGTCAAAGTGTAATCAAAGTGTATATCACTGAGAGGAGGTGAAGAGTAGGTTAAAGTGTAATCACTGAGAGGAGGTGAAGCGTAGGTTAAAGTGTAATCACTGAGAGGAGGTGAAGAGTAGGTCAAAGTGTAATCAAAGTGTATATCACTGAGAGGAGGTGAAGAGGAGGTTAAAGTGTAATCACTGAGAGGAGGTGAAGCGTAGGTTAAAGTGTAATCACTGAGAGGAGGTGAAGAGTAGGTCAAAGTGTAATCAAAGTGTATATCACTGAGAGGAGGTGAAGAGGAGGTGAAGCGTAGGTCAACGTTTAATCACTGAGAGGAGGTGAAGAGTAGGTTAAAGTTTAATCACTGAGAGGAGGTGAAGCGTAGGTTAAAGTTTAATCACTGAGAGGAGGTGAAGAGTAGGTTAAAGTTTAATCACTGAGAGGAGGTGAAGCGTAGGTTAAAGTGTAATCAAAGTGTATATCACTGAGAGGAGGTGAAGAGGAGGTTAAAGTTTAATCAAAGTGTATATCACTGAGAGGAGGTGAAGAGTAGGTTAAAGTTTAATCAAAGTGTATATCACTGAGAGGAGGTGAAGAGGAGGTTAAAGTTTAATCAAAGTGTATATCACTGAGAGGAGGTGAAGCGTAGGTTAAAGTTTAATCACTGTGAGGAGGTGAAGAGTAGGTTAAAGTGTAATCACTGAGAGGAGGTGAAGAGTAGGTTAAAGTGTAATCACTGAGAGGAGGTGAAGCGTAGGTTAAAGTGTAATCACTGAGAGGAGGTGAAGCGTAGGTTAAAGTGTAATCACTGAGAGGAGGTGAAGCGTAGGTTAAAGTGTAATCACTGAGAGGAGGTGAAGCGTAGGTTAAAGTGTAATCACTGAGAGGAGGTGAAGCGTAGGTTAAAGTGTAATCACTGAGAGGAGGTGAAGAGTAGGTTAAAGTGTAATCACTGAGAGGAGGTGAAGCGTAGGTTAAAGTGTAATCACTGTGAGGAGGTGAAGCGTAGGTTAAAGTGTAATCACTGTGAGGAGGTGAAGAGTAGGTTAAAGTGTAATCACTGAGAGGAGGTGAAGCGTAGGTTAAAGTTTAATCACTGAGAGGAGGTGAAGCGTAGGTTAAAGTGTAATCACTGAGAGGAGGTGAAGCGTAGGTTAAAGTGTAATCACTGAGAGGAGGTGAAGCGTAGGTTAAAGTGTAATCACTGAGAGGAGGTGAAGCGTAGGTTAAAGTGTAATCACTGAGAGGAGGTGAAGCGTAGGTTAAAGTGTAATCACTGAGAGGAGGTGAAGCGTAGGTTAAAGTTTAATCACTGAGAGGAGGTGAAGCGTAGGTTAAAGTTTAATCACTGAGAGGAGGTGAAGCGTAGGTTAAGTTTAATCACTGTGAGGAGGTGAAGCGGAGGTTTAAGTTTAATCACTGTGAGGAGGTGAAGCGTAGGTTAAAGTTTAATCACTGTGAGGAGGTGAAGCGTAGGTTAAAGTTTAATCACTGTGAGGAGGTGAAGCGTAGGTTAAAGTTTAATCACTGAGAGGAGGTGAAGCGTAGGTTAAAGTTTAATCACTGAGAGGAGGTGAAGAGTAGGTTAAAGTTTAATCACTGTGAGGAGGTGAAGAGTAGGTTAAAGTTTAATCACTGAGAGGAGGTGAAGCGTAGGTTAAAGTTTAATCACTGAGAGGAGGTGAAGCGTAGGTTAAAGTTTAATCACTGTGAGGAGGTGAAGCGTAGGTTAAAGTTTAATCACTGAGAGGAGGTGAAGCGTAGGTTAAAGTTTAATCACTGAGAGGAGGTGAAGCGTGGTTTAAGTTTAATCACTGTGAGGAGGTGAAGCGTAGGTTTAAGTTTAATCACTGTGAGGAGGTGAAGCGTAGGTTAAAGTTTAATCACTGAGAGGAGGTGAAGAGTAGGTTAAAGTGTAATCACTGAGAGGAGGTGAAGAGTAGGTTAAAGTGTAATCACTGAGAGGAGGTGAAGAGTAGGTTAAAGTTTAATCACTGAGAGGAGGTGAAGAGTAGGTTTAAGTTTAATCACTGAGAGGAGGTGAAGCGTAGGTTAAAGTTTAATCACTGTGAGGAGGTGAAGCGTAGGTTAAAGTTTAATCACTGAGAGGAGGTGAAGCGTAGGTTAAAGTTTAATCACTGAGAGGAGGTGAAGCGTGGTTTAAGTTTAATCACTGTGAGGAGGTGAAGCGTAGGTTTAAGTTTAATCACTGTGAGGAGGTGAAGCGTAGGTTAAAGTTTAATCACTGAGAGGAGGTGAAGCGTAGGTTAAAGTTTAATCACTGAGAGGAGGTGAAGCGTAGGTTAAAGTTTAATCACTGAGAGGAGGTGAAGCGTAGGTTAAAGTTTAATCACTGAGAGGAGGTGAAGAGTAGGTTAAAGTTTAATCACTGTGAGGAGGTGAAGAGTAGGTTAAAGTTTAATCACTGAGAGGAGGTGAAGCGTAGGTTAAAGTTTAATCACTGAGAGGAGGTGAAGCGTAGGTTAAAGTTTAATCACTGAGAGGAGGTGAAGCGTGGTTTAAGTTTAATCACTGTGAGGAGGTGAAGCGTAGGTTAAAGTTTAATCACTGTGAGGAGGTGAAGCGTAGGTTAAAGTTTAATCACTGTGAGGAGGTGAAGCGTGGTTAAGTTTAATCACTGTGAGGAGGTGAAGCGTAGGTTAAAGTTTAATCACTGTGAGGAGGTGAAGCGTAGGTTAAAGTTTAATCACTGTGAGGAGGTGAAGCGTAGGTTAAAGTGTGAGAGGACTATTCTGCATTTTATGATTTAGTTACCTGTATGAAGTCTTTCCAGAGTCAGTCAGCATTTCAGGAGTGAAACTTGACTTTTCCTAAAATTGAAAAAGGCACTAAATTAGTTACAGAACACCTTGAGGTGGGAGCAGAAACTGGCCTCTCTCATCTCTCACAGTAAGGTTCATGTGACAGGATCCTTTCTTCTTCACTTTTACTATGTGTACTCTTTCCTATTTATAGTTTGTCTTTTTATTTAACAGGAACATTGGAGAGTTATCAGCTGTCTATAAGTTAGCTTGGTAGCTAAATTTCATCAGCTGTCCCTGAGCAGGCAAATCCACAAAAGAATAATGGCATCAAATGTTCAAATTTGAGTCAGGTTACAGAGAATAGACATTCATTTAAAACATTAAATCACAACAAAATCCTTTGGTATGTCTACTTTGTGGTTAATAGTAAATAAACAAAAAATTATTTGTTTAGCACCTTTCACAGATAAATATCACAAAGTGCTTCACAATAAAATGTAATACAATACAACAAAGTAAAATACAATGCATAGGAAAATGTAATACAAATGGAAAACATAGAAACTAACCATAAAAAATGCACGTCTAATTAAAAGCTTGCTTGAATAGCAGCGTCTTCAATTGCTTTTTAAAAGAATCAACAGAATTCACAGCACGTGGAAAGGGAGGCAAAGCGTTCCACAGCCTCGGTGCCGCTGCTGGGAATGATCGATCCCCTCTGGTTTTAAAATGAGTTTAGTGAACCACTAACCGCCTCTGACCTGATGACCTCAATCTGTGGGTCAGAGTATGAAGCTGTATCAACTCAGAGATGTAGGGAGAAACCTGACCATGCAGGCTCTAAAAGTAAGAACCAGGATTTTAAACTGAATTCTATACTGGACTGGTAACCAGTGAAGTGCTGCTAAAACAGGTGTGATGTGTACTCTTATGTTAATGTGAGTTAAAAGCCTTGCAGCAGAGTTCTGAACAGCCTGGAGACGGTAAAGCTCCTTCTTGCTCAAACAAGTAAAAAGACTGTTACAGTAATCTAAACAAGAGGAAATAAAAGCATGAATGAACATCTCCAACTCACACTGACACCAGTGTTCTTAATTTGGATACTGTCTTTTTGTCCAGTATTTGGAGTTCTTTTGTATAAACTGTGCATGGGCCTTAGAATGTTTCTGCTGCTCAGGACCATGTGGTAATACAATATGACGGTGTGGAGGAAACAGAGTGCAACATAGCAGCAGCTGGTGACAACTGGTTCCTGATGAATCTGAAGACGCTAAGGTTCAGTTTGACATGGATGACCCTTCACCTGTTTCTTAAAGGTTATGTGTGAGTCGATAATTATCTAAAGGTTCATGAAGTCTGAGACTATTTGAAGCTTGTCACCCTAAAAAGATTTCAGGATGATGAAAATATTTTCTACTGAGTGAAAAATACATACATGCAGTCTTGCTAATATTTAAAGTGAGACAGGACTCAGTGGGTCAGTCAGAGACATCACTTGCTTATCTGTTGTCAAAATGACTAAATTATCATTATTCTTCAGGGAATGATCCTGCACAAGTGAAACCTGCAGAGCTCTGGTACAGCAGCTAGAGGTTTCATAGATGAAGCGGTGGAATTAGGAGTGGGAGGAGTTTAGAAGTTAAGAAATATTAAACCCTGGGGGCGGTAAAACTAAGGAAACTGAATCTGATCACTGAAAAATAAAAATGTTCAAGTGAAAAAGTGACCTTTGTATTCAGAGCCTCTCCACACAGAAGCTGCTGCTGCTTCAACCTCTTGGATCATCAGGACACAGCTGATCCTCTCTGGCGTCCTCAGACGGATCTGGTGGTGATCAGAGACATCGGATGGAGAGAAGCAGAAGCAGACGTCAAACTCACTTTTGGACGTCCTGGTGACCCAACATTCAAAAACCTGTAACCACTGTAACCAGTTCAAGGCTGGCCAGGGCCCTTTGGAGCAGGTCGTTACCCCATGTGTCCTGTTGAACTCTACTGGAAAACCATCGAATAAGGTCAAGATGTAGAAGACCACAGTCATGTTTAAAAGTCTAAAGATGCAAAGTTATAACCAAGTCCATACAATCACATGTAACAAGGACAGAGATTCAATACATTCTTGCAGTGAGGCAACACAGCAACAAGACATCATCTTTCCCAACATGCAGAGCAGAACAATGTTACTGGGATTAACCAGAGCCATGAAACATGCAGAGACCAATCTTCCAGTTGGCTTTAATAACATTTTCTTTAAGATATTCCAGTGGGCTTTTACTCACATCCTTCATGTCTGTCACGTGTAGATTTGTTTTCTTTGTCATCCACCCTGTAATAAAAAACACATACAGCAGTTATCTCTAATGAAGACAGTTAAAATGGTCAGACAGTCAAAGAGGATAATTGTCCTTGCCACGATACACTGAAAGGCAAAGGCAGCTGATAGGTCAAGCAGGATAAGGACCGAGGATTTCAATAAGCGTTTTACTGAAGACGAGAGGTCTTTCTTTAGACCAGTCACTCTTCACAGACAGACATCTCGATCCTGCAGACTCTGATCTTTCCTCCTCTTTCTCCACACAAACACTCATCTTCTGCACTCCAGTCAATGTGACAGTGAACCTTCAACACTGAGGAAGCTAGACGTCTGTACAAAAATACACTTCAGATACAGTTACTTAAAGGAACTGATCATTTATAGCAAACATTGATCAGACCTGCAAGTCTGCAATTGTTTTTTTTTAATTTAATGTTGAAAAACAAGGAGGGTGCAAGTCTTCATCAAGTGATTTCCCAGTGGCCTGAGGGCCGTTTTGGTATGACAGTAATTGTCAACTTGACCAGCAGCTGCGATAATTATAGCAAGCTTTTTTTTTTAACATTGGCCATAACAAGCCAGAGAATCCATGCATCCACCATATCTGCGTTTCTCTCTCTCTGTTTATCTGCAAAATATTGCGACCGCTACTAGGTTGGTGTTAAGAACTTCCACGACCTGGCAACATGTTTTAGCGTTTAACATGTCCAAAGAACTTTTCAGACGGGGAGAAACGCTCTGCCTGCTGACTGTTTTTGATCTGCGGGAATTAACCGCTTCCTCGTGAACAGACAGGCAGGCGAGCGCGTTAAGAACCATGGCAACAACTTCTGTGCCTACTGAATCTCTGCCCGTGCAACTGTATTTTCTTTATAGGCTAGAAAACACCGACAATATATCTTCTAGAAATTATTGAAAGATAGATGGTCTGTTTTCTTTCTGGACACCTGTGATTGAACATTGTATGTTTTTTTACTACTATACTTTTGATATGATTGGTGTTTGTATATAGAGATAATCATTTAAACATTTGAGCAAACTATGTATATCTCATTCTCTTTTTCAAAAGTCTAGGCTACTGGTGTATTGTGTCTATCCTTTTACATGTGTATGTGCTATGATTGGTACAGGCTAGGCTATTTCTCTGGAGTGTTTGAGGGTGCACCCATAGCTGCCTTGAAAACAGTGTTCAGACAGGTTATTTAAATGGTCTGTCCTGAATGTTTGCATTTTGTAAAGTGAATAAATTTCTTCCCACGCGAACATAGTGGCCAAATCTATACCTAGTTTGGAACCAGTTACATTAACAAATAGGGTTAGTCTACACCATTAGTGGTCTGGTGGTTTGCGTGAACAGGGTAGCCTGGGATGGAGTGGCTGGCTGACCCTAAACTAAAATTAAACAGCACATTGTAGTTTCTGTATTAATTACCAAAGCATTTACTAGTAATGCAGTTAAATTGGGGAAAATGTGACATATTGTGTTGCAGTTCGATTTTAGCCCTGATGATAGATATATTTGTCAGAAAAGGCTCTCTTTGAGGAAGATCACAATGAATCTGAGCAGTGATGAGGAAAACTGAACTCTCTTAATAAACAGTGCATTAAATACTACAATACTAAATACTTGGTGTGAGCATATCAGCGTGAGAGTAATCAGTGAGTAGTGTCAGGTTATAATGGAGACACCTGTATGGATATGATTGGATATTACTGGTCAGCTGGTAGCTAAGAAGCTGATGAGCCACTGAAAATGTGACATCAGTGCTCAGCCTGAACGAACGCAATGCTCCTCTCACGCCTGCAACTCTCACTTAGCAAGAAGAGACTGTGCCTGGAAATAGTGGATCTTTTATTGGATGCTACTGACACAAGTACCAGTTCCGAGACCAACAAGGGGCTCATCAGAAAGGGCTGATTTCAACTCAGTACTGACCTCAAAATCTGCAGGCTACAGTGTGGACTCTCCTGTCCAGCAGTCAGCAGCTTCTCTCCTGAATCCTGCAGCTCGTTGTCACTCAGGTCCAGCTCTCTCTGGGAGGGGTTGGAATTCAGAGCTAAGGCAAGAGAGCTGATCTCTGACAAACTGCAGCCCCTCGACCTGAATAAAGAAAAAATGATGGAGATAAAAATCCATTTCTAATCCAATCAGATGTGTTCAGGTTTTAAATGTGGAGCTCAACATTACTATGTCCTAATCAATGAGCTTTTCCCTAAAATGAGTAGAGGGACTTTGTCATTGTGTTATTGTGGATCATCATAATGTCAGCCTTCTACAGACATCATCCAAATGTCAGCACAACATTCATACACCTATTCATGTCAACACAGATCAATAACATGCTGCTGTTCTCAGGCCAGTGTGTGTGTGTGTGTGTGTAGGACGGCTACTGCAAAGGCGGCCTTTAATTAAAAAATAATGTGATTATGAATAATAAGCATAACCCTGGACTTTTATTTGAAACTGTTGATAGACTTACACAGTGTCAGCAGCCAGTAAGTAGTACAGATTTGTCATCACATGATTTTATGATGTATTTTTATGAGAGAGTTGAGGACATCCGACCTACGATACCGATTAGACTGCGCTATCATGGGGCCATTTTCTACAGGACAGGGCCACTCTGAGTTAGAGCCGATTTCTTTAGCGGAGTTAACTAAAATTGTTGTGACTGCAAGAGGTACCACTTGCTCTTTGGATCCCTTGCCTGCCTGGATTATTAAAGAACTAAGGCCAACATTACGATTGTATGTTTTAGCTGTTTTAAACCTTTCGCTCTCCACAGGAGTTTTTCCAGCTTGCTTCAAATCTGCAGTGGTTAAACCATTATTGAAGAAACCATATCTGGATATAAACTCGTTGGAAAATTATAGACATGTTTCTAATTTGGCCTTCTCTCATTTAATATCCTTTTTGAGCTGCCGCATTCTGCTTTTCGAGCACTCACAAAGTAAAGCTGTAAATGATCTGTCGGTTGCTGACTCAGACTTAACATCTGCGTGGCTTTTGATACTGTGGAACACTATTCTTTTGGAAAGAATCAAGAAATACTTCAGCATCTCTGGCCAGGTGCTTAAAAGGTTGAGATCTTACCTTTCAGAAAGATCTCAATGTGTGTTTTATAACAACACATTTTCCAACCATTCCCCACTTCAACACGGGATTCCACAGGGTTCAGACCTTGGTCCATTGTTGTTTTCGTTATACTTGGCGCCACTAGGTCAGATCATTCATTCTTTTGGGATAGCTTTTCATTGCTATGTTGATGATTTACAAATATATATGCCAGTTATTGCAGGACATGCATCTGATTCGGTCAAGTTATTGACTTGCTTGGCTGCTGTGAGGAGCTGGTTATCAGCAAATTTCCTGCTATTTAACTCAGCAAAAACTCAGATGATAGCTATTGGACCAGCTAGATTAAGTCATTTGTATAATAATTTTACTTTATCCATTGAAATATTTCTACTCTCAACAAGTAAACAAATAAAGTTTAAAACAAATGTTAGTTCAGAGGATCTTCTGTACACAGATGTGACCATTTACCAATAATTTGAAATATTAATTTACTTTAACGACTAACAGCAGATATTTTCTACATTTTCTTTAAGAAACACAAGTCTTAGTGACTGCAGACTAAATTTAGCACGCGAAACATAAAAATAGGAACAAAAGGACATTTACAACTTTATGAATGGAAATTATGCATGAACAGAAATTAGCTTGAATTGTTAATTAAACATATCAGATCTACAATAGTAACAGAGCACCAGTGAACTGACCCCAGAGTCTCCAGTCTATAGTGTGGACTCTCCAGAAAACCACACAGCAGCTTCACTCCTGAATCCTGTAGCTCGTTGTAGTTCAGGTCCAGCTCTCTCAGATGGGAGGGGTTGGACTTCAGAGCTGAGGCCAGAGAAGCACAGCTGATCTCTGACAAACTGCAGCCCCTCAATCTGAATAAAGGATAAATGATGAAGATAAAAATATATTTCTAATCCAGTCAGATGTGTTCAGTCTTAAATGTGGAGCTCAACATTACTATGTTCTAATCAATGAGCTTTCCCTAAAATGAGTAGAGGGACTTTGTCATTGTGTTATTGTGGATCATCATAATGTCAGCCTTCTACAGACATCATCCAAATGTCAGCACAACATTCATACACCTATTCATGTCAACACAGACCAATAACATGCTGCTGATCTCAGGCCAGTCTGGAACTAGAGGAGAGAAACCATATTGATCCTTTAAATAGCTGCATTTAGAAGAATGCTTTGATCTGTGTGTGTGTGTGTGTGTGTGTTCTGAAGGATCAATATCAGTGATCAGACATTATTTCTGAAAACACATGGAAACCCACAGAATGCAAAAGTAAACTTGATCAGTTTAAAACAAATATTAGTTCAGAGGATCTTCTGTATACAGATGTGCCCATTTACCAAAAATTAGAAACATCCATTTAGTTTAATGACTAACAGCAGACATTTTCTACAGTTTCTTTAAGAAACACAAGTCTTTGTGACTGCAGACTAAATTTAATAATTCAATTCAATTCAATTTTATTTATATAGCGCCAAATCACAACAACAGTTATCTCACAGCGCTTTTCATAAAAGAGCAGGTCTAGACCGTACTCTGATGTTATTTACAGAAGCCCAACAGTTCCCACCAAGAGCAGCACTAGGAGACAGAGGCAAGGAAAAACTTCCTTTTAAGAGGCAGAAACCTCGAGCAGAACCATGGCTCAGGGTGGGCGGCCATCTGCCTCGACCGGTTGGGGTGAGAGAGAGAGAGAGAGAGAAAGAGAGAGAGAAGAGAGTGAAAGAGAGAGAGAGAGAGAAAGAGAGAGAGAGAGAGAGAGAGGGATGTAAGGAGAGAGAGAGGGAGGGAGGCAGCCTACACAATATACACACAGAGGTACAGACAGCGAAGGTAATGTTGCTATAAACTAAATGAAAAATGGTACAGATATTTATAATAGTGTTAATGGTAACCATCGTAATGTTAATGATTATAATAACAATAAGACTAGCAACAATAGTCGTTGCAGTAGAGGGTGTCGAGCAGGAACACGGGGGCAGCAGGCGACCCGCAACCACAGATCCAGACTCCACAACTCCAGAGCCAGAAACACCTGCAGGAAGTGATAGGAGGAGAGAGGAGAGGGACGAGAAAGCACAAGACTACCAGAAAGGGGAGAAGTTGTGTTAGTAACATGCAATAATGGGATAAGGTTGCATACAGAGGGAGAGAAAGTAGAGGAGAGAGGAGCTCAGTGCATCATGGGAAATCCCCCGGCAGTCTAGGCCTATAGCAGCATAACTAAGGGATGGTTCAGGACTACCTGAGCCAGCCCTAACTATAAGCTTTATCAAAGAGGAAAGTCTTAAGCCTACTCTTAAATGTGGAGATGGTGTCTGCCTCCTGAACCCAAACTGGAACCTGGTTCCACAGGAGAGGAGCTTGATAGCTGAACGCTCTGGCTCCTAGTCTACTTTTGGAGACTCTAGGAACCACAAGTAACCCTGCATTCTGGGAGCGCAGTGCTCTGGTGGGGTAGTAAGGTACTATGAGCTCTTTAAGATAAGATGGTGCCTGACCATTAAGAGCTTTGTAGGTAAGAAGAATGATTTTAAATTCTATTCTGGATTTTACTGGAAGCCAATGCAAAGAAGCTAAAACAGGAGAAATGTGATCTCTTTTCCTGGTTCCTGTCAGAACACGTGCTGCAGCATTCTGGATCAGCTGAAGAGTCTTAATGGACTTTTTCGAGCAGCCTGATAATAAGGAATTGCAGTAATCCAGCCTAGAAGTAACAAATGCATGGACTAGTTTTTCTGCATCATTTTTAGACAGGATGTTCCTGATTTTCGCAATATTACGTAGGTGAAAAAAGGCGGTCCTTGAAATTTGCTTAATGTGGGACTTAAACGACATGTCCTGATCAAAGATAACTCCAAGATTCCTCACAGTGGTGCTGGAGGCCAAGGCGATGCCATCCAGGGAAACTATATCTTTAGATAATGCGTCACGGAGGTGCTTAGGCCCCAGAACAATAACTTCAGTTTTATCTGAGTTTAACATAAGAAAATTACAGCTCATCCAGGTTTTAACATCCTGAAGGCACATTTGAAGTTTAGCTAACTGATGAGTTTCATCTGGCTTGATCGATAGATATAACTGAGTATCATCTGCATAACAATGAAAGCTTATGGAATGTTTCCTGATAATATTGCCTAAAGGAAGCATATATAAAGTGAAGAGGATTGGTCCAAGGACAGATCCTTGAGGAACTCCATGAGTAACTTTGGCGTGCATGGAGGACTCATCGTTAACATGTACAAACTGAAATCGATCTGATAAATAGGACTTAAACCAGCTTAGAGCGGTTCCTTTAATGCCAATGAAATATTCCAGTCTCTGCAATAGGATCTGATGGTCAATGGTATCAAATGCAGCACTAAGATCTAATAAAACCAGTACAGAGACAAGTCCTTTGTCTGATGCAATAAGGAGGTCATTAGTAATTTTCACCAGTGCTGTCTCTGTGCTATGATGAGCTCTAAATCCTGACTGAAAATCCTCAAATAAACTATTGCTCTGTAGAAAGTCACACAGCTGTTTAGCAACTGCTTTCTCCAGAACCTTAGAGAGAAATGGAAGGTTAGATATAGGTCTATAGTTTGATAAAACATCCGGATCAAGTTTGGGCTTTTTCAGAAGAGGTTTAATTACAGCTACTTTAAAGTACTGTGGTACATAGCCTGTTGATAAAGATAGATTGATCATATCTAGTATAGAGGTGCTGACTAAGGGTAAAACATCTTTAAGCAGCCTAGTCGGGATGGGGTCTAAGAGGCAGGTTGATGGTTTAGATGAAGAAATTATTGAAGTTAGTTGGTAAAGATAGTTAGTTGGTAAAGATGATACATAATACAATAATACAATAAACATGAAAATGAACAAAATGACATTTACAACTTTATGGATGGAAGTAATGTATGAACATAAATTAGGTTCAACTGTTAATTAATAATCAGATCTACAATAGTAACAGAGAGCCAGTGAACTGACCTTAGAGTCTCCAGTCTACAGTCTGGACTCTCCATTCCAGCAGTCAGCAGCTTCACTCCTGAATCCTGCACCTTGTTGTCACTCAGGTCCAGCTCTCTCAGATGGGAGGGGTTGGAATTCAGAACTGAGGTCAGAGAAGCACAGCTGATCTCTGACAAACTGCAGCCCCTCAATCTGAATAAAGAATAAATGATGGAGATAAAAATCCATTTCTAATCCAATCAGATGTGTTCAGGTTTTAAATGTGGAGCTCAACATTACTATGTCCTAATCAATGAGCTTTTCCCTAAAATGAGTATAGGGACTTTGTCATTGTGTTATTGTGGATCATCATAATGTCAGCCTTCTACAGACATCATCCAAATGTCAGCACAACATTCATACACCTATTCATGTCAACACAGATCAACAACATGCTGCTGATCTCAGGCCAGTCTGGGACTAGAGGAGAGAAACCATATTGATCCTTTTAATAGCTGCATTTAGTAGCATACTTTGATCTGTGTGTGTGTGTGTGTGTGTTCTGAAGGATCAATATCAGTGATCAGACATTATTTCTGAAAACACATTGAAACCAACAGAATGCAAAAGTAAACTTGATCAGTTTAAAACAAATATTAGTTCAGAGGATCTTCTGTATACAGATGTGCCCATTTACCAAAAATTAGAAACATTCATTTATTTTAATGACTAACAGCAGACATTTTCTACAGTTTCTTTAAGAAACACAAGTCTTTTTGACTGCAGACTAAATTTAATACAATATACATGAAAATATGAACAAAAGGACATTTACAACTTTATGGATGGAAGTTATGTATGAACAGAAATTAGGTTCAACTGTTAATTAATAATCAGATCTACAATAGTAACAGAGAGTCTGTGAACTGACCTTAGAGTCTCCAATCTACAGTGTGGACTCTCCATTCCAGCAGTCAGCAGCTTCACTCCTGAATCCTGCACCTTGTTGTCACTCAGGTCCAGCTCTCTCAGATGGGAGGGGTTGAAATTCAGAGCTGAGGTCAGAGAAGCACAGCTGATCTCTGACAAACTGCAGCCCCTCAATCTGAATAAAGAATAAATGATGGAGATAAAAATCTATTTCTAATCCAATCAGATGTGTTCAAGTCTTAACCTCTTAATATTCCAACAGCCCGCCCATGGGCTGTCAGCTCCTGGCGGCTGCTTTCGGTATGTGCACACAGCATGTCAGCCTTCTACAGACATCATCCAAATGTCATAAAAACATTCATGTACCTATTCATGTCAACAAAGATCAATAACATGCTGCTGATCCCAGGCCAGTCTGGAATTAGAGGAAAAAAACTATATTGATCCTTCAAACACCTGCATTTTAGAAATATGCTTTGACAACCCGTTCTCACTCCCATGTTCTCACATATGGACGCATGGTCACAGCATCAGTTTGTGATGCACTGGGGAACCCCTTAGGATCATAGCTTAATGCACAGGGGGAAGCCCTGTAGTGTTATTCTTTAACACGAAAGGTTGCTAGATGTTATTTAAAGAAAAGTCTAAGTAACAAGGTGGTTGGGGTGGATGGGTGAACCAGAAACCGGACTTTCAGTCAGGAGGCCGGTGCTCGTTAACTATGTGAAACAAAAAGTCATCACTGAATGTTTTTAAGCTATGTTAGTTATGCAAGTAACTTAACTTGACTTAGGTAAGTTACGTCACCTAAGTTGTTATTATAAGCCAAACACCAAAACTTTGACGTTTCACAATGTTAACTACTAGTTACATTTTGAAAGTTTCTAACTTTTCCATGCGTTGCGTAATTGTTGTCAGTACCTTCACCATGGAGTCTTAGATGTCAAACAATGATGCAAAAGGGGTAGCCAGGGCGTTAAAAAGCAATGCCAAGGGGTCCTGAACAGATGTCCATACATTCCCCATCTCGACTAGTTCACTTTAAACAGTCCCCTCCAAAATTACTGGAACGGTAAGGTAAATTCCTTTGTTTTTGTTGTTCACTGAAGACATTTGTGTTTAAGATCAAAAGGTGAGTATGAGACAAGAGAATTTCAGCTTTTATTTGCTGGTATTCACATCTAGATGTGTTAAACAACTCAGAACATACCAACCTTTGTATTAGACCGCAGCATTATTAGGTGAGCAAAAGGAACAAATAATCTTACAGTAAAATAACATTTCATATTTGGTGGCAGAACCCTTTCTTCTAATAACTGCCTCAAGCCTGCGACCCACTGACATCACCAAACTGTTGCTTTCTTCATTTGTGATGCTATTCCAGGGTTTTACCGCAGCTTCTTTCAGTTCATGTTTGTTTCGGGGTGTTTCTCCCTTCAGTCTCCTCTTAAGGAGGTGAAATGCAGCTCTATTGGGTTAAGGTCAGCTGATTGACTTGGCCAGTCTGAAACCTTCCACTTTTTTTCTTGGCAGTGTGCTTTGGGTCATTGTCCTGCTGCATGATAAACTTCCTCCCGATTTGTTTCAATGAATTTCTCCGTAAAATGGCAGACAAAACGTTTCTGAATTCATTCTGCTGTTAACCATGCTCAGTGACATCATCAATAAATATTAATGAGCCTGTTCCAGAAGCAGCCATGCACACCCAAGCCATGACATCACCTCCTCCATGCTTCACAGATGAGCTTGTATGCTTCGGATCATAAGCAGTTACTTTCTTTCTCCACACTTTGGCCTTTCCATCACTTTGGTAGAGATTAATCTTGGTCTCATCAGTCCATCAGATCGTGTTCCAGAACTATTGCAGCTTATCTCTGTACTTCTTTGCAAATTTCACTCTGGCCTTCCGATTCTTCCTGCTGATGAGTGGTTTGCATCTTGTGGTGCGGCCTCTATATTTCTGCTCTCTGAGTCTTCTTCCAACAGTGGATTGTGATACCTTCACCCTGCACTGTGGAGGTCGTTGCTGATGTCACTTACTGATGCTTTGGGGGTTTTCTTCACAGATCTCACCATATTTCTGTCATCAACAACTGTTGTTTTCCTTGGTCGACCTGTTGGACGTCTGTTGCTCAGTACACCAGTAGTTTCTTCCTTTTTCAGGACATTCCAAATTGTTGTGCTTGCTATGCCCAATGTTTGTCCAATGGCTCTGGTCGATTTTCCTTCTCAGCTTGACAATGGCTTGCTTTTCCCCCATAGACAGCTCTTTGGTATTCACGTTGGTTTATCATCTTTAACAGGAAATGCAGTCTTTATAGGTTTGAATCAAGGATGAAAACTTAGACTAGTCATGCAGAACTATGTAATGTTTGTACAATCATCCTAAAAGACAACACCTGGGCAACAAGAAACATCTGGCAGTCACATGTTCCAGTAGTTTTGCCCACTTGAAAAATGGGTGGATTGTGTGTGTGTGTGTTCTGAAGGATCAATATCAGTCATAAGACATTATTTGTGAAAACACATTGAAATCGTAACAGAGAGTCTGTGAACTGACCTTAGAGTCTCCAATCTATGGATGGAAGTTAGCTTCAATTGTTAATTAAATATATCAGATCTACAATAGTAACAGAGAGCCAGTGAACTGACCTTAGAGTCTCCAATCTACAGTGTGGACTCTCCATTCCAGCAGTCAGCAGCTTCACTCCTGAATCCTGCACCTTGTTGCCACTCAGGTCCAGCTCTCTCAGATGGGAGGGGTTGAAATTCAGAACTGAGGCCAGAGAAGCACAGCTGATCTCTGACAAACTGCAGCCCCTCAACCTGAATAAAGAATAAATGATGAAGAAAAAATCTATTTCTAATCCAATCAGATGTGTTCAGTTTTTAAATGTGGAGCTCAACATTACTATGTCCTAATCAATGAGCTTTCCCCTAAAATGAGTAGAGGGACTTTGTCATTGTGTTATTGTGGATCATCATAATGTCAGCCTTCTACAGACATCATCCAAATGTCAGCACAACATTCATACACCTATTCATGTCAACACAGACCAATAACATGCTGCTGATCTCAGGCCAGTCTGGAACTAGAGGAGAGAAACCATATTGATCCTTTTAATAGCTGCATTTAGTAGCATACTTTGATCTGTGTGTGTGTGTGTGTGTGTTCTGAAGGATCAATATCAGTGATCAGACATTATTTCTGAAAACACATTGAAACCAACAGAATGCAAAAGTAAACTTGATCAGTTTAAAACAAATATTAGTTCAGAGGATCTTCTGTATACAGATGTGCCCATTTACCAAAAATTAGAAACATCCATTTAGTTTAATGACTAACAGCAGACATTTTCTACAGTTTCTTTAAGAAACTCAAGTCTTTGTGACTGCAGACTAAATTTAATACAATATACATGAAAATATGAACAAAATGACATTTACAACTTTATGGATGGAAGTTATGTATGAACAGAAATTAGGTTCAACTGTTAATTAATAATCAGATCTACAATAGTAACAGAGAGTCAGTGAACTGACCTTAGAGTCTCCAATCTACAGTGTGGACTCTCCATTCCAGCAGTCAGCAGCTTCACTCCTGAATCCTGCACCTTGTTGTCACTCAGGTCCAGCTCTCTCAGATGGGAGGGGTTGAAATTCAGAGCTGAGGCCAGAGAAGCACAGCTGATCTCTGACAAACTGCAGCCCCTCAATCTGAATAAAGAATAAATGATGGAGATAAAAATCCATTTCTAATCCAATCAGATGTGTTCAGGTTTTAAATGTGGAGCTCAACATTACTATATCCTTATCAATGAGCTTTTCCCTAAAATGAGTAGAGGGACTTTGTCATTGTGTTATTGTGGATCATCATAATGTCAGCCTTCTACAGACATCATCCAAATGTCAGCACAACATTCATACACCTATTCATGTCAATACAGATCAACAACATGCTGCTGATCTCAGGCCAGTCTGGGACTAGAGGAGAAAAACTATATTGATCCTTTAAATAGCTGCATTTGGTAATATGATTTGATCTGTGTGCGTGCGTTCTAAAGAATCAATATATGTATATTGTATATTGACATGCCATATATATATGTCGGCATTTCAACCTTGGTTGTTACTCTTGTAAAATAATAAAACTCTATACTGCATTAATCTTCGATCACCTCCAGTGAATATTTTGTCACGGTTTGGGTTATTTGGTCTGTGTTGTGTTTTAGATGTGTGCCTGTTTGGTTCCTGTTTTATTTTGAAGTTGTCTGTGTCTGGTGTTTTGTATCTAACTTTGTGTCTTGTTGCCCTGATTACCTTATGTGTCTCACCTGGTGTTTCTCTCTCTCTGCAAGTTTATAGAGTATAAATTGTCTGAGTTTCTGTCCAGTCCCTGTCAGATAATTGTAGCTTGTTGTTGCTCTGTTGCTCATGCTGTGTGTGATTCCTTCCGTTTCCGTATCTCCTTCCTCACATCCCGGCATGTAACACTGCCTACTTGTGTATTCACCGAGAGTTTGACCACTTTCAGCAAGTTTGTCTGCTTTTGTTTAATAAATCACAAGAATTCTTTCTGCCTGTTTGCCGTGGCTTGCGTTTGGGGCCAAAACTTATTTGCACTTCGCAATCTTTTTTGCTAAAGAGAGATAATGTTCAAGAAGAAATTCAGACTTTTTTGTCTCGCCCAGTCCTGATTTTCTATCTCCGACAAGAGTCAGTGAACTAACCTCAAAGTCTCCAGACTACAGTCTGGACTCTCCAGTCTAGCAGACAGCCGCTTCACTCCTGCATCCTGCAGGTCATTTCCTCTCAGCTCCAGCTCTCTCAGATGGGAGGGGTTGGATTTTAGAGCTGAATCCAGAGAAGCAAAGCTGATCTCTGACAAACTGCAGTAGCACAATCTGAATAAAAAATAAATGGATGGAGATAAAAATCCATTTCTAATCCAATCAGATGTGTTCAGGTTTTATAGGCAGAGCTCAACATTAATATGTCCTAATCAATGAGCTTTTCCCTAAAATGAGCCAAGATGAGCCTTCTACAGACATCACCCAATTAAAGAAATATTTCTACTTTAACACGTAAACTTGATCAGTTTAAAACAAATATTAGTTCAGAGGATATTCTGTATACAGACGTGACCATTTACCAAAAATGATAAACATACATTTACTTTAACGACTAACAGCAGACATTTTCTACAGTTTCTTTATGAAACAAGTCTTTGTGACTGCAGACTAAATTTAGTACAAGAAACATGAAAATACGAACAAAAGGACATTTATAGCTTTATGAATGGAAGTTATGCATGAAAAGAAATTAGCTTCAATTGTTAATTAAACATATCAGATCTACAATAGTAACAGAGAGTCAGTGAACTGACCTCAGAGTCTCCAGTCTACAGTGTGGACTCTCCAGAAAACCACACAGCAGCTTCACTCCTGAATCCTGCAGCCTGTTGTGACTCAGGTCCAGCTCTCTCAAATGGGAGGGGTTGGACTTCAGAGCTGAGGCCAGAGAAGCACAGCTGTTTTCTGACAACATGCAGCCAGCCAATCTGAATAAAGAATAAATGATGGAGATAAAAATCCATTTCTAATCCAATGTATTCAGTTTTTAAACGTAGAGCTCAACATTACTATGTTCTATTCAATGAGCCTTTCCCAAAAATGAGTAGAGGGACTTTGTCATTGTGTAATTGTATTCTATATTTTATTCAATCATACTGAAAAAAAGACACACAAAGCTCATTAGAATAATGATCATAGTGGCACATTTTAAAACGAGTCTGATTTCCATGTCACTGCTGTGTTATAACAGACCCTGTGTGTCAGATGATAGATATATATATATATGTGCCTGATAGAATCTCTAGGAGCCCTCAGGTTTTTTGTAACAGCAGGTTTATTCCACATCTGCATTCATGACAAAGGACAACAGTGTTGAATAGTCATCTCATGTGGACAAACAGCGCATGCTCTGTCTAAGGGAAAATCCTCTGCTGCTTTTTGCTCTACACAAAAGTAAAGTGCAGTTTGACACATTGATCGTATAGTGGATTTAAACTCATATAAACTAAATAAATAAAAGACACCAAATTGACCCTTAATCTTGCAATGAGGAAACAACAGAGAACAATGTAATTACACAGATTTCCTACAGTTACCTTTAAATTTTTCCATTTTATGTTAACAATTATGTGCAAACAATTATATAACTTCGTTACAATTCAACATACAGGAGGCAACCAAACAGCAGAAAATACCTCAATCTTATGTTCAAACATAAACAACACTTTATGACAACATACGGTTACATACCTGCATTCATGACAAAGGACAACAGTGTTCAATAGTCATCTCATGTGGACAAACAGCGCATGCTCTGTCTGAAAAGATCATCATGATCATATTAAAGTTAGCTAGCTACACTGGAAAAACTTTCTACTGGCAATAAAACACAAACGGATAGTTGACTTTATAAAAAAAAACATGGCGAAATTAATCAACAATACATATTATTCAACTAAAGAAATCTAGCTTAACTTTTACGTGCTTTTCAAGTGAGTTAGCATTGTTTAGTCCACGGACATTCACAGACACGTTACCTAAGGGAAAATCCTCCGCTGCTTTGAGGATTACCCATAATCCTTCGCCATTACTAGAGTTCGCTGCAGGTACAACTTTATGACAGCAGGTGGCACAGTAATCCCATTTAGTAGGATTTAACCTGAACCTTTTTAACTATGTTACATACACCCCCCCTTAAATCCTGCTAAATTGGGGAACAATAAAAAAAACACACAACTTTACCTTTAAATACCAAACAGTAGTTTTGTACTAGGAGCATAATGCATTTCAAGTCAGTTAGAAACTTTCCACTTGGGATTCAGTCAGTAAGGGAGTGGCCAAGCCCCATACCAACAAAGACACAAAAGATGCCGTGTACACCTCTCACATTGTATACATTGCTCAATAACAGATGCTTGTCAAATACTTCAGATAAAGTAGTTTAAAAACTCCTAAGACATACACAAGCAATCTATCCAGAAAACATGTTCCTTACAAAAGAAAACAAAGAATCAACTGTTTTAGCTGAGTCATCTACAATCTGTTCATTTCACAAATGAGTCAAGCTGGGGGCTTAACAGGTCTACCTGCCCTAGTGCAGAGTGGAGGTTGCTGTGTGCAAACTACATGGTCCAGTGTGAATGCACCTGGCTGTGTGTCAGTTGCATGTTCAGGGGAGGGGACACAATGGGCTCCTTCCACTGAGAGCGGGGAGGATCCTTCCTCGGACACCACACATTCTGCAGAGGGTTCAGGGGAAGGTGATTGCTCAGCAGTCATTGATGAATCAGGGGTTTGCAAGATCTCACACAGCATGTGGGACCACATACACTACAGCCTCTGAGAGGCGGGCACTCACAGCTACAACAGGTGAGCGATCGGGACGGCTAGCTGTAGCATCCTCATCACTAGCGTCATCCATCTGCAGTAACCACTGAAGTGTCTTTGTCTCACCGTCCTGTAAGTCAACTGGAACCATAAGGTCACTTTATCCACTTCCATTGCCAGATGAGCAGTCTGACTCCAAAATGTCGTGACCTCCTGCTGGCAGGAAACTCAACGGGAGTAGGAGGTTTCTGTGAACAACTTTCTCTCTGGATGTTACTGGGTCACTGATACAGTACACATTGATTCCAGGTTTCACAGACTTCACTTCATAAATTGTGGTCTCCCACTTGTCTGCAATCTTCCTCTTCCCTCTCTCACCACGATTGGCGAGCAAGACTCAAGTCACCAACAGCGAGGGGAGACCCTTTTGCTTTGCGGTTGTAGTTCCTTGCTTGTTGAGCCTGCTCCGTTCAACTGTTTTCACGGACAATGCGGGCAGCTTCAGACAGGTCACGTTTCAGGTGAGAGACAAACTCACGGTGGCTTACAACAGCATCGCTGGGGAGAGTATGCTGGAATAGAACATCAACAGGAAGACGTGGAATCCTGTCAAACATGAGAAAGAAGGGCGCAAAACCCGTTGCCTCATGCTCAGTGCAATTGTAGCAGAACATCAGCATCTGAAGCATTTGTGGCCACCTGGCTTTGGAATGGGGAGGCAGGGCCCTTATGTTCCCAACAGTCCTGTTGTATCGCTCGACAACTCCATTCCCCATAGGGTGGTACGGGGTGGTATGCGATTTCTAGATACCAGCCATCTCCAGGAGCTCTTTAATGAGTTGGCTTTCGAAATTGGCTCCCTGGTCCGAATGGATGCGTTTTGGCAAACCATATATGCAAAAGAAGTCATTCCATAGACGACGGGCAACATGCTTTGCTGACTGATTCTTACATGGGAATGCATGTGACAGCTTAGAAAAGTGATCTGTGACAACCAAAACATCCACACACTTCTTATCCGTCTGCTCAGCAGTCCAAAAGTCGATACACACAAGTTCCATTGGTTCAGAGGAGCAAATGCTTTCAAGAGGAGCATGGTCATTGGGTTCTGGGGTCTTGCCAACCACACATCGAAAGCAGTTCCTCACATGATTACTGATGTCATGTTCCATTCCTATCCAAAAGAACCTCTGCCTGGCGAGATAGAGTGTGCAAGCCTGTCCCTGATGACCGGCTGAGTCATGAAGGCCGTGGAGGACCTGGGCCTTGAGGGAGTCTGGAACAACAAACTGGTGGATGTTCATTTGCCTGTCTTTCTTCACCTTGTACAACATGCCGTCTTTGATGGAGAGCTTGGGCCAGTGTCTCAACATTTTTATCACTCCACAAGACTCACCGGCACATTCACATCTAGTGGGCCTCCTGTGACGCTGGATGTAAAAGAGAACCCTACCCAAGACATCATCCTGCTCCTGAAGATTAACCAGTTTACTTCTGGGTAGAGAGGCAGTCTGGTCGACACTGACAAGCTGGGGAGTAGCTGGTCTCGTGCCTCTCACTCGGCCTCCAGAGTCATGCGCCTCTAACACAGCTGAGACATCCTGTAGGGAGAGGGACCCCTGAGGGGAGAGCAGGGTGACAACCGCATCATCTGTGGGCTGATCAACAACAAACTGGCAGTTAGCAGCAGTATATCTAAATGCATCTTGTACTGTCTCAGCCACCATTTCACTCACTTGGTTCAGCAAGACGGCATAAGGTTCATTTACAAGACGGTGGCCTATGCATGACTGGACAAATGGCACCCTACTTAGTGCGTCTGCAACCACATTCTTTGTGCCAGGGACATAGTGCAGATCAAAACTGTATGCTGCGAGCTTTGAAACCCATCTCTGTTCACATGCATCTAACCTAGGCTTAGTCAAGATGTATGTTAATGGATTATTATCTGTCCAGACTGTGAAACATTGACCTTTCAGCCAGTGGCTAAACTTATCGCAGACTGCCCATTTAAGAGCAAGACACTCCAGCCGATGTGCTGGATAGTGCAGCTGGGAGTATGATAGAGTCTTGCTGGTAAACGCCACTGGTCTGGCAACATTACCTTCAGGAGGCAACCGTGAGAGGACGGCTCCTAGGCCATCAAAGGAGGCATCCACAGCAAGAATGGATGGTGCATTAAAATCTGGATGGGCCAAGGTGACACTATGCACAAGCTCATGTTTCAAAGTTTCGAATGCTGCCCTGCACTCAACAGTCCAGTCAGCTGGAGACAGTCTAACATGGCCTCTCTTGAATTTCGGCTTATGGCCTCTCCTTGTTTTGCATGGAGTGGCGGACTCAGCCACAAGGCGGAACAGTGGTTTAGCTTTGGCAGAACATCCCTCAATGAAATGGTGGTAGTAGAGAACCATTCCCAAGAAAGATCTGATTTTCCTAGCACTTGGTGTCTCCCCATCAGATTCCATCAGGTCGGCTTCCTGCACATCACCTATAGCTTGCACTTTACTCGAGTCTGTCTTAACACCATCTCCACATATGATGTGTCCCAAGAACTTAACAGACCGGCGAAGGAAGTAGCACTTCTTAGGTGAGAGCTTCAAGTTGTTGGCGGCAAGGCACGAGAAAACCATCTGGAGACGCTCAAGTTCAATCCGTTCAGATGGTGCATAGACCATAAGGTCATCCAGATAACATAACAGATTTGTAAAGTTCTCATCACCAAAGATGGACATCATCAACTGCATAAAAGTTGCAGGACTGTTATATGTTATATTCATGGAGGCCAAATGGGGAGGAAAACGCTGTGTACCTTTTGTTGTCTTCATGCAGTCTGACGTTGTAGAACCCTGATGTGAGGTCCATTGTTGAAAAGACATGGCCACCAAGTGCAGCGAGGGCATCTGTCTGATGAGGCAAGGGATGTAAGTCTTTCACTGTTCTTGCGTTCAACCACCTGAAGTCATTACAGATGCGAAGATCACCACTTGGCTTGACTACCAGGACGAGAGGAGATGAATACTCACTTTGAGACTTTCATTCAGAGCAGTCCGAAGCTTGTCATAATGGCATGGTGGGACCCGCCTGTATGGAAGTCTGAAGGGCTTGTCATCCACTAGCCAGATTCTGTGTACAAAATCTGTTGCCTCACCGCAGTCCATTTTGTGCCTCGAAAAGATGGACTCATACTGCTCAATGATCTCCAGCAGTTTATCCTTCCACTCAGGGGAGACTTCACAGGAAGAGAGGTTCAAATCCCGCAAGCTCATGTCAGTCGAAATTTGTGATATTTCATCGTCTGACCTAGGTGCAGGTGACGAGCTCTGTGTGAACTGTGCACTGGATTGGATGCGATCTGGCTCAGGTAAGTCTTGCACAGAAAGACAGGGTGACACATCTGCAACTTTTGCATTCTTTTTAAGGGTGAGTGGCTTTTCAGTAAGATTTACTATTTTGACTGGAACCCAGCCATCCCCCCAGAACGAGGTGACAACTCTCCCCACTAGAATTTGTGCGTGGGTTCGATGATGACTGTACTTCCCACTGCAGAAACATCAGATGGTGGGAGTTTAGCCCACACCAAATGTTCAGACATCGGTTGTAGAGCGACACATCTCTTGAGCTTAGCCGTGCCGATTTTAAGTGGCACTGCTTCATATCCGTCTGAGCAGGACAACACAGATATCAAATGGGGCAAGTTATCAGCCTGGGCACTATTATCTGTGAAATGAGCCACTTGATAGCATTACTGCCAAGGATCAGGTCATCGGTTTGGCCTGGCACCACCAGAACAGGAATTATCACCTTATAGCCATAAACTGAAGCAGTGAGGTCATACAAGGTGTGACCAGATGACCCCCACAACCAACAATAACAAAGTCCTCAGCAGTTCTCTTTTCAATGTTAAGGACAGACTGTGAAAGTTTAGTGTTGGCTGCTTCACTTATAGTGCACACCATAGATCCACTGTCCACTAGTGCTCTAAGAACATGATCACAATCAGTAGACATCTGTGTAGAAATGGCTATCACAGTCTCTGAAAGTCTTTAAAGGCCTTGAACAATCAGTGTTTTTTGTGATGGCATTACGCTGCTGTAGGCGTGATACAATGTTTCATAATCATTAATGTCTGTCAAATCCAAGGTGGGAGGCTCACTCACTTGATCTGCGCTGTCCTCCCCTGTGTGCAGATCATTCAGTTTCCCTGCTGAAAATGTGGAGGATGACGTCTCCCCTCCCTTGAGTGGCCAGGTAGGTGACACAGGAAACATGGCTGGTTTCTGTTCCGGGATGTCTGAAACTAAAGGAGTGTTAGGGCTGACATCGACTTGATTCATGCTGATTTGTCTATTCCTCCCAGTAGACCTGAGTCCCTTCTCCAGGTGGTATTTGTCAAGTACTTCCTGAACCTCACGAGCTGACCACTTGTCAATCATCTTGGACCTAAAGGTAAGAGCCAAATCTCTGCTGGGGCAATGTCTGATGAACATACGTGTGACTTCAACACTTGGGTTGTCAAACGTTTTACCCTGCTCTCTAAGGAAGCTTGCAGCATCTTCAGCAGCTCTGTTCAGTCTAAGCTAATACTCAAAGGGGTCCTCTTGGTCATTTGGCAGGGTAGAGTAAAAGTCAGCTAGGGGCACTGTGGAGCAATGGCTTGAGCCAAAATGTTTGACCAGGAGCCCGTAGATGGCCCATGGGTTATGGTGGACATCAAGTTCACAATTTCTTATCCCAAATCTCACAACATCCTTTGCTCTGCCTCTCAGGTGGATAAGAATTTTCTCAGCGTGATTTTCCAGCTGAAAACCGCTTTTTCTTATGTAATTCTTCATCGATTCCTCAATATTGCCAAACTCCCTCGGGAGGTAAAAGGGTCTTAGAGAAATGCACAGCAGTTCAATATCAGGGCTGCACACAGTCGCTCTCTCAGAATAGTTCCTGCACCAGCTTTCACTCAAACACGCAGATACCTCCCCCTCAACTTTTCCCCGAAATTTAATCCCTGTCTACACAGACAATGGAGAAACCCTCCAGCTCAATCAAGGAGTTGGGGATGTCTTCGTGGAGCCAAGTCTCCGTAAATAGCGGCAAACCCGCCTTGCGGTATTCAAAACATACCCTCATGTTGGTATGGAGCTCCTCCATTTTGCTCCTAAGAGAGTGAAAGTTGCTCAGGATTATGTCGGGCAGCGGAGGTCTATTGCCTCTCCGGCGGAGACGCTGTCGGGTCCCCCCACGTCAGCCTCTCTTCCGTAGTTTTCTCCAAGATGCCAGGATTTTAAATGCTTGGACAGGTTGAATAAATCTGCGGGCGGCGATGTTGTTCCCGTGTAGCAGAGAGACAACAACGTGTCTCTGGCGTAGATGAGTGGTAGCCCACCCTCCAAGTGTGGAAAACTTTGACACATCCTCAGAAGCTGCCAGACAATCAATGCCAATAATAGTCCTTGTGCAAATAACGCCATGGTGCTCCTCTGTACCCTCGTACACACTCACACAATCAATACAAAAAAAAAAAAAAACACAATAGACGAGTAAAAACAACAAATAAATAAAAACAGCAGCAGCACCAGTAGCACACGAGTCCAGGTCGCCAGCAGAGCAGCTAAACCGGTATTTTTATAATCAATGACGTTGATTCGGTCAATGCCTCAACCCAGCCCTAAGTAAAAAAAACTGTTCATTATTTCATTTCTCACATGACCTTCTTCTGACTGTATTTGGCAGCACAGCTGGTCAATGTCATTAAAAGGAGACGTCCACATTTGTTCAAGTATGTCTTAAAAACAACAGCCACATGCAATATGTTCTTTAAAAAGTTATTGGTGGCAGTAATCATTCCTCCTGTCCACACTGAGTGTGAAAGTGTAAAATGGTAAATATCATGAATAATAATCAAGTAATAGTCATATTTTTAGGAATCAGAATTTATTAAAAATAAAACAACTGGATAAAATATTATATACAACACAGAATGAAAATTTGGTAAAGAACCAGTGTTCATTTACAATGGTAGTCCCAAAAGCAGTTACTATCCTCTAAAAACAGAGACAGAGATTGGACTTTGTCTTTACTGGGAAATGTGCGACCATGTCCCTGCGCACATCCATTGGTGGTTTACGTGACCTCTTGGTTGGGACACCATTTAATGGATCCCCAATATCTGAGGATGGTCTCTTCAGTCAAAGGGCTCTCACTGGCTGAAGATGGCCGCCTTCTCCTTGGTGTGTTGACAGCTGTGTTTGTCTGAATAAGATTGGAAAGGAATCAATTGCAATGTCAAACATACATTTGAAAATGCTATAATCAGTGAAATATTAAATATGGTAAACAGCAGAAATAAATTTTTACCAGGACGATAGAGGATGCTTGCTGCACCTGGAACCGTCTCCTGTTCAGCATGAGCACCACTGCTGATGTCCGGACCAGAGAAATCAGCTTTAGAAGGGATGAAATCCTTTTTCAGGAAGTGATACCTGTCCCAGGGCATCGTTGGTTTCGTTGGTTTGATGCTCTCATCATCATCATCAGCTGGACAATCAGCGGGTGTCTGACTCTCTTTGTCCACTTCATTGACATATTCATCTGTCTCTTCATCACTTAAATAAAATTTTGTACGAATTCATCTCAACATCACTCTCTCCATTTAGGAGAGTCATGCAGACTGTAGTAAACACCTCTTCATGCTAGTGTCATTCTGAAAGGGAAATAATAGTTGTAAGAGTTAGAGTAGTTCAAATATAAATAATTTCAATGCACATTAATCATATTCATGTGATACATTCCACTGAAGTCACACAATATTTTCTGGCTTATGTGCTCTCTGTACTTAACATACTAAAAGTAATATGCAACCCCACAGACCTCTTCCATCCCTAAATTGCAGAACATTCACACTTGTCCCTGAACAATGCACCATACATGCAACCCTCCACATTTCATAACATTTGGGCCTGTCCATTTAGAACATTGGAGAAGGGCAGTGTCTCCATGTAATGTGCAAGGTGCACATGCTATTTTGACTACCATTCTCACCCA
This sequence comes from Micropterus salmoides, assembly GCF_014851395.1. NCBI lineage: Eukaryota > Metazoa > Chordata > Actinopteri > Centrarchiformes > Centrarchidae > Micropterus > Micropterus salmoides. Next base: position 57,096,661 of record NW_024040040.1, on the reverse strand, counting down.
ACATTGTAAAATTACAACAAAGACATAACAATCTGAAAATCTAATTTGATGCATACATTGCATAATTACTAGACATTGTAACAATCACAAAAAAATATTTCAGGGAATATACTCACTTCAATGTTGATATATCCGGTCCAACGAAACAAGGAGATGTTCTTCCAGGGATGTTCGCAGGTCGTATGAGTTCATGGCTTCATGAGCAGACCTATATCCACATTTAGTATCCAATGGCATTGTGAGGCTAAACAAGAGGCTATCGAAATGTGGTCTTTCAAAAAAACAATTTGCAGATGTACTTTTGGGAGAGCTAAAAGTGATGTTGAAATTTTATAACTGTGGGTCTTACAGGTTTAAGAACTTGAAAGAAGAATTCTTAAATATCACTTATTTTCAAAACATCTGTGACTTTCAGCAGGTGCAATACTTGTTTGTTGAAAAGTGCTGCACCCACCTTTTGATATGTTCTAATGAGCCGCAGAACCAGAACTCATGTTTTTCTTTTCTTTATCAAACCTATCACTCAAAACTCTCTGCAGCCTGTTTATATCCTCACACACTCTACAGCTTCATCTTCACTGACTGATGGACCACACAATGTGAGTCTGTGGGAGCTGAAAACGGTCCTGTCAAACCTTTTATTTCTCTGTTTTTCGTTACAATAAGTGAACTGACCTGAGACACTCCAGCCTACAGTTTGGACTCTCCAGTCCAGCAGACAGCAGCTTCAATCCCGAATCCTGCAGATCTCCGTTTCCACTCAGGTCCAGCTCTCTCAGATTTGAGGGGTTGGACTTGAGAGCTGAGGCTATGACTTCACAGTGAGTCTCTGAGAGTCTACAGCCATAAAGTCTGTCAGGACACATACATTACAAAATATGTTATTATGAAAGAGGACATTTTAAATTAACTTAATGCATTTGATGACCAAACCGTTCAACGTCTCTCTTTTGATAAATAAAATTGCTCTCATCAGTGGTTCAGCTAATCTGATCTCTCTGTGTTTGACATGAAACAATAATTATCTCATACCTGCATACTTTAAGTCTTTGTTTTGCTTTAATTTTGCAGATGAAGAAGAGAAAATCTTTACATTTATGTATCTTTCTCTCGCATCATCAGCGAGAACACTGGCAGCAAGTGTCAACATCTTCTTCACATTACGACTCTGGAGACGTGAATGTTGTCAACTGGTTTAAAAATGATCAAAGTTGTGAAACTTCAATACAAAACCACAAATTATTATCAAAATACCATTCAACAATGCCGGCCTGGCATGCTCAAAGGCCAATATTTATCATAACAATGAAACAGAAGGTTACAAAAATCTATTTAGGAGGAACAAGAAGAACAATATCTGACAGCGGTCTCAGAAACCAGTTAGTCCAATCCTTTCGGGAGACCTTAATCTCCACTTTGCGCACATTGTTGCCTTTGCTCGGGAAGACCTGGGTTACTATTCCCAGGGGCCACTCATTCCTTATCAGCTGCTGATCTTTGAGGAGAACATTGCTTCCGGACTCTAGATTGGGCCGAGTGGTCTGCCACTTTCTCCAAAACTAAGAACACAATATTTTAATGTGCTCAGTCTCCCATCCACCTCAGCTGTCTGTGTTTTGGTTTTACAAAGGCACAGCGCTAGTTTGGCTAATAATGTAAGCTAACTGTTACAAACAAGCTAAAATGAAAGCTGTATAAACCTACAACCAAGATGGCGCTGCATATAGCTGCCTTGGAGTTAGGTGCGCTCTGTTTTTTTTTGCATGATAAGTACTGTACAGAGCGGACCGTGACACAGAACTCTCCAGCAAAACGAAAGGTAGAGGTGTCTGTTTTTCTATCAACATTGGCTGGTGTACCGACGTGACAGTGATTCAGCAGCACTGTTCTCCTGATCTGGAATATTTTATCATTAACTGTAAACCATTTTGCTCCCCTGTGAGTTTGCTTCATTCACTCTGGTGGGTGTTTATGTTCCACTGCAGGCCAACATGCGCGATGCACAGCGCATGCTTGCCGACCGGATACTGTGTGTGGAGCAGACATACCCATACTCTCTTGTTATTGTTCTTGGTGACTTTAACAAAGAAAACCTGATCCAAGAACTCCCCAAATACAGTGTCCAACCAGAGAGTGGAACACTTTGTATCACTGCTACATTACAGTGAGCAGTGCCTATCACGCGGCCCCCCACAGTGCTTTGGGACACTCTGATCACGTCATGATGATGATCCTACATTAGTTTCTGTGATTACCAACATGGGCCAGGGTGAGTTATAACAATGACAAACCCTAGTTCAAACTTAGACAGCTAAGGCTGGAAAAGGAGGAAGCATATAGGAGTAGAGACACGACCGGGTGCAGGGCGTTAAAGTACAGATTTAGCAAGGAGGTGCATGAACCTATACGACTGTACTCAGAGAGACTAAAAGATCAGTTCTCTGCAAACGACGCCACTTCTGTCTTGAGGGGGTTCAGACAGATTACTAACTATAAACCCAAAGGCCTCCACTCCATCAACGATTCTTGCCTGGTAAATGAGCTGAACCAGTTCTACTGCCGCTTTGAGAGTCAATAGGACACCATACCCCGTAACTCCTCCGCTCAGCTCCAGCCCCAGTCCACCATCCCCATCACAGACCCTCTCCTGGACCCCCTGCAGTTTGCCTACAGAGCCAAGAGGTCTGTAGATGATACAGTAAACATGGCCCTTCCTCCAGCAACTGGACTCCTCAGGTACCTACGCCAGGATACTGTTTGTGGATTTCAGCTCTGCTTTCAACGCCATCATCCCGGCCCTGCTGCAGGACAAGCTCTCCCAGCTGAACGTGCCTGACTTCATCTGCAGGTGGATCACAGACTTCCTGACGGACAGGATGCAACAAGTGCAGCTGAGAAAACATGTCTCTGATTTCAGGACCATCATTACGGTTTATCTCATGGCTGCTTTGTTTCGCCTTCTGTTCTCTTCCGTCCGTCAAGCTCCAGAAGTTTGCGGATGACACCACCCTCACTGGGCTCATCTCAGGTGGGGATGATCAACCATCTGGTGACCTGGTGCAGCCAGAACAGTCTGGAGCTCAACGCTCTGAAGACCGTGGAGATGGTCGTGGACTTCAGATAGAGCCCAGCCCCACCCTCCCCCATCATCCTGTGTGACTCCCCAGTCGCCACTGTGGACTCATTCCACTTCCTGGGCAGCATCATCTCTCAGGACCTCAAGTGGGAGCTGAACATCACCTCCAGCACCAAGAAGGCCCAGCAGAGGATGTACTTCCTGCAGCAGCTGAAGAAGTTCAGCTTGACAATGAATGATGGTGCATTTCTACACCACCATCATTGAGTCCATTCTCACCTCCTCCATCACTATCTGGTCGTCTGATCGTTCGCAGAGAAGGTGATTGGCTGCAATCTTCCTTCTCTTCAGGATCTGGACACCTCAAGGAGGCATGCAGGAAAGATTGCAGCTGACCCCTTCCACCCTGGACACAACTGTTTCAGACTCTCCCCTCTGGCATGAGGCTGCGGTCCATCAATAACAAAACCTCTGGCCACAAGAACAGCTTCTTGCCATCTGCAGCTAGTCTCATCAACAAGGTCCGGGTCCCTCACTGACACTCCCCCCTTTTCAAATAATGCAAATGTCTCTGCATCCCAACTCGTGAGCAAAATGTCCGGCCCATCTGCATGTCCTGGTTTTAAAATCAGCCCTGTCTTAATTTGTTTCATCGTGTGTTTTGCATCTATCATGCTTTTTTGCTTTGTTTACATTTACTCATTTGGCAGACACTTTTATCCAAAGTGATTTACATTTGAGATGAAACAACAACATACAAGCATCAACAAAGCATCAAATACAGCACGAGATCTACAACTGACAATACATACTAGTAAGAACAGCAATAAATACTAGTAAGAGTTAACAGCATCAATAGGGTAAATACCTAGGAATAGAAGTGAGAGTTAACAAAAAAAGTGCAACCAATACAAGATAATTGTAAGGGGATAGAACAAGGAGAGCACAGGAAGTGCATGTTAGAGGTGTTATAAGAGGAAGTGTTCTCGGAAGAGATGAGTTTTCAAGAGCTTCTTGGAGTTAGAAAGGCACGCCCCTGCTCTGATGGCGTGTGGTAGCTCATTCCAGCATTGTGGTGCCACAGATGAGAACAGGGACTGGGATCACTTTTTGTGAAGGGATGGCAGAGCCAGGTGGCGTTCGTTGGAAGAAGGAACATAAACTTGTATTATGGAGTTTAGGTAGATGGTGCAGATCCAGTAGTCACTCTGTATGCAAGCATTATTGACTTGAATCTGATTCTGGAGGCCACGGGGAGCCAGTGGAGGTCACACAGTAATGGACTGACATGAGTCCTTTTGGGCTGATCAAGGGGTTTCACCGCACAAGCTGGAAGACCTGCTGGGAGGGCATTGCAATAGTCGAGGCAAGAGATAACCATGGCCTGTACCAGAAGCTGGGTGGCATACAGAATGTGGTAGGGCCCGATTTTTCAGCTGCAAATCCAGCCTCATGCTACCAGTAGTGTCAAGGACAGTCCTAAACAGAACTACAGAACAATCAGTCAACAAGGATAAGGAGAGACCCACTGTCTGTGGCTACATTGCATTCACTAATAACTGTGAAATACTCCTATATGTTGTGATCATATGCTACTGAGATGAAACCTCAACCACAACCTCTAAAGTCCTTCATGTGTTTTATAGGTTTGCATGTCACCTTCGTCACCCAGAGGAAGATAAATAAAAAGAGAAATTTTAAAATGTAACAATTATCGGAAATAAACAACCACAGCTTTTGAAACAGCTCAAGAACATTTGTGACAAAACACAACAAAATGGTTTAGTGTGTCTATCTGAAGAACTAAACAGCTGATCTACACTGATTTATGTTAATCACATCTGTACTTACCGAGCTTTTCTGCAGTTCCTCACAGCTGGAATCAGTCTCTGTTGTCCCCCGATTGATGTGTTGTATTTCTCCAGGTCCAACTCATCCAGAACCTCCTCTGACATCTGCAGCATGTAGGCCAGAGCTGAGCAGTGGATCTCAGAGAGTTTCTTCTCTGATCTGTTCTCTGACTTCAGGAACTCTTGGATCTCCTGATGTACTGAGTGGTCGTTCATCTCCATCAGACAGTGGAAGATGTTGATGCTTCTGTCAGGAGAGATCTCATCAATCTTCAATTTTTTCAGGTTGTTGATGGCTCTCTGGATGATTCTTGAACTGGTCTTTGTCTGACCCAGCAGGCCTCCTAAGAGTCTCTGGTTGGACTCCAGACAGAGGCCATGAAGGAAGCGAACAAACAGGTCCAGGTGGCCAGTTTTAATCTCAAGAGATTTCTCTATGACACTCCTCAGGAAGACATGCAGAGATGAGGGACTCTTCTTGGATTTCCAGTCTTTCCCCAGGAAGTCCTTCAGTACCTCTGAGTTCCTGCTGGTGTAACAGTGGAACATGTAGACTGCAGCCAGAAACTCCTGAACGCTCAGATGAACAAAGCAGTAGACTGTTTTCTGGAAGATCACACTCTCTCTTTTGAAGATCTCTGTACAAACTCCTGAGTACACCGAGGCCTCTGTGACATCAAGACCACACTGCTCCAGGTCTTCTTGGTAGAACATGATGTTTCCTTTCTCCAGCTGTTCAAACGCCAGCCTCCCCAGCTTCAGAAGAACCTCCCTGTCAGCCTCCATCAGTTCCTGTGGACTCATCTCTTGTCCCTCATCGTACTTGTGCTTCTTCCTCTTTATCTGAACCAGCAGGAAGTGTGAGTACAGGTCAGTCAGGGTCTTGGGCAGCTCTCCTCTCTGCTCTGTAGTCAACATGTGCTCCAGAACTGTAGCAGTGATCCAGCAGAAGACTGGGATGTGACACATGATGTGGAGGCTCCTGGAGGTCTTGATGTGCGAGATGATTCTGCTGGACAGCTCTTCATCACTGACTCTCCTCCTGAAGTACTCCTCCTTCTGGGCGTCAGTGAAGCCTCGTACTTCCGTTACCCTGCCGACACACGAAGGAGGGATCTGATTGGCCGCCGCAGGTCGGGAAGTTATCCAGACGAGAGCCGAGGGAAGCAGATTCCCCTCGATGAGGTTTGTCAGCAGCAGGTTGACTGATGACTTCTGTGTGACATCAGACACAACCTCACTGTTGTGGAAATCCAATGAAAGTCTGCTTTCATCCAGGCCATCAAAGATGAACAACAGTTTCCAGACGGCGAGCTTCTCTGCTGGGACCTTCTGTAATGTTGGATGGAAAACATGGAGCAGCGTGAGGAGACTGTGCCGCTCATCTTTGATCAAGTTCAGCTCCCTGAACGAGAGCAGAACCAGCAGACCGACATCTTGGTTTTCCGAGCCCTCTGCCCAGTCCAGAGTGAACTTCTGCACTGAGAAGGTTTTTCCAACGCCAGCGACGCCGTTGGTCAGAACCACTCTGATGGCTCCCTGTTGGCCAGGTAAGGCTTTAAACATGTCCTGGCACCTGATTGGAGTGTCATGGAGGGTCTTCTTCTTGGAAGCTGTCTCAAGCTGCCTCACCTCATGCTGGGTATTAACCTCTTCACTCTGTCCCTCTGTGATGTAGAGCTCAGTGTAGATCCTGTTGAGGAGGGTTCCACTTCCTGTTTCATCACTTCCTTCAGTCACACGTTCACATCTCCTCCTCAGACTGATCTTATGTTCATCTAAAACCTCCTGCAGACCATCTCTCACTAAAGAAGAGAAACAATGTGAGATGAAACAAAGATTGTGTGGTGATTATCCACTGAAGGTTAAAAAGGGCAACTGGACTTGGTTGAAGATACTGGAAGCGTTTCGGCCATCATCCAAGCGAGAGTCCTTCAGTTCTGACTGACTGGTAGGGAAACTCAGCCATTTAACCTCTGTGGGATCGTTAGCTAGGATGATCGATACCACTGGTTTTTTTAGTGCTCCTGGCTGTTGTAACACCAGTTCTTATGGTCGTTAGAACCACCTGAGGTCAAGTCTGAACAACCATCATTGGCATCTTCATCTGAGGCCAAGAGGTTACGTTTGTTCAGTTTCCTGGAAAGATTGTAAGTTGGGCATAAATGGTGGCGTAGACCCCCTCCTCTGTTTTTTTTAATAGCTTCACTGAGAGGAAGCCTCTCTTTTCAGGAAACCATTACACAGTCACACCTGGAAGCTGCCCAGTACAAACAGGAGGGCTTATGGGCTTTGCTCAAGGGTGGTAAATGAGGGAGGGCACACCCAACTCACTTTCCACACCCAGATTCAATCCTGCTGGTCCGGGGACTGAATCGGCAACCTCCCGGTCACAGGCTTGCTTCTTCAACCTTTGGGCCACCACTGCCCCAGAAGCTGTAACTGAACAGAGGAGGGGGTCTACGCCACCACTTATCCCCCACTTACAATGCTGTCCTTTCATCACTTCCCAGGAAACTCAACAAACGTAACCTCTTGGCCTCAGGTGAAGATGCCAGCAATGGTTATTCAGACTTGGCCTCGGGTGGCTCTAATGACCATATCGACTGTCGTTACCACAGCCAGCAGCACTAACGAACCAGTGGTATCGACGATCCTAGCTAACAATCCCACAGAGGTTAAATAGCTAAGTTTCCCTACCAACAGAAGAAGTCTCTCGGATAAGGAACGAAACGTCTTCTAGTATCTTCAACTAAGTCCAGTTGCCCTTGACTTTAACCTTCTTTGGATAACTATGACCTGGATGACTGAGAACCTTCACAGACATATGGTGCTTATTTTCATTACTAATATAAAGCAGTCAATATCAGAATATCTGAAGAAGCAGACAGATGTCCAGTCTTACTTTGTACAGAGCTGCTCTGACTGGCTGTCTGCAGTCCAGCTCTGGTTCTTTCTCCACACTGGGGACAGGAGGAGTCTCCTGATGAAGCAAACTGGTCCCAGTATGAGGTGATGCACCGTCTGCAGAACCAGTGTCCACAGCTGGTAGAGACTGGATCCTTCAGGACGACCTGACACAAAGCACAGCAGGACGGCTGCTCCTCCACAGACAAAGGACTCCTCTTCCTCTCTCTGTGGACACAAAGACATTTCTAAAGCATTTGATTGGACATAAAACACACACAACCACATTGCAACAAAACTACAGGTTTAAATTCACATTTCTATTTCTCACTAGTCATTGTTTAGTCAGCTAACACCCCACAAATGTACCATTACATATAACACTGGACCGATTAATTGCTCTTTAGCTCCAAACTTGATAAATTGTCATATTATTGACCATTAAAGCCAGATGAAGTTCCCATGTGCTCAATGGCCTTAAGACATTGCTCTCTGCACAATGCTCTGTTGTGAAGCTTGTGAGTTTTCGTGTGGCCGCTTGTCCGTGGCATGGGGGCAAAGTTTGAACACATCTAACACATCCCTGAACACATCTTAAGGACAAAATTAACTCATAATCATAGCCCCACCTGCTGGCAATAGGAAGAGACCCTTCATCGACAGGACATATAAAAAAATGCTTTTGGGGCAATAGCCTTAACCCAACAGAAAGTCGGATATTTAGAATTTAATGGTCATTTGGTCACATGTTTTACATGCTCTGAACTTTAATGAACTCCTCCTAGGGAATTTGTCCGATCAACTTCAAATTTTCGCTGTGCAGTCTAAAGGCATTGATATGAAAAGTTGTGCTATCTGTGTCAATGGGCGTGTCCGTGGCATGGAAAACAAATGATTTGCCACAAAACAGGAAGTTGCTGCAACTTCAGTGTACATGCTCACATCTGTACCGAATTTGATATGTCCCGCCCTAAACACATCTATATAGTCATAGCACCACCTGCTGGCAACAGGAAATGACACGTTTTATGCTGTGATGGACTACTCCAAGCCGGTGGGCCACATACACTTCAAAAGAATCTCAGACAATCCTTATGACATGGATTATCTCTGTTGTGATGCTTGTGAGATTTCGTGTAACGGCTTGTACATGGCATGGCATGTCTTTGGGCCAGTAAGTTTCACCTACAGCCTCTTTTGTTACCTCAGTAATTGCTTTACAGCAATAGAGCAGATTAAAGCGTTAGCTCAAAAGCTGTTTTCATCAATAGAGGTCAAAACACCAAGGGCTCGCCCACCCAACTGGCAACTCACCCCACCTTTACTTCTAGTCTTAGCCCTACACTGCACAAATCCCTCCAACACACAGACACAAACAACCATTTATGCTCACATTCACACCTTTAGAGTTGTTTGCATCTTTTGAGACTGTAAGGCCCCTTCCACACTACTGTGTTTTAAAATGAAAACAGAGACCTTTTGCTACGTTTGCACCAAACGAAGACCTAAAACAGAGAAGTTTGGACTGACGACCCCGTTTTGCGTTTCAAAACTCCAGAGGGCGTTTTAGTGAATAGAAACGATGACACAGCCGCTCATGCTCGGCTCTCTGATTGGGTCTTGTAAGTCATGCAAAGCAGAAACACGACACTACTGACCCGGTTTTTGTTAAAATAGACTATTCTGTGCAAATAACACTTAGCCTATCTGCCTGCACTTGTACTGTGCATGTTGCAGTTTACTTTGCGACGACTCCTAGTCTGTTTTCCAACACCATACTCCCGTGTTACATTCAGTAACAGTCCCAGTTCGTTATTGGTGTATGCAAAAAAATCTGGTCTGATTCTTCGTCTGCATTACTTTATTCTTTCGCCAAATCTTCTGTAACTAGGTAATACACCATCTGCTTCATGTTTACACTAGCACACGCATGCCCAGTGGTCCTGAATGGGCACTAGATGTGCGTTTTCAGTTGTTTTAATGTAGACAGAGATCAACTCTGATGCGCAGCTAAAACGCTGGTGTAGACGGAGATCGTATTTGTTTTACTTCTCCATTTTTAAACTAAACACACTAGCTGCTACTAGCAGTAGTGTGGACATGGCTTAAGAGGAAACCCACACAGATTCAAGGAGAACATGCAAACCAGCAGCACGGCTGGTTCAGACCAAGAACGTTCCTGCTGTGAAGCTACCAAGCCGCCCAAATGGTTTCATGTTCAGCCAAACGAGCACAGTCACCTCTGGAAGTGGCTCTGGCAGATGCAGAGGTGATGGTACTCAATTTTCATACTTAAGTAAAAGTACAGATACCACATGAAAAATGTTAAGTAAAAAAAGTACCTGGTTTTAAAAATACTTAAGTAATCAAAAGTAAAAATACTACACATCAAAATCTATTGATCTTATAAAACGCAATCTATCTTTTAAAATTCACTTAAGACAGGTTTGAAAACAGTATTATAAGTTACAGTGAATCAGAATAAGGAAAACCGAGTCATAAGTGGAAAAGTGGATATTTCCTGCAAAGCTTTATTATTGCAAAACTCTACCAGCTACGTTACCACTCGGTCACAAACTGTGACCCACAGAGCAAAAACAGAGCTGCTGCACAGTCACACCTGACACCACAATGCTTTCACTACAATCCTCCCTTTGTAATGGTGCTTTCAGGTGGTGAGTTTACATACAAAGTCAATCCAAAGACGCGTAAAGCCACGATTTCTTGTCGGGCGGCGTGAAGTGACGTGAAGGGAGTGGTGCCGGCAACGCGAAGGTATTTGTATATTGTGAATTCATTGAGTGGAGGGGGGGGGGTTAAACCATGGAACATTTTATACACAAGCAAGACATCAGCAAATTTCACCATATTTTCCCAGTTTAAAAAAATGGGAACTGATATGACTGACTTATTATCCAGTGTTTCTAATATAATGCCTAAATATTTAAACTCATGCGCAACTATCAGCGTTCTTCCTGCTACAGTAACCTCTGGGTCTGGATCTCTATAGATTTTGAGAACATGCATACAGTTTTGCTAGTATTGAGATGTAAACAAGAGTTTGTTAGCCAATTAGAGATATTGACCATAGAGGCTGATAGTTCCTTAGCAGCTTGCTTCTTGTTTTTAGCATGTAAATATAAGACGGTATCATCTGCGTACATCTGATAAGTTACTCCAGATGGACAAACTTCAGGTCGGTCATTAATACACAGACTAAACAACAGGACTCAAAGTTGAACCTTGAGGTACATATAAGTCATTATCATTCATTTGAGAAGTTTATGCGAACACATTGTTTTCTGTAAGGTACGATCGTTTCCATTTGATGTCACTGGGTGAAAAATTTAACTTTGATAACTTAGAACCTCATGATTAACTGTAACAAAGGCTTTCTTCACATCAAGGAAGACCGCCCCAACTGCACCTCCTTGGTCCAATTTAGCCTTAATGTTTCCAAAAATGTAAATGTTCTGTATTTGTATAGCGCCTTTCTAGTCTTTTCAACCACTTAAAACGCTTTTACACTACATCGTATTCACCATTCACACACATTCATACACTGAGCCTAAGTGCTCAAACAGAAACTAACACTGGTGGACCACCTTTCGATTAACGGGCAACCCGCTCTTTCTCCTGAGCCACAGCCGCCAACGTAGTTGGCGAAAATAAATTGGCTGGATCAGTGGAATGATGTTTTCGATAACCAAATTGCATAGGATTTAATGAGAATTACGTAGCATCTAAATGAGATATTATCTGTTCTGAGATCCATTTGTCCACAATTTGTGATACTGATGGAAGGATACTGATGGCTCTGTAATTTCTGATAGCCATATGGTCACCCGATTTATACACTGGTGTGATTACAGCGGTTTTCCAAGCACTTGGAAACACTCCACCATTAATGGACTGGTTAATAATTTTTACAATAGGACAAATGAGTGCCTCATTATGACTTAAGAAATACTGTCAATCCCATATACATACTTTGTCCTCCATTCGCGCACATTTTGTTATTGGTCACCTCTAAAAGTCAAAATGGGAGCATTAATATTTAGAGGAGCAACAGAATATTTCAATACAGGGGAATTCTGAGTCAAAGTTTTTATTGAATCAATGCAGTATTAAATGCTGTAGCCACTTTACTTGGATAGAGTCGTATAGAGTTCCCAGGTAAGGACTACTAGCCAATCGGAAGCAGAGAAGGGCGGGTCGTAAGGAACAAGGTATCCATCCATCCATCCATCGTCAACTGCTTATCCTGCGTACAGGGTCGCGGGGGGTTGGAGCCAATCCCAGCTGGCATCGGGCGAAAGGCGGGGTAATCTTTATTTGTAGAGCATTTTTCAAAAACAAGTTACAAAGTGCTTTAACAAGTGTAAAGACAATAATACCCAAGAGACAATAATACAAAAACAATACAAGATAAAAGCATGAAAACATTGAAAAGACTAAAATACACGTTTAAGATAAATATAAAATTAGTAAAATACAATAAAAGGGATAAAATAAAGTCAAATAAGATCGGGAAAGGCTTTCCTATAAAAGTATGTTTTAAAAGGGACTTAAAAGAGTTCACTGACTCAGCCGACCTGATTTCCTCGGGCAGGCTGTTCCAGAGCCTCGGGGCCCTGACAGCAAACGCTCTGTCCCCTTTAGTTTTCAGTCGAGACTCTGGAACAGACAACAGACCTCCATCTGCTGGGACCCAATGACCAGGATTTCTGTTTTGTCTGAGTTCAGTTGGAGGAAATTATTTGACATCCATTTTTTAACTTCACAAAGGCAGTTGTTAAGTGAACTCAGCATTCCAGGGTCTGTGGATCTGACGGGCAAGTATATTTGTGTGTCATCAGCATAAATATGAAAAGAAATGCCATGTTTATGGATAATATGTCCAAGGGGAAGCAGATCAAAAGGAAAACAAAATGGGTCCTAAGACCGACCCCTGAGGCACACCATATTTAACTGGACAGAACGAGGAGACATAGTTGTTTACAGACATGCAAAACTTCCTATTTGACAGGTAGGATGAAAACCATTCTAGGGCAGTACCAGAGATCCCCACCCAGTGCCTCAGTCTGTCTAACATGATGTTGTGATCAATGGTGTCAAAAGCAGCGCTAAGGTCCAGGAGTACGGGACTGAGCACATGCCTTCATCCTTTTTTCCTCTGCCGTTGTTGCTGCAGCGCTCTGTGTGACGGCGGGAGCAGAGGGCTCTGTGAGCGGGCGGCTGGCCGGCCTCACACGCTCCTCCCGCGGGTCACAGCAGGCTTCCCCCGCAGCCACTTGCGTAGCTCCTCAACTCCAAAAATATTCAAGCACATTTTTGTTCCGCCATCACTTCTCGTAAAACTTTCAATATTCTAAATCTACACAGCTGATTTCTCACCTCAAAACTTCTCAGAAGTGGATTGCCTAACATAAAGGTTTTAACAGTTGGCAGTGCTCCTGTGTGTAACATTCCACTGGTTTAAAAATGTTCCTTCTTCAGCATGGCACGATATTGAATCTTCTCAGTCTAGTTGCCCTCTTTGGAACTTGCTCATTTTGAAAAGTTCAGATAGTGAACTCTGCTCTAACCCCATTTCTCTGAACACAGTAAAGGCTTGGATGATGGTTCGTAAAGTGGAGGGATGTTTTGAATGCACCTCTCCTCTTACTCCTTTTTCTGAGAAATCCAGACTTCCTGCCTGGTTGTAATGACCATGGCTTTCAACTATGGTTCAAAAAGGGTATCAGAAAGGTGGGGGACCTATTCAAAAATCAGTCTTTATTGTCTTTCCAGCAGGCACAGCAGCAGTTTGGTTTGGAGAGGGTGATTCCTGCAAATTAAAGATACCACATTAACGAACAATGACCCGTCTACTGTAGAGACTGCCTTGTGTTCTCATAGTGGTAAGAAATCTGTTAGTGTATTTTATAAAGCATTACTCTCCAATATTCCTTCTGCTTTAGTGGCTGCAAAGCAGGCTTGGGAAAAGGACATGGGTATCTCTATTGAGCCTCAGGTTTGATTAGATGTGTGGGACAAGGCCGCAAACAAAATCTGTTCAGTGTAGGATTTTACACTGGACACATAAAACCTGTCCTTAGTAAGATGGATTTACTGGAGAACTATCCCCACTCTGTTGGAAATGTAAAACTGAAGTTGGTGATCATTTTTGCTGTATGTGGTCATGTACAAAAATACAGAATTACTGGTCTGGCGTGGTCAAAGACTTGTACCATATTTTTAATACTACCATACTGCTCAATCCAAAATATCTCCTCCTGGGCCTCACGGATCCTCAGATTCAGCCCAAGCACAAGCAACTTTATAACCTACTAACATTTGCTGCCAGTAAGACTAATTTGCTTTTTTGGATCAAGGACACTGCCCCCTCCAAGAAATCATGGCACAAGGCGAGACAGGAGTGTATTCCCAGCAAATATATCACATGTATGCTTCACACTTCAATAGACACTTTCTACTTAACCTGGGACCCCTACCTAAAGTACACTGCTCTTAAAAATAAAGGGAACACTAAAATAACATCCTAGATCTGAATGAATGAAATAATCTCATTAAATACTCCTTACTTTACATAGCTGAATGTGCTGACAACAAAATCACACAAAAATTATCAATGGAAATCAAATCTATCAACACATGGAGGTCTGGATTTGGAGTCACACTCAAAATCAAAGTGGAAAACACTACAGGCCGATCCAACTTTGATGTAACGTCCTTAAAACAAGTCAAAATGAGGCTCAGTAGTGTGTGTGGCCTCCACGTGCCTGTATGACCTCCCTACAACGCCTGGGCTCCTGATGAGGTGGTGGATGGTCTGAGGGATCTCCTCCCAGACCTGGACTAAAGCATCCGCCAACTCCCGGACAGTCTGTGGTGCAACGTGGCGTTGGTGGATGGAGCGAGACATGATGTCCCAGATGTGCTCAGTTGGATTCAGGTCTGGGGAACGGGCGGGCCGGTCCATAGCATCAATGCCTTCCTCTTGCAGGAACTGCTGACACACTCCAGACACATGAGGTCTAGCATTGTGTTGCATTAGGAGGAACCCAGGGCCAACTGCACCAGCATATGGTCTCACAAGGGGTCTGAGGATCTCATCTCGGTACCTAATGGCAGTCAGGCTAACTCTGGCGAGCACATGGAGGGCTGTGCGGCCCCCCAAAGAAATGCCACTCTGTCACGTCTGTCACATGTGCTCAGTGTGAACCTGCTTTCATCTGAAGAGCACAGGGTGAATTTGCCAATCTTGGTGTTCTCTGCACGGTGTTAGGCTGTAAGCACAACCCCCACCTGTGGACGTCGGGCCCTCATACCACCCTCATGGAGTCTGTTTCTGACCGTATATTGGGCCTCTGCTGGCCTCTCGTCAACTTCAGTATTTTTCATTTGACTGATTGGATGACTGTACCTGATATTTGTCTGTTTTCTGTTTTTTATTTCTTCACTGTATCTGTTCTGAGCTAATGTGTTTGTGTTTTGTAACATTTAACTCTACTAATAAAAAAATTAAATTTAAAATCCCCAAGGTAAAACCCCGGTTCATTTTTAAAAGATATTTTAAAGGTTTTCAAGAGCAGGCTTTCCTGCATGATTTATATCACACTGATCTTAACAGAGTAACTCTGATAACAGTTGTTGAATTGACATGGGAATATTTTCACTCAATTTTTCTGTCTATCTCTAATAAACATGTTCCGATTAACATGTTTAGGATCGGTGGTAGGGAAAATCCCTGCTCTTTCAGAGCTAATTCATTTAAGAAATAAAGCTAGATCCTCTGCTAGTTTATATTGAAATCTCCTAATAAAATTATCTCATTGTTAGTATCACACTCTTTAAAAAGGATTTTCAACTCATCATAGAACACGTTTTTTGCAGATGGTGGTCTACATATTACAATCACAGTGAATGACATTTGGGCTGAGAGAGTTCATTTAAGACCGATACAGTCCAAGTCATTAACACAGGACCATTGGATTTGCCTTGTGATAAATAACACACCTCCGCCCCGTCTTGTCTAAACATATTCTAACGGTGCACTTTTAATGTGTCAGCTGGAGAGTTTTTGTGCAACGTGACATCAGTGCCTTACTTTGTGTCTGAGGGTTCATCACTGCAGTCTGGAGGCCTTTCTGTGGACCCGTCCCCCTTCATGGACGGACGGCTGTCCTCCTCTTCCTCCACATCACTCATCTTCAGTCGGTCTGAGGGAAGCAGGGACAGCAGGGACAGCAGAGACACGGCGGACATGAGAGAGAGAGACTCACCATTTACTCCCCAGACCAGAGGAACACAGCAGCCCCCCACCTAAACAAACCCCCTCACACAGTGCAGGGGCAAAGACTAAAACTCCTCCAGATGTCAAATATATGGTACAAAGGAGGCAACATAAAGGAGTGACGGATACTGGAAGCCAGCAAATCAAAAAAAAGCAGGAGGAGAAAGAGCAAACCAGGGCCCTGTTTCAGAAAGCAGGAGCTCTGAGCTGCCTGAGCCTGAGGTGGACAGCTGATCGGAATCAGTTCAGGTGATCCTGATGGATGTGCGTGCGCAGGGATGAAAAAAAGCCTCATCAGTGAAGCTCCATATACAGTGGCTCAGTGAGGAAAATTTTTGAGGACTACTTTTCTACTTCTGAGTATTTCCTGTGTTGGTATAGGAGCCTACTACTGCTCAATATGCATATTTATGTAGGCTTTAATCAGGACCAGGCACCACGGCGGGTGATCGCACCAGAGGAGAGGGAAGACAGCCGGAGCCATGCTGGCCCAGCTTGGACGTAAGCCTGCTCCTGGTAAATGTCCGGTCTGGAGGACATGGGACTCGTGCAGCCAAACACCGGGAAGTCGAAGACATCTTTACACAGACCTGCAGCGGGCACACCGTGTTCTGCCAGAGCGCAAGGCTCCGGCGAGATGAGGAGGCGGACTCTGTGTTTACATCGCTGATGCCTGGTGCTTAAACAGTCAAAGTGGAAGGACACGGTTTCCTGCATGTCAGACTTCATACGGAGGCTACATATCTCACATTATGCAATCCTGTCCACTCACTAGCCTATAGGCTAAATGTTCATGCTGCTACGGCACTTCCACACCGTGTACACAGCCGCTCCTGGCCATCCTCACTCAGAGATCATCTCCACCATGATAACTACCATAGGAATGTTCCATCAGTGCGACGACAGATCGCTGATCACTTTTATTCCTGCAGTCATGGCGCTCACAGTGTCTCGGCTGAAGCTGACATCGGTCCTCGTGTCCTCACAGTCTCAGTGTTAAAGAAGGACAGTTTGATTCTGAGCTGAGAAATAAAGCTCAGCATCATGTTTGGGTAAAAACTAGCAGCCTCTCTAACCGGGATATCCATGTTTCTCGGATATGAGCTTTGATGTGGGAAATGTCAGCTGCTTCAGGCTCTGCAGGAGGAGTCAGAGAGAAGTAAAGCTCCTCCTGAGGAGGTCAGGTTCACAGGATCAGTTTATCTGATCTCGCTCTCTGGAACAGAAACTCACAGTTTCCCTCATCTCAACACACAAGAGTTTTCACTAAACCTGCTTTCTGCCTGCTTGGCCCCATGTGTGGAGGAGAAAACGCACAGCACGCCAACATCAAAACCCCAGGTTGGAGTCAGTGGGAACCAGTAGGAGCTCAGCTCCCATGAGGAGGTCTGAGCTCCTATGGGAGCAGTGAAACCCTGCATCTGTCGGGGTCACTGATTCATTTCCCTACTGTTAGACTTTAATGAACATGTTTGTTAGTGACCCACGCTGCGCACTGCAGGACTGGCAGGATGGCTGCACTCCTTCAGCCACATGGTGGGCACAGTTTAGACCCAACAGGATGAGGCCGCGACCTTCTGCTACTTTCTTTAGTATTATTGGCTTTATAATGTGTCCTCCAGTTAGTACAGGCTACTCAGGATAATGTGCTCAACTGTGTGCCCAACTGGTTTCCAAACTAACTGGTCGCCGTACGCGTACGCGTGCGCGTGTTGGGCGCAGCAGCTGCGGACTGCCTCCATCCCCAGATCCGTCACACATTCACAAACATGTTCCTGGCGAGTTTCAAGTCACATCTTTAATCTACTGCGGAGATCACGACTGTAGAAGTGTGCTCTACATCAGAGCCACATACGGAAAAAGATAAGACTTTTTACTAAATCATGTCAAGCTGGATTCAAACTCACCTGAGCTAAAGGTTGCACCTACGGCTCCACGTTACCTGCGAGCAAACCGAGCAATCACAGCTGAAGGGTTTCCAGTCATGTATGGATGAAGCACGTCATCATCCAGGTAACACTTTGTTTGGGCTGGTCTAAAACAACTGGTTACCTTCAGCCATCTTAAAAATACCACAACGTGTTTATCAAGGTGTTTTTCTCGAGGCTTCGGCAATATTGACCCCTGTGTTACGGCCCCCTCGCACTATCTCACGGGAATCCTTCTAAACAGGGACGATCTGACTGTGAAAACATGACTTTATTATCAACACAGTGCCCACAGCACAGCAGGCCTAAAGCATGGACTTAACGATTTACAGCCATCATCCAACACAAAAAGCATCAAGTCAGAAATAGGAAACGACAAAGTGGAATTTGTAAGGAAGTTACTTTGTGTTTTACACTTGATAAACAAGCAGCAACAGGTAGGCGGCGGCGTACCTGGTTTAGGCTAAACAACTACTAACAAGTTAAATGGGTTTTAAGTTAGTGTTTTGTAGTAGGCAGTAGGCTACTCAGTGTAACTGACTGAAGGCGTGTGTGGGGACAGGAACTTGCCAGAGAATCCTCCGGTTTTAAAGACTTTTTCTGTATCAAAGTAATTCACTCACAGTGGTCAGTACATCCAACGGTACACAGCACAGCGAACAGTACATGAACAAATGATTCACGGATTTAAATGTTTGGGTCATTTATTGTATCCTATTTCAGTGGCACACCACGCTCAGGTCTAATTTGGAGCAGCTAAAGCTCTGCATTAAAATGCGGAATTGACTACTAGGGAACCTGCAGATGGCAGTATTTGATTTGCCATCTTCTGGGACCCAATGACCAGGATTTCTGTTTCGTCTGAGGCACACCAGATTTAACTGGACAGAATGAAGAGACATGGTTGTTTACAGACACGCAAAACTTCCTATTTGACAGGTAGGATGAAAACCATTCTAGGGCAGTACCAGAGATCCCCACCAGTGCCTCAGTCTGTCTAACATGATGTTGTGATCAATGGTGTCAAAAGCAGCGCTAAGGTCCAGGAGTACCAGGACTGAGCACATGCCTTCATCAGCAGACATTAAAAGGTCATTGGTGACTTTAAGCAGGGCAGTCTCAGTGCTGTGGTACTTCCTAAACCAGACTGAAACTTTTCAAATATTTTGTTATTTTCCAGCACAGTGAGCAGCTGTTTGGACACAATTCTTTCTAGAATCTTTGCAATAAAAGGCAGTTTTGAAATTGGTCTAAAATTATGTGGGAGGGAGGGATCTAAACCAGGTTTCTTTAAAAGTGGGTTCACGCAAGCTGTTTTAAAATAATCAGGGACACAACCAGTAGATAGGGAGCTGTTGAAAACAGAGATGAAATGGGGCCCAACAGAATCTATTACTTTCAGTAAAAATTTTGTAGGTATTACATCAAGTGGGCTGGAGGACACTCTCATTTGTGATACTGTTTTTAAAAGCTCGACAAGTCGATGGGATAAAACTGGTTAAAACTCTCTTGTTGCAGGTGAGGAACCTCTGAGTAAGAGGCCGCGGGGGTAATAGAGGCTCTGATTGACACCACCTTATTGGTAAAATAAGATAAAAACAATTCACAGTCATCATTACTTCCAGCTGAGGCACAAGGAGGGGTTGGGTTTACCAGCTGATCCACAGTCTTGGGATTGTGTTTATGTGTAGTAATGAGTTCAGAGAAATAGTGTGTTCTCGCATCCTTAACCTTAGTATGATAAACTATTTAACAGAAAAGACTGAGTGAGAACATGGTTGGGGTGAAAGGAGGGCCAGGACCTTTGAATCAATCCTGTGAAACAAAAAGTCAACATTAGGCTAAATATTTTTATATTCATTTCTTTTCAGGTCGCATCTCTTATCAACTGTGGCGAATATGATTGTAGAAGTGAGCGCTACATTACAGAGCCTCAAACACTCACATGATCCAGTTTCTAGCTGAAGCGCATCAGCATCAAGGAAGCGTTTTGTTTTGGCTGATCTGAAGCAGCTGCTTACTTACGATATAAGAAAATATCCGAATGTTTATCAAGGGTTTTTTCTCCAGGGTGCGACCTCCTCCCCCCCCTCTTTCATTTCTTTTTCCGTATGTGGCTCTGATGTAGAGCTCACTTCTACAGTCGTGATCTCCGCAGTAGATTAAAGATGTGACTTGAAACTCGCCAGGAACATGTTTGTGAATGTGTGACGGATCTGGGGATGGAGGCAGTCCGCAGCTGCTGCGCCCAACACGCGCACGCGCACGCGCACGGCGACCAGTTAGTTTGGAAACCAGTAGGGCTGCAACACCGGCGGCCAGCAGTGTGAGAGAGAGAGGGGAATGAGAGGCAATCATCTCTCTCTCCCTTACTATTTATTTGCTCTTCACCGGTAACTGCGCGTTTCCTTGCTGTAACGGTGGTCAGTCTGTGGGCTGTTCTGCCACTGAGGAAACTTCCTGTTTTAATGGCAGAAAGGTCTTTTACTACAGTCTGACAGCGAACTGATGATAATGTTGATGAACTCACCTCCTTTCTTCGGAAACTACGGCTCCTTCCTCTCCCACCTACTTCCACTCCGTTGCGCGTTCACGTGGTAGCTGCTCGTTAAACCCCCCAGTGCTGATCGAGCACCGATGCCGGCTTGTTGAAGGTGTGGGACGCCCTTCTTCTTCCTCTTTAGTGTTTCTGGTCGGTTTAATGGTGCATCACCGCCTCCTACTGGACTGGAGTGTGGAACGAGAAATTAAGCAGTAAAATAAATAAACAAATATTTGATCTAAGTCAGTTTCTTTAAGAAACTTAAATATATAACAATATATGTTGGCTGTGAGACGTCCTGATGTGTGATATTGTATCATGTTCAGCTGTACTGGTTCCTTCCAATATGTACATTTCACAGTTGGGTGCTTGACTATTTTATATACCGACTGCATGATCTGTTCTCAGACGAGTGACATTTTCTTCCCTTCGTCCTCCCAGCACCAACCTGTCTCTCTACATTATACAGCTGCCTTCCAGTTCCACTGTCGTCCCAGTGCTGACGTCCTGATAAAGGACTCAGCCTCAGCTTTAGTTAGTGGGGTCCTTAGGTCTACATGGTGGGTTTTGCGTGTTCCTTTGGCCACACCGACGTGAGCAGGAACCCAGAGGATCAGTGGATGCCAGGTTTAATACTCAGAGGAGCAGACAAGCTGCAATAACATATGATTTGTCTCCCTCTCCTCCATCCGCTGCAGGGCCAGTGATACTGCAGTCCGTTCTGTGGTGTACGCTGACGTGAGCAACGCCCCACTGTTGTTGTTTTTTTTATTGAATTCTATCAGAATCAGAATCGGTTATATTTGCCACGTCTGTGTGCACGTACGAGGAATTTGACTCAGGATTGTACTTCGCTCACGATGTTGCGTACTTCTACAAAAACACAGTAATAAAGTAAGACATATGCTACAGAACAGAGAACACATAAATACACACTATAAACAAAAACAATATAGAACGTGCATGTTTCCACAGGATTTGCATGTATGACCCGGGTCTGATCCTGAAGCTTGTCCCTGCGTTCATACCTGGGTGTAGGCCGCTGCTGACGGCCTTCTGTTGCATGGACACTCTCCAGAGACCTTTCCTGTCTCATTGTCTTTATCCTGATGTCTGTCATTCTGCATCGGCATGTTTCTATGGCTGATATCAGCGCCAGGCCTGACAGGAAGCAGGCTGTTCCCTCCGTCTGGTAACAAATGCATCAATAGGCTCACATTCCTCCTGCTGGCAGTTGCCAAAAACGTGTCGAGAATGGCTCCTGCGTCTGATGTCCAGCTTATGCTTGTAGATATGGCGGCATTCGGTGCCCGTTAGTCTCTACAAGCACCTGCCTGCACCTCGGCCGCTTCGACATTCAGTCCTGATGCCAGTCTATAGTCCTCAAGTTCCTGTCACGCTCTGCCTGTCAGCCACGTCTAGTTTGCACTCTGAGTTTTGGTCAGTTTATCTGTTATTTTGGTCTGTTGTGTTTTGGGGATCTGTCTTGCCTGTTGTCTTGTGTCTACTTTACTCTGGGTTCTGATTTTGGTTTCTCTGGGTTTTGGTTCCATGTCTTTGTTCCTCGTCCTGTGCCTTAGTTCATGTCTTAGTATTTGCTTCTGGTTCTTTGTCTGCATTGTGTGGGTTTAGTCTGTGTTCTCGTTTAGGTTGTGTCTCTTATGATCCCTGTGTCCTAGTTTGCCGCTGTTTCTGTTATTGTCATCCTGCTGGAGGAGAGCACGGTCGCTCTGCTGCTCTTAGAGAAACACATCTGTCCAGCTGAGTCCAGCATGGAAAGCTTTGTTCCTCCAGAGGGAGTTCAGTTTGAACAGGAAGGACTCTGTGCTGGTACATCTGACACCACAGGGGGCGCCACAGAGTCAGAGAAGAAAGGAGGAAGTGTCTAAAGGAGGAAGCGCTCAGTCAGAGAGCAGCGTGCAGAAAGAAGAAAAGATGTGAGTGTTCATTAACATTTTTACCAGTTCACTGTCAGACTGTAACTTTAGCAGAAAGAACTTTATATAAAACAGGAAGTTTCCTCAGTGAGCTCACAGCTGAGGGCAGAACATCAGCCAACAGACTGACCAACTGTTACAGCAAGAAAAGAAACTACAGAAAGATAAAGATTGTTTTATTTATTGTTAATCCAGCATGAGTCAGAAGAACTTGTGAACAAAGCGTTTGTTCTTGATGGAAGTGAAACCGAGAAGATGTCCACAGAGACGTCATCTCCACAGAGACGTCATCTCCACAGAGACGTCATCTCCACAGACTGCTGAGTCTGACTTCATGTCAGCAGCGTGGTTGTTGGCCACCACACGTCTGAATAAACGTCTGATAAACTTTGATTTGCTGGCTTCCAGTATCCGTCACTCCTTTATGTTGCCTCTTTTGTACCATATATTTGACATCTGGAGGAGTTTTAGTCTTTGCCCCTGCACTGTGTGAGGGGGTTTGTTTAGGTGGGGGGCTGCTGTGTTCCTCTGGCCTGGGGAGTAAATGGTGAGTCTCTCTCTCTCATGTCCGCCGTGTCTCTGCTGTCCCTGCTGTCCCTGCTTCCCTCAGACCGACTGAAGATGAGTGATGTGGAGGAAGAGGAGGACAGCCGTCCGTCCATGAAGGGGGACGGGTCCACAGAAAGGCCTCCAGACTGCAGTGATGAACCCTCAGACACAAAGTAAGGCACTGATGTCACTGAATGTACCTGATGAAACCTGACCCACTAAAGGATCCGGACTCTACAGAGTCGTCTTTTAACTCGTCGACAAACATCCAGTTTCAGAACAAACACAATAACTTGTGTTGTTTGTCATGTTGGTATTACAGAGGGAACACAGGAAGGAAAGTCAGAGACACAAACGACATGATGTAGCTGCAGGCGTCTCGGTCTTTATCAGGGCGGTTTGGCCATCTGGCAGTTAATGCCAGAGGGGCTGGACCATTTGTTTTGGGGTGGGCCGGTCAGATTGATTATAATATCAGCGTTTCCCACACAGGCTTTACTTGGGCGGGCCACTCGGGTACAAAACGGCCGCCCGAGTTTATGTGGCGACCCATTTATGCACTTTGCAGAGAAAGCCAACAGATGCTGTCTTTTGGCCTACGCAATAAGACGCAGACACGGCGGATATTTCCCCAGCAGGGACCAGGTAAAGCAACAGTGAACACATCGATGCAGATTTATTCGGGTAAAACGTTGGTTTCTTATTAACCACAAGCGTCCTCCAGGCACCTGCGGCTGACAACAGAATTGCGAGTGCTGTGTCATTTCAGCCACTGATGGAGAAAACCAAACAGGGCGACACACAGAGGGAGCGAGAAAGAGGCAGGGCAGGCCGCTGTGTTTGCAGCAGAGGTGTAGATGTGTGGATGTCAGGACTGAAGGCAAAGAGAGCAGATTCGAGTAGGCTAGTGAGTAACCACTAAAACAAAGGTGGAGAATGAAGTAGATTCAAAATGGTTAAACAAAACAACTTAAGCTACTAGAAATGGAGATATACTGTCATTCTGTTGGAAACACTGAATATATATATATATATAAAAATACACTTGCACAAGTTTACTATGGTTAGCTATAATAATAAAATGCCTAATAATAAGAATAAAACATTTGGCCCAGTTGGCAGCAGCCGGCCTGGTCCTGAGGTGGGCACTCGATTAGTAAAATGGGACATTCAGTCATAATTAAACACCTGATCAGAGAGAGTGCAACATCATCTGATTATCAGTAAAGTTCCTTTTGTCAGAACAGAAAACCAGAAACCTTTCTACTTCTGCCGTTTACCAGACTTGTTTTTATTCATACTACTACTAACATACGTGTAGATTTGATATAAACGTGTGCCAGTCCCATTAAATGTTACAAATCTGTTACCTATGGTAGAACTACTGCTTATAGTTTTTCACCATCTGTAGACAAAGTAGTGGAGTGTGTTTGTGAGTGGGGATGCGCGGTAATGTGGGCTGGTGTGGCTGAATTTCTGTCCCAGCCGCCCCGGGTCCTTACAGACGTGTGACGGTTCAGAAGCAGTCCGTTTATCTTCTCCTTCGTACACTTGTCTCCCCTGCATCTAAACCTGCAAATAAACATGCTTAACCTGTGCACCTTTTGCTTCTCCAGCCCTACAACCAGACATCTTTTACAGACTTTACTGTGGTTGTTGACCACTGTGTGACCATGGCAACCACACAAACCACAGTTAGGGGGACGGTTTTACTGATCTGAATGATCCACAGGTTCAGTGAACAGAAACTGGTAAGGGATGTTGCTCTCCGTCTTCAGCTGTGGACGAGAGTCCAGGTGGCGTTCAGGCCGGTAGCGGTGGAGGTAGCTCGGAGCTGCAGCCAACCAAGGTGAACTGCTGAACAACACAAATCATTCTGACATGAATTCTTTGTTTCCACAGGTGGAGAGCAGGGTCTCCAGCATCCAGCTGTCTGTCGATGAAGAGTGACTGGTCCAAACAGTCTCCTCCAAACTTCAGTCATGAACCTGGACCCTCAGACACAAAGTAAGAGGCTGGTTCTACTGCACAAAGTATTCTTTACTTCAAGCAGACAGCTCACAACTGTTGAGTCAGTGATTTTCTTTCTTTTATTAAACAGAAGACAGAAAAGAGTTCCTCCGAGCCTCAGCTTGTAGTAATTGTGGTAACCTACATGTGAAGGGCCGCGGCAGCATCTAAACAGAAGAATGTTTCCATGTGGTTTAACGTGCTGAAGTTGAGCAGCTTCTGTTCTGACCTCCATTGATGAAAACCGCTTTTGAGCTTCAATCTGCTCTTTTGCTTTGAAGCGATTACTGAGGTGACAAAAGAGGCTGACATTAATCCAGTCCTCCCTACAGAGAGGAATCATGTACTACAAGCCCAAAAGACACAATCTTCGCATTTTCCCCCCAGTATGTTCTTAGTACAACACTTGAAATCAAAGTCAAATAATATGTAGCCATCTTTCTAATTACATATGTTGAATCAGTCCCGATCCAGTGCAAAATGTTTAGATCATTGTAGACAGTCATTCTGGCTCTATACAGAAGATTAAATCTACAAGCAGCAGCAGGAGTTTGCGAGACACGCCTCTAAATTATCGCATGTTTTGGACTTGTCACAAACAAGTTAAATGTAACTTCCTGTGTCCCCTAGGTGGCGCTAGACAACACCCGCTAATTATATGATGTGTACCAGTACAAGGTGTGGACCACGCTGTGCCATTTAAATCAAAAGGTTTTTATTAGAAATGGCTTATTTTCTGTTGCCATTAGGTGGACACTGAGTAATGATTGACATGTAGATGTGTTCAGGGCAGGACTCAGTTACAACATCTGCCTTTTTGATTGCGAATCATCAATTTTCAACGCCATTTTCACGTGTTATATGTAATGGTAAATTTGTGGGTTTGTAGCTGACTAAACAATGACTGTGGTGAGAAACAGAAATTTGAATTGAAACCTCTGAACACATTACTCCACTTCTAAAACAACTGCACTGGCTCCCTGTTAAATACCGTATTGATTTTAAAGTTCTTCTCCTCACCTTCAAAGCTCTCCATAATCTTGCTCCTCCTTATCTCTCTGAACTCCTTCTGCCCACATGTCCACAATGGGGTTCAATTCAGAGCCTTCAGCTATTGTGCACCTCACCTTTGGAACTCCCTCCCTCTATTCATCCGTACGAGGGAGTCTCTATCCTCCTTTAAAACTTTTCCTTTATTTCAAAAGGCCTACCCCACATAACTCCACCCTCCACCAGCTTCATGATGAACTACTTTCTTTTATTTTTTAAATTGTTTTTCTCTATTCTATTTTATCTTAATCTTAATTGTGTCTTTATTGTATTTGTCTCCTTACTGTTTTGATCTATTATGTGTCCTTCAGTGCTATGAAAAGCATATTGTTATTATTAGTTCTAAAGAAATGTCTTTGTGTCCACAGAGAGAGGAAGAGGAGTCCTGTTCCTGTGGAGGAGCAGCCGTCCTGCTGTGCTTTGTGTCAGGACGTCCTGAAGGATCCAGTCTCTACCAGCTGTGGACACTGGTTCTGCAGACGGTGCATCACCTCATACTGGGACCAGTCTGCTTCATCGGGACACTCCTCCTGTCCCCAGTGTGGAGACAGATCCAGAACCAGAGCTGGACTGCAGACAGCCAGTCAGAGCAGCTCTGTACAAAGTAAGACTGGACATCTGTCTGCTTCTTCAGATATTCTGATATTGATGGTTTTTATATTAGTAATGAAAATAAGCACCATTTAATTTTTATTTATATATATAAATGTGGAGATGGTGTCTGCCTCCTGAACCCAAACTGGAACCTGGTTCCACAGGAGAGGAGCTTGATAGCTGAACGCTCTGGCTCCTAGTCTACTTTTGGAGACTCTAGGAACCACAGGTGCATTCTAAATGCACTACCTACCTCACTCAGTCCGCCACCCAGCTCCAGGTACAGGCCATGGTTATCTCTCACCTCGACTATTGCAATACCCTCCTTGCAAATCTCCCAGCTTGTGCGGTGAAACCCTTACAAATGGTTCAGAACGCAGCAGTGCGTCTGGTTTTTGATCAGCCCAGAAGGACTCATGTCACTCCATTACTCAGTGACCTCCACTGGCTCCCCGTGGCCTCCAGAATCAAATTCAAGTCACTAATGCTGCATACAGAGTGACTACTGGGTCTGCACCATCTACCTAAACTCCATAATACAAACTTACGTTCCTTCTCGGCCGTTACGCTCCTCCAACGAACGCCGCCTGGCTCTGCCATCCCTTCACACAAAGCAATCCCAGTCCCTGTTCTCACCTGTGACACCACGATGGAGGAACGAGCTACCACACGCCATCCGAGCAGGAGCGTCCCTCTCTAACTTCAAGAAGCTCTTGAAAACTCATCTCTTCCGAGAACACTTCCACTGATAACACCTCTAACTCCTAACCTCTAACATGCACTTCCTGTGCTCTTCTTCTTCTATCTCCTTACAATTATTGTTTTGATTGCACTTTTTTTTGTTTTAATTGCACTTTTTGTTAACTCTTACTTCCTTCCCTAAGTATGTACCCCATTGATGTGATATGTACTATGAGCTCTTACTAGTATTTATTGCTGCTCTTACTAGTATGTTTTGTCAGTTGTAGATCTGTATTTGATACTCTGTTGATGCTTGTATGTTGTTCCTCAAATGTAAGTCGCTTTGGATAAAAGCGTCTGCCAAATGAGTAAATGTAAAGTGAAGAGGATTGGTCCGAGGACAGATCCTTGAGGAACTCCATGAGTAACTTTGGCGTGCATGGAGGACTCATCGTTAACATGTACAAACTGAAATCGATCTGATAAATAGGACTTAAACCAGCTTAGAGCGGTTCCTTTAAAGCCAATGAAATGTTCCAGTCTCTGCAATAGGATCTGATGGTCAATGGTATCAAATGCAGCACTAAGATCTAATAAAACCAGTACAGAGACAAGTCCTTTGTCTGATGCAATAAGGAGGTCGTTTAATAATTTTCACCAGTGCTGTCTCTGTGCTATGATGAGCTCTAAATCCTGACTGAAAATCCTCAAATAAACTATTGCTCTGTAGAAAGTCACACAGCTGTTTAGCAACTGCTTTCTCCAGAACCTTAGAGAGAAATGGAAGGTTAGATATAGGTCTATAGTTGGCTAAAACATCCGGATCAAGTTTGGGCTTTTTCAGAAGAGGTTTAATTACAGCTACTTTAAAGTACTGTGGTACATAGCCTGTTGATAGAGATAGATTGATCATATCTAGTATAGAGGTGCTGACTAAGGGTAAAACATCTTTAAGCAACCTAGTCGGGATGGGGTCTAAGAGGCAGGTTGAT
This sequence comes from Micropterus salmoides, assembly GCF_014851395.1. Classification (NCBI taxonomy): domain Eukaryota; kingdom Metazoa; phylum Chordata; class Actinopteri; order Centrarchiformes; family Centrarchidae; genus Micropterus; species Micropterus salmoides. The sequence continues at coordinate 57,068,246 of NW_024040040.1, read as the reverse complement.
GGTTTAGATGAAGAAATTATTGGAGTTAGTTGGTAAAGATTGAGTGAAGCAAAACAGTCTAAACATATCTGGTTCTACAGCTGTTTCTAAGGTTCCTGAGTTAAGAGATAAGTCGGTGCCAGTTGAGGGCAGGTCTTGGTGAATTTTGTCTCTAATAGCTAGAATTTCATCATTAAAGAAGCTCAAGAAGTCGTAACTACTGAGAGCTATGGGAATACTTGGCTCAATAGAGCTGTGACTCTCTGTCAGCCTGGCTACAGTGCTGAAAAGAAACCTGGGGTTGTTCCTATTTTCCTCTATTAATGACGAGTAGTACGCTGCTCTGGCATTACGGAGGGCCTTCCTATAAGTTTTAAGACTATCTTGCCAAATTAAACGAGAATTTTCCACTTTGGTGGAACGCCAATTCCTCTCAAGTTTCTGCGATATTTGCTTTTATTTGCGAGTTTCAGTATTATACCATGGAGCTAACCGTCTTTGTTTTAGTATTTTCTTTTTTAGAGGGGCTACAGAGTCGAGTGTCATTCGCAGCGAGCCTGCAGCACTATCAACAAGATGATCGATTTGGGAGGGACTGAAATTAGCATAGGAGTCCTCCGTTACTTTGTGACTAGATAATGTATTTAGAGCTGATGGAATCGCATCCTTAAATTTAGCTACAGCTCTATCAGACAGACATCTTGTATAGAAATTTTTGCCTAATGGTGTGTAGTTCAGCTGTACAAACTCAAAAGTTATCAAATATGTCTGTGAAGATTCTCAGTCATCCAGGTCATAGTTATCCAAAGAAGGTTAAAGTCAAGGGCAACAAGACTTAGTTGAAGATAATAGAAGATGTTTCGTCCCTCATCCAAGAGACTTCTTCAGTTCTGACTGACTGGTAGGGAAACTCAGCTATTTAACCTCTACAAATGCATGGCTGAACACAGAAGGCCAACTCCTCAGGTCAAGACACAGCAGTCTACCTACATCTGAAGGATAAAGGACACGTTTGAGGATCACCAGGTGCACAAGGAAGCCATCTACACCTGGGTTGAAAAGCCATTGCTGAACAGAGGAGGGGGTCTACGCCACCACTTATCCCCCACTTACAATGCTGTCCTTTCATCACTTCCCAGGAAACTCAACAAACGTAACCTATTGGCCTCAGGCGAAAATGCCAACGATGGTTGTTCAGACTTGGCCACAGGTGGTCCTAACGACCATAACAACTGCCGTTACTACAGCCAGGAGCACTAACGAAACAGCGGTATCGATGATCCTGGCAAACAACCCCACAGAGGTAAAATAACTGAGTTTCCCTACCAGTCAGTCAGAACTGAAGAACTCTCTCTTGGATGATGGCCGAAATGTCTTCCAGTATCTTCAACCAAGTCCAGTTGCCCTTTTTAACCTTCTGTGGATAATCACCACATAATCTTTGTTTCATCTCACATTGTTTCTCTTCTTTAGTGAGAGGTGGTCTGCAGGAGGTTTTAGATGAACATAAGATCAGTCTGAGGAGGAGATGTGAACGTGTGACTGAAGGAAGTGATGAAACAGGAAGTGGAACCCTCCTCAACAGGATCTACACTGAGCTCTACATCACAGAGGGACAGAGTGAAGAGGTTAATACCCAGCATGAGGTGAGGCAGCTTGAGACAGCTTCCAAGAAGAAGACCCTCCATGACACTCCAATCAGGTGCCAGGACATCTTTAAAGCCTTACCTGGCCAACAGAGAGCCATCAGAGTGGTTCTGACCAACGGCGTCGCTGGCGTTGGAAAAACCTTCTCGGTGCAGAAGTTCACTCTGGACTGGGCAGAGGGCTCGGAAAACCAAGATGTCGGTCTGCTGGTTCTGCTCTCGTTCAGGGAGCTGAACTTGATCAATGATGAGCGGCACAGTCTCCTCACGCTGCTCCATGTTTTCCATCCAACATTACAGAAGGTCCCAGCAGAGAAGCTCGCCGTCTGGAAACTGTTGTTCATCTTTGATGGCCTGGATGAAAGCAGACTTTCATTGGATTTCCACAACAGTGAGGTTGTGTCTGATGTCACACAGAAGTCATCAGTCAACCTGCTGCTGACAAACCTCATCGAGGGGAATCTGCTTCCCTCGGCTCTCGTCTGGATAACTTCCCGACCTGCGGCGGCCAATCAGATCCCTCCTTCGTGTGTCGGCAGGGTAACGGAAGTACGAGGCTTCACTGACGCCCAGAAGGAGGAGTACTTCAGGAGGAGAGTCAGTGATGAAGAGCTGTCCAGCAGAATCATCTCACACATCAAGACCTCCAGGAGCCTCCACATCATGTGTCTAATCCCAGTCTTCTGCTGGATCACTGCTACAGTTCTGGAGCACATGTTGACTACAGAGCAGAGAGGAGAGCTGCCCAAGACCCTGACTGACCTGTACTCACACTTCCTGCTGGTTCAGATAAAGAGGAAGAAGCACAAGTACGATGAGGGACATGAGACGAGTCCACAGGAGCTGACGGAGGCTGACAGGGAGGTTCTTCTGAAGCTGGGGAGGCTGGCGTTTGAACAGCTGGAGAAAGGAAACATCATGTTCTACCAAGAAGACCTGGAGCAGTGTGGTCTTGATGTCACAGAGGCCTCGGTGTACTCAGGAGTTTGTACAGAGATCTTCAAAAGAGAGAGTGTGATCTTCCAGAAAACAGTCTACTGCTTTGTTCATTTGAGCGTTCAGGAGTTTCTGGCTGCAGTCTACATGTTCCACTGTTACACCAGCAGGAACACTGAGGTACTGGAGGACTTCCTGGAAGATGGGGATGATGATGGGGATGATGATGAAGATAATGACAATGATTATGATGACTATTATGATGACAACGGAAAGGACAATGACCATTACCCATCTCTGGATGTCTTCCTGAGGAGCGTCATGGAGAAATCCCTCGACAGTAAAAATGGCCACCTGGACCTGTTTGTTCGCTTCCTTCATGGCCTCTCTCTGGAATTCAACCAGAGACTCTTAGGAGGCCTGCTGGGTCAGACAGACAACAGTCCAGGAATCATCCAGAGAGCCATCAACAACCTGAAGGAAATGAAGGCTAAATTTATCTCCCCTGACAGAAGCATCAACATCTTCCACTGTCTGATGGAGATGAACGACCACTCAGTACATCAGGAGATCCAAGAGTTCCTGAAGTCAGAGAACAGATCAGAGAAGAAACTCTCTGTGATCCACTGCTCAGCTCTGGCCTACATGCTGCAGATGTCAGAGGAGGTTCTGGATGAGTTAGACATTGAGAAGTACAACACATCATGGCAGGGACGACTTAAACTGATCCCAGCTGTGAGGAACTGCAGAAAAGCTCGGTAAGTCCAGATTGTAAGCAGCTACCATCACTATTTCGTAGTTTCTGGCAGGTATCTGGAGACACAACTAACTGCAGCCACCAAGACTCCATTTCTATTTGTCATTTCAAGTGTCTTCTATCTAGATAAAATCCAGATAAGACTCTTTCATTTACACTCAACAACCTTGTCTCTGTTGGACAGATCACAAATCTAATTGTGTCCGTCTTGGTTTTCCCAGCTGTATATGAGGGTAGACTCTACTCAGTGCAGATGGTGGTGGTGGTGGTAATGCATATGCAAATGTAGGGAAATGACAGCATCACCAGATGAAGAACTTCTGCACTTTAGCGGTTTTGTTACAACATTAACAGTCAAGCAGCCACTATGCCTATTCATATAGGGTAACATCAAGTTAACCATGGAGATAACCTTCTATGGGCAGTAAAGAGATGGAGTGTAAATTGCCATCACCTTTCGGGTAGATCCAGGTAGCACAGGTTAATTGTAAATTTATACGTATCGTCACAAAGTTTGTCCTGAAGTTACCTAGATAAGCCAGTTACCTGGCCTCATAGTACAGGCCTCCCTTCCTCCCACCTTACTCCGTTGTTTTTAATGGAAGAAACACTGCGGCTCAGGAGAGGGAATGAGGCTCACTCTGTACAAACAGGTCTGCAAAATAAAACACAATACTTCAATCATAATCAGCTAAACATATTTTATATATTATATATATATTATTTAGTTGTTGCCATTATGTATTTTTCTCTCCTCAGTTTCTGGTAATAGTTTACAATATGAAAAAACCTTTCTTGATATGACCAAATCATTTGGATCTTTTTCTATTTAAAAGTATTCATTGTTATTGCTAGTGTGCATCATGTGTATTATGCTTTTAAATCACATACTTTCAATTAATTCTGTACTCCCAGACTTCCTGAATGTTGGCTCTCAGAGACTCACTATGAAGTGGTGGTTTCAGCACTGAGGTCCACCCCATCCCACCTAAGAGAGCTGGACCTCAGAGGAAGCAGGCTGCAGGATCCAGGAGTAAAGCTTCTTTCTGCTGGACTAGAGAGTCAACACTGCAGACTGGAGTCACTTTCGTCAGTTCACTTACTGTCTTCTGCTCTTGTAGATTTTAAACTGACCAAACATTTTAAACATGACACAAAAACTGAACATGATAAATTAGGCATTCATCTTTTAATTTCACATTTTTGTTTTACAAATGTTCCTTTGTCTCCAATAACTGCCGTTTGTCTCATACAGTGTGAGACATCTCTGCTACATAGAGTTGTCAAGCTTGTTAAGTGTAGTGTGTTGAATATTATTCCACTCCTCTTAAGTGGCTTTTTGAATATCTTAAAGAACGGCACACCAGAACATACTAAACATTTTTGAAATTACTTTTGTGATGCAATTTAGCATGTTTTGATTAAGAAATGGACAACCAATACTGGTGAGACTTCCTGCAATATTCCTGCAGTGTGGTATCTGTTGCTTGATTCCTTTTTAGAGTCTCTTGCTCTTAGCAAACCTATGTCACACCTGCCAAATGCCAAGGTGGAATACCATGGCACCAGATGACATAGTCACAGACAGACAATTTCTTTACAAATCTGAAAGAATTCATCTTGTAGAAATGTATAATAGTTTTTGTAAACAAACAAAAAAACAAAAAAGGAACTAAACCAAAACTGCTGGGTTATATTTGTAGTGTGGTGTGTAGATGGTGTTCGGAAAACAAAAGTCAAAGTTTTTTTTTACCATATCATATTATAATATAGATTTTGCTTTATCAACAGACTTGCTAATTGTGGACTAACAGAAATCAGCTGTGGCTCTCTGGTCTCAGCTCTGAAGTCCAACCCCTTTTACCTGAGAGAGCTGGACCTGAGCAGGAACAACCTGCAGGATTCAGGTGTGAAGCTGCTGTCGGCTGGACTGGACAGTCCACAATGGAGACTGGAGACTCTCAGGTCAGACACCACTTATGACGTACTCACACTAGGTGATCCGTACTGGATCCAGTACCTGAGCATGTTTAAACCCCAAAGTCCAGTTTGTTTGACTAGTGTGATCACTCTGTACCCGGCCTGCTTCAAGAGGTGGATTGGGTACGGTGAGGTTGGACTCTAGAATGGTGATTGCTAACCGTGTCTGAGCACGGAACTCGGACATGAACTCCAGTGTGCTGTGCGAAAGAGCTAGTCATAGTGATGACGTGGCACGGGTTCAGAACACAACACGCAATGCAAGTGCAGGCCAGTGGGGGAGTGGTGATGGGGGAACAATTGTGCAGGGACACGGTACAAAGTACCCAGGCCTAGTGTGAGTATTCCCTTATTTAACATTTGGATGATCTTCATGGTGTATTTTAATTTGTTTTAAAGCAGTAATTGTGTAGTCATTTTATTTTAAAATTAAAATATTTTGATGGCACACTGACTTGTAATTGGGTGAATGGTGTCTGTCACTACTCACCCAGAACAAACTCATTTAAAATGGCTCTCTTCAATGTGAGATCACTTTCAAGTAAGACTTTTATCTTAAATGATTTTATCTTGTCTGCAAATCTAGATTTTATGTTTTTAACTGAATCCTGGTTGCAGATGAATGACTATAGCCAGCTAGCTGAACTGTGTCCGCCTCAATATGATTGCTTTAGTCAACCGAGGGTCAGTGGTCGTGGTGGTGGGCTAGTGAGCGTGTATAGGAAAAATTTTAAATGTCATCAAGTACGCTGTGATGAATTTAACTCCTTTCAAGTTCTCACTCTTAAAGTTGGAGGGCTGCAACCTATCATATTTGTTATAATTTATCGCCCCCCAAAACCGCCTGGAGGATTTTTATCAGAACTTCCTGAATTTTTATCTACTCTGGTTTTAAATTATGACAGAATTGTTCTTTGTGGCGATTTTAATATTCATGTTGATGACCCCACCAATGTTAATGCAACTGACTTTTTAAATATGGCCACTTCTTTTAACTTCAAACAACATGTCAAAGGGCAAACACATAACCGTGGTCATACACTGGACTTGGTTTTTACCCTGAGTGTCAGCATTTCCTCTGTGGAATTAGTGGACATGACCATATCTGACCACAGATGTATGGTTTTTAGCTGCGATTCGCCTGTTACTCATGCCGCCTCACCAAGCTCTGTGTGTTCTCGCGTCTTTAATGAACAAAGTGTTTCAAAGTTTTGCGCATTCTTTCAGAGCCAAAGCCAACACCTGTTGACAACACCAACAATCTGGTCGATCACTTCAATCATATCTGCTTGTCGTCACTAAATATTACTGCTCCTCTAAAGGTTAGGCCTACGTCTAAAGCTAGTAAGCAACCCTGGATAAATGACAGCATTCGCAGCCTCAAAAGGGAATGCAGGAAAGCAGAGCGCAGATGGAAAAAATCCAGTCTCCAAGTCCATTACCTCAGTCTGAAGGATTTATTAATTAACTACAATAAAATGGTTAAGGATGCGAGAACACACTATTTTTCTTTTTCAAAATTTTTACTGAAAGTAATAGATTCTGTTGGGCCCCATTTGATCTCTGTTTTCAACAGCTCCCTATCTACTGGTTGTGTCCCTGATTATTTTAAAACGGCTTGCGTGAACCCACTTTTAAAGAAACCTGGTTTAGATCCCTCGCTCCCACATAATTTTAGACCAATTTCAAAACTGCCTTTTATTGCAAAGATTCTAGAAAGAATTGTGTCCAAACAGCTGCTCACTGTGCTGGAAAATAACAAATTATTTGAAAAGTTTCAGTCTGGTTTTAGGAAGTACCACAGCACTGAGACTGCCCTGCTTAAAGTCACCAATGACCTTTTAATGTCTGCTGATGAAGGCATGTGCTCAGTCCTTGTACTCCTGGACCTTAGCGCTGCTTTTGACACCATTGATCACAACATCATGTTAGACAGACTGAGGCACTGGGTGGGGATCTCTGGTTCTGCCCTAGAAAGGTTTTCATCCTGCCTGTCAAATAGGAAGTTTTGCGTGTCTGTAAACAACTATGTCTCTTCATTCTGTCCAGTTAAATATGGTGTGCCTCAGGGGTCGGTCTTAGGACCCATTTTGTTTTCCTTGTATCTGCTTCCCCTTGGACATATTATCCATAAACATGGCATTTCTTTTCATATTTATGCTGATGACACACAAATATACTTCCCTGTCAGATCCACAGACCCTGGAATGCTGAGTTCACTTAACAACTGCCTTTGTGAAGTAAAAAAATGGATGTCAAATAATTTCCTCCAGCTGAACTCAGACAAAACAGAAATCCTGGTCATCGGGTCTCAGCAGATGGCATTAAGCCTGTGGCAAAGAACCTTGGTGTTTGGTTTGATAGTTATTTAAATTTCAAGCAGCACACCACAAAGCTTGTTCAATCATGTTTTTATCAACTTAGAAATATAGCAAAAATCCGATCTATGTTAACTTTTAAGGACACCGAGACCATTTTACACACCTTCATCTCATCACGCCTGGATTATTGCAACAGCCTTTTCACCTGTTTAACCCAAAAATCTATTGATCGACTCCAGACTGTCCAGAACTCAGCTGCCAGGCTTTTAACCAGAACAAAGAAATATGACCACATTACTCCTATTTTAGCTTCATTACACTGGCTCCCAGTATGTTTTAGAATTGACTTTAAAATTCTATTGATCACTTTTAAAGCTCTTCATGGCCTCTCGCCTTGTTATATTTCTGACCTTTTAGTCCCATACGCACCAGCACGTACCTTGAGATCCTCGGGCAGAGGTCTGTTGTCTGTTCCAGAGTCTCGACTGAAAACTAAAGGGGGCAGAGCGTTTGCTGTCAGGGCCCCGAGGCTCTGGAACAGCCTGCCCGAGGAAATCAGGTCGGCTGAGTCAGTGAACTCTTTTAAGTCCCTTCTTAAAACATACTTTTATAGGAGAGCTTTTCCCGATCTTATTTGACTTTATTTTATCCCTTTTATTTTATTGTATTTTACTAATTTTATATTAAATTTTCATGCTCTTATCTTTTTTTTGTATTATTCTTTACACTTGTTAAAGCACTTTGTAACTTGTTTTTGAAAAGTGCTCTACAAATAAGGATTATTATTATTATTATTACTCCACTCCCGGGGGCCTGGTATTGCACTAAATAGCATTGGAATCCCGGGCAGGAAGTCTATCACAATAATAGGGTAATGCCTTACGACACCAACATGACTCTAAAGCAAGCAAGCTATAAGACGAAGCAAAATGTATATAATGTACTGTTACAACTGTGGTAATTTGTGAAATGTGGGATATGTTGTGATGGGTTGACGACCTGTCCAGGGTGTACCCCTCCTTTTGCTCGATGTCAGCTGGGATTGGCTCCAGCCCCCCGCAGCCCTGTACTCAGGATAAGCGGTTGACGATGGATGGATGGATGGATGGATGGTATATGTTGCCGCCTGTCCTATTTCCTATGCAAATAGGTCTGTGTTATAACATCTTTATGATTTGTTCCCCTAAGTTTCTCCTCTAAGGTGAATGGTGGCTGCGGTTCCAACTGGTGGCAGTTGATTGTGAAAAGATAGAAAAATGCCAAAAAGCAGATTTGTTAATGGTGGCCAATTGTAATGTTGTTCAGGTTCCATAGGGTCGCTAGAAAGCAGAGTTAAAGAGGTGGTGTTCTGCTTTTTGGCTTTTTCCCTCCCTTTATTGAGTTATATGTCTTTTTTGTGCATGTAACAGGTTTGCAAAGTGAAAATGCCTGAAGTCCAGCCCAAAGGGAGTTCCCATCGCCCACTGCTCTGAAGTGCCTGAAAACAGCTCATTTGTAGTCCAGCCGTTTCACTTTCATCCCAGCTAAATGCGCGTCATATAAAGCTAGCCAAGCGGCTAGTCTGACACGCCCTCAAAAACAGCGGCGGAAAAACAGTGTTGTTGTGGTGTAGAGACAGAGCTCAGTTAAAACTTTATGGATAAAAGATACTTTTGTTACAGATTAATAACTCACCACTCTGAAACTCTCGCTCCAGTCCATGTTCCTGGTCGGCAACATGTAGACACGTTTTATGATAAAAGCTGGTGGAGAAAGGTGTGCTACCTACTATTGCTGCTCCTACAGATGAGGCGGAGAGAAACACATCAAGGACGGAGCCAGAAGTGTCAGAGAAGGCTGACATTTCAGCCACTGGTGTGGAACCCGACCCTGTCTCTGTACCTTTTGTGGGTGGTATAACTACAGGGGATCTCTGTTTATCCCTTGGGATAAAGGAGGTGGAAAACTGGATGAAAAGAGCTTGAGGTGTTAGCTATGCATCTTCACATCAGGGCTCTTGAGCTGAAACACCCTTTGTCTCCACCCCTCAGTATGTTGCAAGCTTATTAATTTGTGCCTAAAGTCTATCTGCAAAAAATCAGGATTTAGTCAGAAAATTGCCAACCAGACATACACGGAATTTGCAAGCGCTAAAAGGGTTCTGTTTGACAAATGGTGCCAGGAATTTAATGTAAAAAAACTTAGATGACTTAGTGAGAGAATTAATCTTGTTAGAGAAATTCAAAAACTGTTTTCCAGAACAGATAGTCCTATTTATAACAAAAAGTGCCATCGGTGACAAAAGCAGTTGTCTGGCTGAGTTTATTTTGACTTGTAAAACTGTGTTTATGACACTGGTAATTCTTGGCCTAAATGTAGCCAAAGTCTTTATAGGCATGTCCTGCCACTCAGCAGCCATCTTGGTGATGCTTCCAGGCAGTTCTTTTGGACTAACAAGACCAGGCCTCTATCTGAGTGAATGGGAGGACAGCCAGAACTGCACTTTCCCTTTTCACTGGGACATAAAAACTGCATGTAGAAAATCAACAGGAAAATCTGATAAAAAAAAATCGCTGAAAAAGTTGGACAACTTTGCCCCATGAGTAGTTAGACCCCTAATGTCAGTGGAACCACACAATTGGCTAAAATATGTTTCCCACCCTGGCTGTTAAAAGAAGACGGGTGGCTTTCTAGCGGGAGGGGTGGGACAACCGCCATCTTTGCTGTTACATGCTTTCCCTATAGAGTTGTATTGATGATTCTTAAGGTGGCATGTCTCCTCTATAAAACCTCTCTCATGTAGCGTAGGAATGTTAAATCAAATCACCAAAGCTAGCGCTTAAAACTGCATTACCAACCGCTGGTGAGATTCATGAATTCAGCTCTTAAAAGAAAAGGACAGCCTAAAAGTTCCCGCTGGTGTGGGTTTGGTAAAAACTGCCTCTCCATATCTCTCTGAACCTATACCTACAGTAAACCCGAGTTGGGCGAGGTGGAAAAGCCCAGTGATTAGGACACCAATGATAGGCTACAAAGATTAGATTGGATTATGAATTTAATTTTACTAAATGGTTTATTTTTATTCAGACTGAGTGACTGCAGTTTGTCGGAGATCAGCTGTGCTTCTCTGGCCTCATCTCTGAAGTCCAACACCTCCCATCTGAGAGAGCTGAACCTGAGTGGAAATGAGCTGCAGGATTCAGGGGTGAAGCTGCTGTCTGCTGGACTGAAGAGTCCACATTGTAGACTGGAGACTCTGAGGTCAGTTTCATTCTTGTATGTGTGTGTTAGGGTATGTCTGTCATTGGGCAGGAGGTTTTTCATTGTGATCTCTCTAAATTCAAACACTGACAGAATAAAACCTTTGTTGTGTCCTTCACAGGTTTCTCAATGTTTTGCCTGGATTTTAAGTCATTTACAGCAATCTTTGTGAGATAATGTGGCTAGAAGAATATAATTTAGGAAAGGAAGACAATGAAGCTGAGGCAGTTTACTGCCCCACATAAATCGTTCGAAATTCTTAATGTCTTTTTAATAGCAGAATGAATGGAGCAACAGTGTTTTAAAAGATGCAGGTTTTCCTATTTACGGAGAGAGATGGGGTTGCCCACTAATCGGAAGATTGGTGATTCAATCCCCGGCTCCTTCAGGCTCCACGTCGAAGTGTCCTTGGTCAAGATACTGAACCCCAAATTGCCCCCAATGGCTGTTCCATCAGTGTATGGATGTGTGTGAATGGGTGAATGCAATGTAATGTAACAGGAGTTTGAGTGGTCAGAAGACTAGAAAGGCGCTATACGAATACAGAGCATTTACATTTACATTGACCTCAATACACTAATTTAACAACCACCAAATTCAATTGGCCACTAGGACCCTGATCTTAAAATACTGTGTTCACACTAAGCTGTGAAATCAGCATAGGATGATCAACAACTCTGATTTTGTGCATGTGTATTGTTTCCACTATTTCCTGATATCTCTGTTTTAACAAGAAAAACATATATTATATAAAGGAATATAAACAAATTTTACAAAATGGCAGTACTATTAAAATAACAATATAGACTGAACATTAGCACTTCTACTGAGAAACAGCCTAGTAGTTCAAAGAAAATCATATTTAAAAGAAACCAACAACAAATTAAACAAATAATCAAACACTGACCAGTTGCTGACATTGCTGTCTCTTTGCTTATGTTGCACTGTTATCCATGCTATTATCACAACCCAAGTAGATTCCTCTAACTCCCTATTTTCATGTCTGAGTCAGAAAAACCTGTCCAGACTTTAGATGGTTCAGAAAACCCAGCAAGGAGTTTGCACATAACATTTTTGCTTCTTTACATAGGTTGCCTGTGTGCTTTGGAGTAAGTTTTAGGATGGTAATGATCACCTCTGAGGCATTCTATTTTGTTTAAACCATACACGCCCGAATGCACTAGTAGGTTCCTAATATTACTTCCTATGTCTAGGCTAAAAGGCAGAGGAGGCGAGGCCTTTGCAGGCAGTAGCCTGAACTCTGGCGCACCATGCCAGAGGAAGCAGGGGACAAATATAGAAATATGTGATTATATTATATGTTATATTAGGTTGTTGTTGTTGTGTATAGGTTATACAAGTTTTTTTTCCCTATAATTACAGGCTTAATAACTGTGAACTACTAGAGAGCTGCTGCTTATCTCTGGCTTCAGCTCTGAAGTCTAAATCCTCCTACCTGAGAGAGCTGGACCTTAGCTACAACAAGCTGCAGGATTCAGGAGTGAAGCTGTTGTCTGCTGGTCTGGGAAGTGCAAACTGCAGAGTGGAGATTCTGAGGTAGATTATACAGTATAATTTACTTCTGTTTGGAATCTGGAATCTGCGTTTTTTTCATATCCTATCCTCTCGCAGGTTGGCATGCTGTCTGCTCACAGATGGAAGTTGCGCTTCTCTGGCCTCAGCTTTGAAGTCCAACCCCTCCTATCTGAGAGAGCTGGAGCTGAGGGCAAACAAGCTGCGTGACTCAGGAGTGATGCTCCTGTCAGCTGGACTGGGGAGTTCACATTGTAGACTGGAAACCCTTAGGTACAGAATGTCTTTTTCGTCTGTGCAGATTCTTAAAAACAGAGATGGTTTGATAAAATCTTCCTCTCTTCAGGTTGAAAGACTGTCAGATCACAGATGAAGGCTGTGCTTCTCTGGCTTCAGCTCTGAAGTCCAACCCTTCGTATCTCAGAGAGCTGGACCTGAGCCTCAACAAGCTGCAGGATTCAGGAATGAAGCTGCTGTCCAATCTTATGGAGAGTCCACAATGTAGACTGGACACTCTAAGGTCAGTAGAGGTTGGATGAGCATTTTCGGTCTATGATATGAGCTTCAGAATTATCAGGAAGAGAGAGATAAACATAACAGCCAATCAGTTCAGCCAGAACTTCTCTGATCGTGTGTGAGTTGATCTGAAGGTGTTGTTGTGTTCATCCCTACAGGTTTAAATGAACCTGGACTGAAGAGAAAGAGGACATTATTCATAGATTGTCAACCTGAACACACCTTTATAAAAGATCTCTGAATCTTTTCTGTTCTCTTTCAGTCCTTTTTCTCTGCTTCTTAACCAATTGCTTTACTTTTATTTTCCACTGTTTTCTTAGTGATTGTTCTTATTTTTCTTGCCTTTTTTCCTCTCTTCATGTCTTTCTTCTTCCATTTTTGCCACACGTTTTTATTTTTTTATTTTTTTTATTTTTTTAAACATATGGTTGAAAGATATGTTCAACCAGTCCAGTTGACATTAATTTTACCCTCCTTGGAAAATCACACATTTCTTATCTGAACCTCTACTCACACTCATCTTCAAACATTGTTGGTTACCACCTTGAAGATCCTTACCAACAACCTGGAAGCTACCAAGTACCATGCTAACATGTTCCAGGAGTATCGACCTCCTGAAACACCTTATCAACTGATTAGAGACTACCATGAACACCGTAGTTACCACCTTCAATACTTGCTCTGAACCTTGGCGTAGCACTGGACAGTCAACTGTGCTGCACAGCCAACGTCGCTGAAATGGCTACAGATGACAGATACCCAATGGTTTTTTGGGACCGGGACAAATGTGGAGCGTTTGAAGCAGGAGGGAACCTCACACAGCTCCAGTGATCTGTTGAAGATCTGCGTAAAGATCCAGAGACTTATTCACATAAAGGTTCTCATTCTTAAATGTTTTTTTTTATTTTTCTAGATTTGTGGTTATTATTATTTTGTTTTATTGTCCATGATTTTTTGAGAAACTGAACAAAACCACTCAGTCATTTTAGCATTTATCAGGTTCTAAGTGATTCAGTCAACAATTACTGAGAGGTGGTAGTGTCTCATATACTGTACTTATACAATACATACATGTAAATGCATAGAACAGACTGTATTCATGCGTGTGATTGTGAAGTCCGTTTGCAGTTGTTGATTGTTACTGCAGCCTTGTGCAGCACTAAGGCCCAAGACAAATTTCCCTCAGGGCACAATAGAGTTTATCTTGATCTTGACATCCACACTACTACATTTTAGTTTCAAAACGTGCTCACTGCTAGAACACATGCCCCATGTTCAAAGGCTGAATCCTTGCGGAAATGGCAAATTCGAACACCTAAAACACAAGTTTGAAAACTGCTGACCTGTTTTTAGTTTTGACTCCAGCGTAGCATAAGCGTGCTGACATGTAAAAAAGAAGGACTTTGAAAATGATGAATAAGACACTCAAACTTGGCTTCCTGATTCATCAGGCTGGCATAATATGACAAAAACATGCAACATCAGCCCGGTCTACCAGTTTTGAACGCAACATGGATAACAAATAAGTGTTTCTGACTTTGATGTCTTTGCTAGTAGCTCTTCTGTTGTTGAATTTTCTGCAACTGCAGAGTAGACGATCTGCTTCCTGTTTAGCATGCACATGCATGAATGGTAATGTATAGACATGGTAGACAGAGTATAGGTCGAGGGTCAGTGAGGATGGGTGGCAGGTTGACACAGGGTAAAGGTGGCTGTTTGATGTTGGAGCGGGAGAGCTTGAATGTAGACTTATCAAATCTGCAGTAAAAGGCATTAAGTTCATCAGCAAGTAGGTTGTTCTCCACAGAGTTGAGGAATCACCTCTCATTGGCTGAACTGAGCTTTTCAGCGTAGCTCCTCTTTGCTGCTTTGACCTCTTTAGTCAGAGTGTTCCTGGCCTGGTTTTGCAGGATTGTGTTCCCTCTTCTGTAGGCCATCAACTTGGACTGACGAAGCTGCTTGAGTTTAGCTGTGAACCAGTGTTTGTAGTTGTTGAATGTGCGGAAGGTTTTAGTCGGCACACACATGTCCTCACAAAAACTGATGTAAGATGTCACAGTGTCAGTTAGTTCGTCCAGGTCAGTGGCTGCAGCCTCAACAACACTCCAGTCAGTGCAGTCAAAGCAGGCCTGTAACTCCAGCTTTGACTCGTTGGTCCATCTTTTCACAGACTTTACAACAGGTTTAGCAGATTTCAGTTTTTCCCTGTATGTAGGGATAAGATGAACCAGACAGTGATCAAAGAGCTAAAGCTACACGGGAACAGAGCGATAGACGTCCTCTAAAATAGTGTAGCAGTGATCCACTTAATATGCTCTGTATTTGTACACTAATCTGCATTCACCAGTCACACACATTCATACACTGAGCCTAAGTGCTCAAACAGAAACTAACATTCACACACTGGCGGAACAGGGGCAAATTGGGTAATTCAGTATCTTGCCCAAGGACACTTCGACACGCAACCAGGGGGGGCCAGGGATTGAACCGCCAATCTTCCAATTAACGGCCAACCCGCTCTACCTCCTGAGCCACAGCCACCCCAAATATGCTGTCTGTACTTTGGAAGTCCATGGCTGAGGTTAAAGTCCCTGAGAACAATGAGCAGAGCTGGATGTTTTTTCTCCACAGTAGTTATCTGATCAGTCAGGGTAGTAATTTCCTCAACACTCACATCTGTACACCAACCTTTGCTTAGATAGGAGCAGATACCACCTGCCCTTTCCCCGAGAGCTCAGTTACACGTTCCGCTTGGAGGAGATTGAACCCCAGCAGGTGAAGTGAGCTGTCCGGGATATCCTCACTGAACCAGGTTTCAGTGAAGCACAGGGCATATTTGTTCTGTTGAGGAGCAGAAGTTAATTTATCTCGTTGCCAGGAGTATCAACTGGAGTGCAGTAAGAAATCCAGGCTGCCTCAGTTTTACGAGCGCACCAGTTTGCTTCCCTCTGCGTCTCCGGGAAATTTCATAGAGGCCGCTGCTCCTTCAACCAGAGATGCTCACGTCTTTGAGCTAGAGTCCAAGTCAAGTCTCAAGTCTCTCAATGTTATTACGAATCCTGTACCACCTGCTGCGTTCAATCCAGGTTGCTAATAAAACTGAATGGCTATAAGGAATTCTGTAACTGTAACCTGTTTTTCATTTACAGAGCACAATGCAATTATTGACAGCTTATTAAATATTGTAAGTCAACACACCACCAGACTCTCAAACCAGTGGAACGTTATAACTAAATAAAACTGTAAGGTTACATGATCAACAATAAACCTGTAACCTCTTTCCAGACAACGGCAATAATTAACGTGATGGCAGCCAGCGGGACGTAAATAATTACGTTAATCGACCACCACAAGTTTGGCAAGTAAACAAACACTCGTTCATCTTTTCATAACGAAGGACAGTCAGAGTAAACCTCCCGTAGCTCGTAGCTGAAGCAAGAAGCAAGCTAACGTTAGATGGCCAATGCTGAGCTAAACATGTTTACTCACCACATATTTGCGTTCAGCGTGTCTTTGTTTGGGTCTCGTTGTATGAAGTTTTAAAGCCAAAGTTTATGATGAATGGCGGAGCAGCTGCGATGTTCGAGTCTGAAGCCTTTTGAGGACGAGTCTCAAGTCGAGTCCCCATCTCTGCCTTCAACTAACAACTCCAGGAGAGTTTCAGGTTAAATGAAATTCGGTGGTATAGTATAAGCAGAAGGTCCAATTTCTCTCTGGTAAACTTGACCAGAGAAGGACAGCAGCAAACAGAAACACAAGAAGTACGAGAGAAGCCAGTTGTGGTCTTTAATAGCGCAAGGAGCTCATCACTCCAGCATCGACTTCTGTCCGTTAGCTGCCAGTGGACTTAACAATTCAATATGAAATGTTTGTTATTACCTCTCAGCCTCTTCATGGTGGATAAGATATGCTGTACCTTTATTACTCTAAGTTCTTGTTGGCACGGCAGCACAGAGGAATGTAAAAGAATAAAATACAATAAAAGTGAAATCAGTTAGCATTCTTATGTAGATGTATAGATAATATACACACTGTATAAACACTATATACAATCAATATACAATAATAATCCTGTACAATCAAATACTGTCATAATAGAATCTCCAAAGCTCTTTGAGGCTCCGGGGTGGATGAGTCTGTGGCTGAAGGAGCTCCTGAGCTGCCTCCCCTGCACACCACAGCAGAGAAGATGACACAGGCCACTACAGACTGGTAGAACATCTGCAGCAGCCTGGTGCTCACATTGAAGGACCTGAGCCTCCTCAGGACGAACAGCCTGCTCTGTCCTTTCCTGTAGAGGGCCTCGTGTTGTCTGTCCAGTTTGTTGTTGAGGTGCACCTCCAGGAACTTGTAGGTGTCCAGCATCTCTACCCCCTCACCCCTCACAGGGGTGTGGAGCCTCCTGCTGCATCTGAAGTCCATCACCAGCTCCTTGGTTTTTCCTGTGTTGAGCCAAAGGAGGTTGCTTTCGCACCATCCGATGAAGCTCTCCATCAGGTCTCTGTACTCGTCCTCGCTGTCGTCCGTGATACAGCCGACGATGGAGGAGTCATCTGAGAACTTCTGGAGGCGGCTCGTTCCAGAGTCGAAGCAAAAGTCAGAAGTGTAGAGCGTGAAGAGAAACGGTGACAGGACAGTTCCTTCATGTGTGCCGGTGCTGCCCACCACGACGTCTGACAGGCAGCCATGCAGCCTGACATACTGTCAGTGAGGTAGTCAGCGATCCAGGCCACCAGGTCCTGATCCACCTGCATCACCGAGAGCTTCTCAGCCAGCTGGAAGGACTGGACGGTGTCAAAAGCACTGGAGAAGCGGAGGAACATGATCCTCACAGTGCTGTGTGGCTTCTCCAGGTGGGTCTAAGCTCTGTGAAGCAGGTAGATGTCAGCCTGGTTCGCAAACTGCAGAGGGTCCAGGCCATCCTGTACCAGGGGCCTGAGGCGCTGCAGAACCAGTCTCTCGGAAGTCTTCATTACATGTGACGTTAGTGTCACAGGCCTGAAGTTAGAGCGGTCACTCAAACTGCTGCCAGCTGCTCAGCACACACCTGAAGCACCCTCGGGTGGATGTCATCAGGCTCCCTGGCTTTGTTGATCCGAGTTCTGGCCCCTGTACCACAAAGCAATTTCAACATACCCAGGATCTATTTTTTCATCTGGCTTCACTAACCCTAACAATCATGAACATGAAGCTGGTTATCAGCTCTGTAGGTCAGTCCAGGGTTTCCCAATCCAGCCATGAGTAGGTTAACAGCAAAGGCGGAGTTAGCAGCAGATGACCAATCACAGACATGAACAAGTCTACTGGCAGCAGAGCGGCATATTCTACAGAAATACGACATGGTCTAAGTAGCAGAGCAGCAGCTGACACAGGCAGGCAGGCAGAAAATCTCAGACAGTGTGAATGAATGAATGAACAGGCGTAGTCTGTAGTAATGTGTTGATCTGATGCCTTCTTATTATGACAATTCCTGCCTTATTCTTTCTGTGTGTCGGCACCTCGGGCAATGAATAAGTCGTCGTTCCAGGTCACTTTAAAAAACTTCAAACATCAGATTCATTTATTTGATCCACTGAAAAGTGTCCCAAACATTGTTCTAAATAACCTTCATAAAGCAACAAAACCGAAAAACCATTCATGCCATCAAAGGTGTTCAGATAGTGGTGAAAGACTGAATCTCAACATTTACTGAAAACTCCCCCACATTACCTGCCCAGGTAGCAAAAGATGGCGCTACTTGACCAGTCTCGTAATTTCAACAGACCGAAGTACATGCTCAGAATATTCAGCCTTACATAAGCAACAGGCTGTGAGAAAAATAAAAACTATAAAACTAAACTAAACAAGTTTTGAAGTGGTGAGCTGGTTTACTATCACATCTTAAAACCCTACAAAAAGGCCGTAGTAGCCTGCTTCAGTCTCAGTTGGATGATATCCTCTATAAAAGTTTCTCCACAACACTGCAGCCTATAAAACAGGAATAGTTGACTTTTTTTTGATACACCATGAGGCTGTTTTATTATAAAATATGATCATCCATCCACATCATAGTAAAACACTGCCAGGGAACATTTATTACACAGTAATACTTTTACTTGTGGTACCACATTTAAATACATTTTGCTGATAATACTTACATGCTTTTACTCAAGTAAGGTTGTGAATGCAGGACTTTTACTTGTAGTATTTTCTCTGCGTGATATCTTAGATATCTGCTTTGCCTCCGAGAGGGCCAAAGTAGGAGGTCTGTCTGAAGCTGCTGGTGAAAATGTGAAACTCATCTGATTGTGTAACATCAAAGAGTTGTAAGTTTAGAGCGAAACGTTAAAGCAGCATTTTGACCAAAGAAGAAAGTAAAGATCTCTCTTCAACGTGTCACTGGATGTTTAGTTCAGTTCCTGTTTCCCAGAAGCATCACAAGGCTGAGAGGATTTCATTGTGTCCTTTCCAACACTTACACTTTGTGATGTCTCAGTGTTGGGGTGGTGATGGCGCAGTGGATAAGACACATGCCTTTGGTGTGAGAGACCGGAGTTCAATCCCCAACTGTGACCCATCCACCAATGTGTCCCTGAGCAAGACACTTATCCCCTCGTTGCTCCAGAGGCATGTTTTTTTTTGGATAAAAGTGTCAGCTAAATGAATAAATGTAATATTACAGGCTGTATCTTCAGCTCCACAGACACAACGCTGAGGAACTTTCTGGCTCTGCTTTTAGAAACAAAAGCGTTGATAGAAACGCTCCTAACTTCTAAGGTCACTCCTGGTTCAGGACTTCAGCTGGTAGTTTGTAGGTTTGGACAGCAGGTGGTGCTGCAACATCACCACAGTGTCCTGCACTCAGCTGCAGATTAAGTTTAACCTTTGAAAACTTTGGCTTCATATTTTTTATTGATAAAAATAATAAAGAGAATCTTTTATAATTTACAGATCCTGTACAGTTACCAAACACAAACACTCTAATAATAACGATAAAAAACCTGGGAGGAATAATAAAACTGCTAATGATAAAAACACCAACAAACAAACTAGAACAATTCCATTATTTTTTCATTTACCCCATTCTAACCATTATAAATTGACTTTCTTTGCCTGTTTGTAGTTCACTGGAATAAAATACTTGCTGAGGAGAAGAAGAAGAAATGGATTAACAGTGTAACATCATTTAAATCAACTGTCTCTTCCTAAATGACTGCTCCTGTTTCACCCTGATGGAAGTTATTATTAGGCTGAAATAAGAAGGTGTTACATTCACGTCTACAGGACACGGGATACCACACACAGTCACACAGCAGTGACGCTGCAGGATCCACATGCTGACATGTTTTAAACCCCCTTCATCTTCAGTGTGAGCAGGTTTGTCCGTTTAGAATCGCAGCTTGTCGTTAATGAGAAACACCGAAACAACTCTCCAACATGTGATACATTTCTGAATTCCTCAAGGTTTCGATTTTATTATGTGAAGAAATTAAATGTGTGTGATACTTTGACAAAGCGCTTCTCACCATTTTCAGTAACATGTTTGTTTATTTTAACAAATGTCAGCAGGCTGGATTATTAAATTATTATTAAAGCCTCCAACATGTTTTCAGAAATATTAATCTTATTTATTTATCCATTCTATTCTGAAGCACACCTTAAACAAAGTGAGCAGGCTTTACCTGCATGCATCACCTTCTACACAGAGATTGGCATCAAAAGCTCGCAGGCTGCATCTCTGTGGTTCTGTGTTGACGCACACTGAGGTTCCTTTTTGTATCACTTTATAGGAATGTGTGATAATTTCATTTTAATAGCCTTTTACCTGCAACATGCTGTCTCACATTACCACACCACGTTTGGTGCTTTGGGACACTAAGAAAATGTCCCAATAAAAAAAAAATCAGAATTTCAAAACAATATATTTTTCACCCGTCCATGTTTATTTCCACAGTTTATTACTCATCAAATATTATGACAATCTGAAGCCCACGTCATTTCTCTTACCTACACATCTGTACTTCACTTGCATATTTCTACTTTTGCCACTTCATACTTCTACTCCACCACTTCTCAGCTTTTGTTACTTTACAGGTTACAGATGTTCGTCCCTTTCCTGTCCAGTGAAAACCCCGTATCTCCAGGTGTTAGAGATAACCTGCAGGATGAAGAGCTCCTCCTCCTCCTCCTCCTCCTCCTCCTTCAGCTGAATAAACTCTTTAAACCTCCCTCAGATCAGCTGGAAAATGCATCGACATACGTGGTTCTCACAGGACAGCGACGCTACTAACACGTGATGATCTTATAGACCATGATGCATTGCTGCAGATGAAAGTACCCAACAGGATATAAAGGAGTTAAAATGCAACATCCACATTAATGCAGCAGGAACATTAATCCAGAAATAGAAGATTTTACTGCAACATGAGTACTTTTACTGCAATACTGTTACTGAAGGAAGGCTTTGAACTTTAACTTGTAATGGAGTATTTTCACAGAGTGGTGTTAGTACTTTTCCTGCAGTAGAGGATGTGAAAACTTCTTTGACTGACTGACAGCAGCAAGTGTGTGTGCTGTCTGTCAGTGCTCGTCCTCAAATAGAGCCCTCTCTCTCTCTCTCCCTCTGAAACACACTCCTGGCTCGATCGCCCTCTCTCTCAGTCAGTCAGTCGGTCACACGCTGAACTCATCAATAAGCTGATCAGTCAGTGAGCAGCTCAGGTGACTCTCCACCTTTACTGAACAACAACCTTCATGTTTCTGAGAACGTGAACAGGATTTTTACTCTGAAAGGCTGCAGATGTTTTGTGAGGTAGGAAATCTAACATGTTTGACAGGTCTTAAAGCGGCTATAATCTAATTATTTATGATAATAATAATGTGTGAAATGAAAAGGGTGTGTCAGTATCAACCTGGGAGAGAGGATATTTTTCTAGTGATAAAGGGTAGATGTGGGCATTAAATCAGAGTCTTTAATGAAACCACAGCCTGGTGGGTAGGACGTGGGTATAGAGGTCAGCTGCTGTCTCTGTCACGAGTCCATCTGTTTCATCCTGGTTGAGCTGAAGGAAGATCTTTACTGTGTAAAATCCACCCGTGGAGGGCCTCGATGGTGCTGGTGTCATCAGGAGACACAGAAGTGTTGAGTATCATCAGCGTAACAGGATGACGCCACCAAGGGGCAGCATGGAAAAAAATGCCACTGCTGTCTTTAAAGATCCATTCAGTTCACCTCATTCACAGGTGATATTTACACTGGGGCTGCTGGGGACGCTGGGGACACGTCCCCACCACTTTTTGAAAACATTTGTTAAACGATTTCTGAAAAATAGCTTGTTAACTAACAAGTAAAAATGCTTTAAGAAAAGTTTATTTGCACAATAAGAAAACGTGCAATGCAATTTAAAGATATAAAATAGAAATAAATGTGCCTTGTCCAAAAATAGTAACTTAAGCTAAAAGGGAAAACTGTGATATTTTCAACACATTCCTGCCACCTGAATATTTGTGTTTCCCTTTATTTAGATAAAGACATTTCCACCATAAATTTGTGCAGAACATTTCTCCAGAATGCAGTAAACTGAGTGTTTGATGCTAAATACAGGAACATTTAACACTCCTCCCCCCTCAAATATTTCAGCCTTGAATAACTTTTCATCAATACTGTGCATAGTAACGTCTCATGTCTGATGTCCCAACCACTTTTCAACACAAAGTGTGGCCCCTGTTTGTGTTTCAGACTTTAACACTGATGTGTTTAAATCAACATGACCTCACACCTAAACACCAAAACAGTGGTAGTTTGTCACGATCCTGTCCTGAGTGCTGTGTTTTTGGGTTTTGATTCTGAGGGTTTGGTTTTGTATCATCTGTTCCGTTTAGTTCTCTGTGAGTTTATTCTTTTATCAGTTAGAGATCTGTTATATAGTCTGTTGGCTTTTGGGTGTCAGTCCTGTCTGTCTGTGGTCTTGTATCCAGTCTTTGTGGTCTGTGTTGTTCTGTTATCTTGTCTTAGCCGCCCTGTCTTATTAGTTAGAATCCCTTTTGCTGTCAGTTTAGACTTAGTTTCAATTTGCTGGCTACCTTTAGTGTGCGTCCTCTACCTGATGTTACTGTTTGTCTGGTTATTATCTGTCAGCTGGTGTTTAGTGGTGTTTTGGTATTTTCCTGATTTCAGTTCTGTTCCAGTCTCATGTATTAGTTTCTGTACCATCATGCTTGAGTTCTGTCTGCTTGTCTATTAATGTTCTCTACCGATTTCATTAATTAATCTGGTTTTGATCATTCTGCTCTAGTCTCTATGTAGCCTTTATTATTATTATTCATCCACATCTTTAAGTTACTTAGTATCTGTCTTGTCTCGTATCTTAGTTCCTAGTTCGGTGTCTTAGTTCTTAGTCCTGTACCTTGTCTTAAGTGTTTACTCCTGCTCTGTGTTGTTTTGCACATGTCTGCTCTGTGTTCCTTGTTGGTGTTAGTTTATTTGTTTTCTGTCTGCTTGTGTTAGTTTATTTATATGACTCCTGAGGTTTAGTGTTGAGTAACTTGTGTTTTGTCCTTCCCCCCTCAGTAATCTGCCCTGCCTGCTAGTCTTTCTGTTTCCCCCTGCTCTCTCTCTGCCTGCCTGTGTCTTGTTGGCCTCATGTCCCTCACCTGTGTCTCCTCCCAGCTTGTTAACCCTGTGTACATATCCTTGCTTGTTTCCCACAGTCTTTGTCAGGTCATTGTAGCGTGTTTACGCTCTGTCCCATGTTGCAGTGTGTTGTCCTGTTTAGCCTGCCTTGCTTGTCTTGTCAGCTTCTGTGGTTTGGTTGATGAACTTTTTATCTTACTTGATGTTGACTATGATGTGGAAAGATATGAACCTATCACCAGTGTTGGGACACAGCTGTGGTCAGTTTTGTCCAACTCATCAGACAAAGTTCAGCTAGAGGAATGTTTTGGATAAATCGTTTTTTAACCTGCAGGAGTTCATCTGGATGCAGCTTCTGAACCAAAGCCAGCAAACTGAGGATGGGAGCAGCAGTGTGTAGGGAGGAGGTGAAGGGGGAGAAGAGGAGGAGCGTGGGGATGGAGGACAGCCTGACGTCAGCAGACAGAATCCGTCGATTCACCGTCAGACAGTTCGGATACAACGTCTTGAGTCTGGCTCGCCGAGGACTGAAGGTATGACGGCGACACCAGCAGGAGAGTAGCAGCTCCCACCAAGCGAGCGCTAGCTGCTAACGCCTCCACTGTTTCCAACGCAAACAAGATGGCTGCCGCTCTCGAGAACACACGTTCACAGTTCATGAAGGAAACATTTATCTTTTGATGATCGAATAAAGGGATAGTTCTGGGTTTTTGTAGTGGGGCTGCATGAGGTACTTATACGCAGTCAGTGTTTTTCAGCTGCAGTAGATGGCTGTACTGCTGTGGACAGGGTCAGCAGCTAATGTGTCTTCACCACCTGAAAGAAGAAAACATCTAGATCAGTTCAAGTGTACACTGTGTTTAGGATATTTTCAGAGCTTTACCTGTCGTCAGATGACCACTTCCTTTTGGATTATCTTTTCTCAACCATAGAACCGTATTTCTACACATAAACAACTTGGCTGGTCGCTGTTTAAAGGAAATAGATGCTGTAAATATTCTAGTTATAGCAGAGTCATTTAATACTTAGAAGCCTCTGACCACCTTTGTTTCCCCCTCTGAACATATTAGAGCAGCATCAACACAGATTATAGATCCAGTCCCTGACCTGCTTTTTCTGGTACTGCAGGAGGTCCCAGATGAACTGTGGGAGCTGTTGGAGTTGGAGAAGCTGAACTTGTCTCTCAACAGTCTGAAGGTCCTTCCTCCTCAGCTGGCTCTGCTCTCCAACCTGGTGGTGCTCAACCTCTGGGGCAACCAGGTGAAACATCTGGTTGCTGTCACCTCCATCAGAAACAGACAGTTTTATTAACCACATGACAGAGGCCAGTGGAGTTTGTTTTCGGTACAGTATGTTAAACTCTGCATCAGGTACATATACAACATGCATACATACTCCACATAGCATTGTGTAACAATACAAGAACACATTCAATCAATCAGTCAATCAGTTGTTGTTTATGTAGCACTTTTCATACAAACACATGTAAGACAAAATGCTCCACACTACAGAGCCATATAAAAACAGTAGTTTAAAAACAACAATAATGCAATAGTACCACCCGATATAAGTATAATAAGCACCTGGGAAAAAAAGAAGATCAAACCCAAACAGCCAAATGAGTAAAAACACCTAAAACACTAAAACCCCAGCACCCCAGAAAAAGAAGCACTAGAGAAGCAGCCCATCAATAGTAAAAGTATGATATAATAAATAAATAAAGTTAGTTAAAACTTACAGCTCAGTTATAAGCTTGGTTAAATAGGTATGTCTTTAGTTTGCGTTTACACATGTCCAGATTTCCTGCTGCTCTCAGCTCATCAGGAAGGGTGTTCCACAAACACGGGCCATAACATTGAAAGGACGCCTCACCATCAGTTTCAGTTTAGCTTTAGGAATAATTAAAAAGCCTTTACCGGAGGACCTGAGGGTTCTAGTAGGTTCATAAGGTAACAGCAAATCTGATAAGTATTCTGGACCAATACCATTAAGTGACTTATAAAGTAGTAAAAGGATCTTAAAATCAATTCTGAAATTAACTAGTCTTAGTCAAATGACGTGCAGCAGCGTTTTGAAGCAGCTGCAGTTTAGAGGTTTTAAAATCCTGTTTTAGAATCTCAGACTGCTGCTTCCGTGTATCATTAGTGCTCACATGGGTTACCACTGTATCCACCAAGGGGGTGGCTTCCAGTATATCCGGCAGAAATATATATCCTGGCAGAAATGTCAGTGACAGTGGCCCCGCGGATGCTGTCTGCCTTTTCCCCTCATTGCCTTGGACAGAGCCCAAGAGAGGAGGCAAGCACTGTGAATGTTTTTGAGATGCCACCACCTCCGGTGCTGGAGGTGGACTAGCAGGGAAATTACCTCCGTGTTGACCCCAGAAACACCTTCCTGGAGTAAATGCTCCATACTTGCATAGCGCCTTTCTAGTCTTTTCGACCACTCAAAGTGCTTTTACACTACATCTGCATTCACCAGTCACACACATTCATACACTGATCCTAAGTGCTCAAACAGAAACTAACCAGATCCAATTGAACCAATACTAGAGTAGAGCACTGGACAGTCTTAGGCCTGGCTCCTGTTCGCACACACTGGTCTTTAGTGTGGGGCTGAGCCCGCATTGTCCAGGGAGCAGTGTCATCCAGGTCTCTGCTGGAGGTCTCACCTGCAGCCACTGAGGTGCTTCGAGACTGGGCCACCATGGAATGGATATGGTGTCCTTCCTCCCTCAGCTGATAAAGCAAAGACACCTTTTTTTCCAGTTCAGCAACTATTTGGCTCAGTTGTAAACAGCTCTCACACAAATGAACAGGAGACATGACTGCAGGCATGACGGGTGCTCATTAAAATCCTTCGCTAAAATCCTCCTTCGATAATGTACCTCTTGCAGGGCTCCATGTTCAGAGACAAACTCATCAAGGTGGATTCCTCTCTCAGTCCGGAGACAACGCTAAAGGGTACCAGGTACTAGAGGGGTCCGGTTCAGTTCCGGTTTAACGAGTGGTGAATGCGTCTGTGGTTAATCACGTTGGTGAATGGTGTGTGAGGAAGCGACTAAAGGGAGCTCAACGTCCTGATGGCTTTGGGGAATAAGCTGTTTGTGAAGCATTTGGTCTTGGTGGAAAGTTACCTGTAGCGCCTCCCTGAGGTGGTGAGCAGGATGTGATGGATTGGAGATCTTTTTCTTCAATTTACAGTGGGGGGAGTGGATACTTTGGAGACAATCTGCTGTAGTTCCATTTGTATTTGGCTGTCCATGCTACCCTCCTATACTGTAACTGATGATGTGATAATGGACTCAAGGATAGCTGAGTAGAACAGAACAAGGAGATGATGCTTGTTTGCAATTTTGTGAACCATAGTTATATTCCAGGGTTACATATTAATGAAAATGTGGATGCAGCTTTGTAAAAGAGTGATTTTGATCTTCCATAAAGTCGCTGTGAAAGACAGATGAGGTGGAGATATCCTGATAGATCCTAAATTGACAGTGCCTGTCTGCATGATGCATAGTTATTTGGGACAGAAGACGTTATAGGACTGTTTTCACAGGCAGAGAAGTATGAGCGTAAACTCAGTGGCCCTCTTAAAAGCCAGAACGTGAAGGTCCGAGTCTGTCAGCGTGCCCGTGAGCAAGGCAGCGACCACCGCCTCCTCCCCAGGCAGCTGCTCTGCCTCCTGGATAAATAAAGGTTTTAATCCCCCTCTAATCCTCCAGGATCCAGTTTCTCTTCTCTGTCCTCTCTCCACCTTCCTCCTCCCTTCGTCAACCTTCAGTTCAACTCCACTGAGCAACAACACTAACAGTGTGAAGCGCCCCCTACAGGCTGCAGCCTTCATCACAGCCACACCATTCAGCTTCCATAGAGTCTCTCGTTTCAAAAGACATGAAAATTCATATTTTAAAACTTGAAATATGATCTTTCACATGTAAATGGGCCCCCTTATGTGAATTTTTCATGTGAAGATTTTATTAATTTGTTCCTTCCAGTAGATAAAATAATGTATTTTAACAGAAATGTGTTGTTAGAACTTTAGAATTCAGGAAATGTGGCATTTCTTCCTTTTTAATATTTGTTCTGAATTTTCCATTTGATGTAAGTAGAGTAAAATGTGAGGGTGACAGCCCTGATATGAGCGCCTGATGTTTTTGACTGTGTGCAGCTGAGCAGCCTGCCAGCAGAGATCGGACAGCTGAGGAGACTCAGAGTCTTGTTTGCCTACAGAAACAGACTGACTGAAGTTCCTGAAGAGCTGGGAGCCTGTACACAACTGGAGGTACTGCAAATACTTGGGGAAATACTTCTAGAACTGTTATGAATACTACTGCTGGTTTGCTCTTCCAAACTTTTATATTCAGACGCAGACTCAGCTTGGATCAGCTCATTTTGGAGTGCAGTAATTGCGATATTTAGGGTACTCCACTGATTTTTGCATTGCACTCCTACATCATTGTCAGATACATGATGGACGGTTTAAATCCCCCAGGCTCGATCTTTGATCCTGTATATTCACTATTTCTGTAAATGATGTAGGAAAACATTCACATCGAGGCAAGTTGCATCTCTATGCAGATGACATAGTTATACATTTGCCTAGCTCCAGGCTTAATAACAGCTCATTACAGTTCTCCTTAGTCTTCAATACCCAAAAAATCAAGCTTATAACATTCACTATAGCTCGCTCTTGGCAGAATCTTGGCCTTAGTACTTGGCAAAGTACCACATTACTTTGGTAGCCTCCTTAGCTATGCGGTCAGTAGTCATTGTACCCAGTCCAGCAGGCTGCTGCTCTTTAAAGTTCCCAGGGTGACTTCAATGTTGTGAAAGACCTTCTCATGCTGTGCTCCATTAACCTGGAACTCTTTGCAGGGGATCCTCCAGCTGGAGCTGCTAGCACCGTTTGCGGAGTTCAAATCCTTGATTACGGAGGTTTTTAAAGATGAATGTAAATATTTTAAATGACCAGGTATTCCATTAGTGCATTTTTAGTTGCATGAAGACATTTTAATGTACTGATTTTTATAGTGTGATCTTACTGTCACATATGCGTATATGTAAAGTGGTATGTTTTAATTATATTGTTGTCATTCCTTGACTTGCTGCCTTTTTTGGCCAGGGCGCCCTTGAAAGAGAGATTTTATCTCAGTGGGTCTTTTCCCCTGGTTAAATAAATTAAATTAAAAAATCTTCAAACAAGTATCATTTTTGTGATCTGGAAGTGAGTTATCTGCTTGGGGTGGCGGTGGGGCAGTGGATAGGACACATGCCTTTGGTGTGGGAGACCTGGGTTCAATTCCCAGTGGAACTCATGTGTCTCTGAGCAAGACACTTAATCCCTAGTTGCTCTAGAGGCACATGACCCCTGACATATTCTGTATAGCAATTGTAAGTCGCTATGAGTAAATGTAATCAGCTGAATGCGTGGCTTTACAGAGTTTTGTTTGACTCTGTTGTCTCTCAGGTGTTGAGTTTGGCCAACAACCAGCTGTCCTCACTGCCTGCCTCTCTCTCCAATCTGACCAGACTGAGGAAACTCAATCTCAGTCACAACCACATCGCTCACATCCCAGGCTGTGTCTACAACATGAAGGCTCTGGTACGTTCACATCACTCAGAATCAAAATCTCTCTGACTTCATCGCTCTTTTAGGCTCACAGATTCACACTTGCATTTCTGGGAAGTCAACGCATGTCCAAATCCACAATTCATCAAGTCCACAGGGATCCTTAAGATGACTTTCTGCCGACTGACAGTATAAAATGTCTTCCTGTCAGTCAATCACATTCTCTGTCCCTACAGGTGTTTCTCCACCTGGCCTGTAACCGTCTGGAGAACCTAGCAGAGAATATCCAGGCTCTGGTAGAGCTAAAGATCCTCATTGTGGAGGGAAACAGCCTCCACTCTCTGCCTAAGGCTCTGTGCTGCCTCACCAGGTAACCCCATCTAACAAGGTAACCCCATGTAACAAGGTAACCCCACCTCACCAGGTGACCCCATCTAACAAGGTAACTTTATCTAACAAGGTAACCCCATCTTCCAAGGTAACCCCAAGTAACTAGCGTCTCGGGCTACGTATGTAACCCTTGTTCCCTGAGAAGGGGAACGAGACACTGTGTCGGTGACGACACTATGGGAACGCCTCTGGGCGTGGCAGGGCTGAAATCATGAATGAAAGTACTCCAATCCTATTGGCATTGCTAGAATGGTAGCGTGTGACGACGTAACTGGAGGCATATATAAGCATGCCGGCACACCGGACACATTAGCTCTTTGCTATGAAGCAAGGCACTCCAGGCAGGGTGAGGTGTGGCGGACCGACGCAGTGTCTCGTTCCCCTTCTTGGGGAACAAGGGTTACATACGTAACCCGAGACATTCTCCTTCGAGGGAACTCGAACTACGTCGGTGATGACACTATGGGAACGAGAATACCCACTATGCCACGCTGAAGCCTCCGCCTGCCCCCCAGTGTAGGCACGACTAAGAGGAGAGCGCACGGGTGCCGGGTGCAGAAGGAAGGTCGAGACTGTAATACTGGATGAAAGTGTGAGGAGTGGTCCAGCCAGCTGCCTCACACAAATCCTGGAGCGATGCCCCTGTAAGGAGGGCCCTAGAGACCGCCATGCTTCGAGTAGAGTACACCCTTACGGCCATAGGTGAAGGTAACCCGCGCATCTGCCAGGGAAATGGTCTGAACGATCCAATTCAATTCAATTTTATTTATATAGCGCCAAATCACAACAACAGTTATCTCACAGTGCTTTTCATAAAAGAGCAGGTCTAGACCGTACTCTGTGATTTTATTTACAGAAGCCCAACAATTCCCACCAAGAGCAGCACTAGGAGACAGAGGCAAGGAAAAACTTCCTTTAAGAGGCAGAAACCTCGAGCAGAACCATGGCTCAGGGTGGGCGACCATCTGCCTCCACCGGTTGGGGTGAAGGAGAGAGAGAGAGAGAGAGAGAGAGGGCAGGAGAGGAACAGAGAGAAAAAGAGAGGGATGGAAGGAGAGAGAGAGAGGGGAGGGAGGCAGCCTACACAATATCCACACAGAGGCACAGACAGTAAAGGTGATGTTGCTATAGACTAAATGAAAAATGGTACAGATATTTATAATAGTGTTAATGGTAACAGTCGTAGTGTTAATGATTATAATAACAATAATAACAATAGGACTAGCAACAATAGTCGTTGCAGCAGAGGGTGTCGAGCAGGAACACGGGGGCAGCAGGTGACCCGCAGCCACAGATCCAGACTCCACAGCTCCAGAGCCAGAAACACCTGCAGGAAGTGATAGGAGGAGAGAGGAGAGGGATGAGAAAGCACAAGACTACCAGAAAGGGGAGAAGTTGTGTTAGTAACATGCAATAATGGGATGAGGTTGCATACAGAGGGAGAGAAAGTAGAGGAGAGAGGAGCTCAGTGCATCATGGGAAATCCCCCGGCAGTCTAGGCCTATAGCAGCATAACTAAGGGATGGTTCAGGACTCACCTGAGCCAGCCCTAACTATAAGCTTTATCAAAGAGGAAAGTCTTAAGCCTACTCTGAAATGTGGAGATGGTGTCTGCCTCCTGAACCCAAACTGGAACCTGGTTCCACAGGAGAGGAGCTTGATAGCTGAACGCTCTGGCTCCTAGTCTACTTTTGGAGACTCTAGGAACCACAAGTAACCCTGCATTCTGGGAGCGCAGTGCTCTGGTGGGGTAGTAAGGTACTATGAGTTCTTTAAGATAAGATGGTGCCTGACCATTAAGAGCTTTGTAGGTAAGAAGAATGATTTTAAATTCTATTCTGGATTTTACTGGAAGCCAATGCAGAGAAGCTAAGACAAGAGAAATATGATCTCTTTTCCTGGTTCCTGTCAGAACATGTGCTGCAGCATTCTGGGTCAGCTGAAGAGTCTTAACGGACTAGCTAGTAACAAATGCATGACTAGTTTTTCTGCATCATTTTTATACAGGATGTTCCTGATTTTCACTATATTACGTAGGTGAAAAAAGGCGGTCCTTGAAATTTGTTTAATGTGAGACTTAAACGACATGTCCTGATCAAATATAACTCCAAGATTCCTCACAGTGGTGCTGGAGACCAGGGCGATGCCATCAAGGGAAACTATATCTTTAGATAATGCGTCACGGAGGTGCTTAGGCCCCAGAACAATAACTTCAGTTTTATCTGAGTTTAACATGAGAAAATTACAGGTCATCCAGGTTTTAACATCCTGAAGGCACATTTGAAGTTTAGCTAACTGATGAGTTTCATCTGGCTTGATCGATAGATATAACTGAGTATCATCTGCATAACAATGAAAGTTTATGGAATATTTCCTGATAATATTGCCTAAAGGAAGCATTTATAAAGTGAAGAGGATTGGTCCGAGGACAGATCCTTGTGGAACTCCATGACTAACTATGGCGTGCATGGAGGACTCATCGTTAACATGTACAAACTGAAATCGATCTGATAAATAGCACTTAAACCAGCATAGAGTGGTTAATTTAATGCCAATGAAATGTTCCAGTCACTGCAATAGGATCTGATGGTCAATGGTGCTGAATAGAAAAAAGCTATGTGTCCGTTGTGCTGGCGTGCTTATGTATGCCTCCAGTTACGCTGTCACACAGTTCTAGCAACGCCAATAGGATTGGAGTACTTTCAGCCCTGCCACGCCCAGAGGTGTTGCCATAGTGTCGTTACCGACGCAGTTCGAGTTCCCTCGAAGGGGAACCCCATCTAACAAGGTAACCCCACCTCACCTGGTAACCTACCTCGCCAGGTAAATCACTTCACCATGGTATCCCCTCAGTAGATAACCCTGAATGCAAAACTACATTCAACGTTACATTCAGCGTAACCCTGTTGATTTGATTGATCTCCAGGCTGGAGTTGCTGAACCTGGACTTTAACGACATTAAGGATGTACCACAGGTAAAGTGCCAACAGAGCAGCTGCCGTGACACTTGTGAAGTTTGAAATCATCCAAATTAAACTGTAGTTTGGTGCGTTATAGACAGTGTTATATACTAATAAAACCAGTGACTTTGGTGATGATGATGATGATGATGTGTTCAGGAGATGCACCAGCTGTCCCGACTGGAGAGGTTGGCCTGCCATCCTCTGGATAAAGGGCTGCACATCATCCACAACCCGCTGCTGAAGCCCGTGAAGGAGGTGTTGGAGGGGGGGCTCAGCTCCCTCTTCAACTACCTGAGAGCTGTGTGAAGGTGGGGGCGGGGCTTTTACCTACCTGAGAGCTTGGTAATTGTGGGAGTGGGGATTTTAACTACCTAATTCAAATCAATTGATGTGAATTTCATTTATATAGCGCCAAAACAACAGTTATCTCATAGCGCTACTCATAAAAGAGCAGGTCTAGATCGTACTTTGTGATATTATTTACAGAAAACCCAACAACTTTACCTACCTGAGAACTGGGTAGAGGAGGGGTGGGGCTTTAATTACCTGAGAACTGGGTAGAGGTGGGGTGGGGCTTTAATTACCTGAGAACTGGGTAGAGGTGGGGCGGGGCTTTAATTACCTGAGAACTGGGTAGAGGTGGGGCGGGGCTTTATTTACCTGAGAGCTGGGTAGAGGTGGGGCGGGGCTTTAATTACCTGAGAACTGGGTAGAGGTGGGGCGGGGCTTTATTTACCTGAGAGCTGGGTAGAGGAGGGGTGGGGCTTTAATTACCTGAGAACTGGGTAGAGGTGGGGCGGGGCTTTAATTACCTGAGAACTGGGTAGAGGTGGGGCGGGGCTTTATTTACCTGAGAGCTGGGGCGAGTTCAGCGCCGACAAAACGTAGCAAAACGTTTTTTTCAATGGAAACGGTTGTGCCTTGAACACCCTGCTGTGTACGCAATCGCACTGCATTTTCTTGCCTTTCTAACGCCGTTGTTTTTACAAACTTGTGGCAGCTGATTGGATAACACCTAAGACACACCCACCAAACGGGAGAAAACATACCTCGAAGCCCGTTGCAGAACTCAAGGAAACATGTCGTTCAATCAGAAAACGTTGCAAACCGGCGCAAAACGTTTTGAGATGGAACTCGCTCCTGGGTAGAGGTGGGGCGGGGCTTTAATTAGAGAGCTGGGGCGAGTTCAATCTCAATACATTTTTCACCGGTTTGCAACATTTTCAGATTGAACAACATGTTTCCTTGCAACATTGTGCAACGTTCTGCAACGGACTTCGAGGCATGTTTTCTCCCATTTGGTGGGCGTGTTGCCCAATCAGCTGCGACAGGTTTGTAAATACAACGGTGTTAAAAAGGCAGGAAAATTCAGTGCGCTTGCGTACACAGAGGGGTGTTCAGGGAACCACCATTTCCATGGAAAAAAACTTTTTGCTGCGTTTTGTCGGCACTGAACTTGCCCATGGATAGAGATGGGGCTTTAATTACCTGAGAGCTGGGGCGAGTTCAGTCTCAACGTTTTGCACCGGATTGCAAGGCTTTCTGATTGAACGACATGTTTCCTCGAAATGGTGTGCAACATTGCACAACGGGCTTTGTGGTATGTAATTTGCTTTTAATTCATTTATAATAAATAACATTTTGCTATTGCTTTGTTTTGTCGGCGTTGAGTTCAACCCTGGGTGGACCGGGCGTTTTTACTACCTGAGAGCATGTTCCCCTTACTTTTACAGTTTGGGTTTGTTATTAATAACAAAATATTTGAAAAGTTTCAGTCTGGTTTTAGGAAGTACCACAGCACACTGAGACTGCCCTGCTTAAAGTCACCAATGACCTTTTAATGTCTGCTGATGAAGGCATGTGCTCAGTCCTGGTACTCCTGGACCTTAGCGCTGCTTTTGACACCATTGATCACAACATCATGTTAGACAGACTGAGGCACTGGGTGGGGATCTCTGGTTCTGCCCTAGAATGGTTTTCATCCTACCTGTCAAATAGGAAGTTTTGCGTGTCTGTAAACAACTATGTCTCCTCGTTCTGTCCAGTTAAATATGGTGTGCCTCAGGGGTCGGTCTTAGGACCCATTTTGTTTTCCTTGTATCTGCTTCCCCTTGGACATATTATCCATAAACATGGTATTTCTTTTCATATTTATGCTGATGACACACAAATATACTTGCCCGTCAGATCCACAGACCAAATATCAAATAATTTCCTCCAGCTGAACTCAGACAAAACAGAAATCCTGGTCATCGGGTCCCAGCAGATGGCAAATCAAATACTGCCATCTGCTGGTTCCCTAGTAAATCACATTACGCCTGTGGCAAAGAACCTTGGTGTTTGGTTTGATAGTCATTTAAATTTCGAGCAGCACACCACAAAGCTTGTTCAATCATGTTTTTATCAACTTAGAAATATAGCTAAAATTCGATCTATGTTAACTTTTAAAGACACCGAGACCATTTTACATGCCTTCATCTCATCACGCCTGGATTATTGCAACAGCCTTTTCACCTGTTTAACCCAAAAATCTACTGATCGACTCCAGACTGTCCAGAACTCAGCTGCCAGGCTTTTAACCAGAACAAAGAAATATGACCACATTACTCCTATTTTAGCTTCACTACACTGGCTCCCAGTATGTTTTAGAATTGACTTTAAAATTCTATTGATCACTTTTAAAGCTCTTCATGGCCTCTCGCCTTGTTATATTTCTGACCTTTTAGTCCCATACGCACCAGCACGTACCTTGAGATCCTCGGGCAGAGGTCTGTTGTCTGTTCCAGAGTCTCGACTGAAAACTAAAGGGGACAGAGCGTTTGCTGTCAGGGCCCCGAGGCTCTGGAACAGCCTGCCCGAGGAAATCAGGTCGGCTGAGTCAGTGAACTCTTTTAAGTCCCTTCTTAAAACATACTTTTATAGGAGAGCTTTTCCCGATCTTATTTGACTTTATTTTATCCCTTTTATTTTATTGTATTTTACTAATTTTATATTTATCTGTATTTTAGTCTTTTCAATGTTTTCATGCTTTTATCTTGTATTGTTTTTGTATAATTGTCTCTTGGGTATTATTGTCTTTACACTTGTTAAAGCACTTTGTAACTTGTTTTTGAAAAGTGCTCTACAAATAAAGATTATTATTATTATTATTATTATTATTATTATTATTATTATTATTTCTCTAAACACTGTCTAGCCACCAGAGTCCAGAAGAGCAGAGTTGTTTCAAGAGTGTTGAGCTTAACAAACAGCACCAAGCTGGCGATTAGTGCATCAACAACACAGCAGAGAATAACATCAAACTTCTATTCTTCATATTTCTTTCGTTTATTTAATATCACTGTTAACATGGAAATGCAATAAACAGTTGAATTCAATAAAACCTGACTTACCTGTTCCACTGCATGGTGTTTTGTAAAAAATCATTGCATACTTCATACTTCCCTTAACTGAATTCACACATGACTGTCCACAAACTTGTGGCCAAGTAGTCTATCTCTCAACATGTTATGTGAAAACAGACATCTAATAAAACCTGTCATGGAATGTAAAAACTGTAAAAGCTGGTTTTACTTGCAGTTGGTTTGATCTCTTTAAACTTTATTTTACTGGACTTCAGTTGTTCTTTTCCAGTAATTGTGTGTCTTATTATTGTTCACAGTAGTAGCAGTAGTAGTGGTAGTATAAAAAGTAGCAGTGGTGGTAATAGTGTCCTCTCTCCTGCCCTTCCTCAGGTCGTCCAGCAGGTGGCAGCACAGAGCAATAAATCCTCCCTGAATAGAGCACTTTGTTTCCTCGCTGAAACACAGAGCAGCTTTTATTTACTGAGCGTCCATTGGTCACTTGATGCCGTTTAAAGACACGAAGTCTCATTAAACATGTGAACTATCTGTAGGAAGTATGTGACAAACATTCCACCTTTATTTACACCCTCTGCTTTTCACGTGTTGACTTTTCTTTTTAATGTATTAATAAGTGTCACGACTCACCAACAGACAGAATCCACATGTTCACGCACACCCAGACATTTTAAATAAATAAAAATATATAACATACTCTTTCCGCAACATTTCTACATGTTGTCTGGCTGCATCTCTCTCTGGATAAAGAACGTGTACATCTGAATATGTATGAATGTATATGATGCATTCACATCATGGTGGCCTCACTGATTAACAGTGTGTGTGAATAAAAACGTCTTTCGGTCAATAGAAACGCTGAATGTAAAAGGAAAACATCAGTTTGATGGCTCAGAAGTCTTCAGCTGCAGGAACCAGCAGGTGGCAGCATTCGGCCCTGCTCAGACTCCTCTGCTCTGATTCACTGATCATCATCTGAAGTCTCAGCTCACACATCCCGAAATAAGTTAACCACAGAATCTAAAATGACATTAAATTCATTTAAACGGCACGTGTAATAAGTAGAACCGCTGAGTAAAAACTAAATCTGATGGAATAAATGAAACTAAAGGTAAATATGAAATAAAATGAAAAGCTCCCTGAAGGTTTGTCACAGTTGGAAAAGATAAACTATGAAATAGAATAAAAGTAAAAAGTGTTGAAGATTGAAACATGGAGAAATAAATAATTATAGAATAACGCCCCCCACCCTCTCTCTCTCTCTCTCTCTCTCTCTCGTGCCCCCTAACGTCTCTCGCCCCCTGTGACGTCAGCGGTCTCGGTAAACGGAGCCAGTCTCTCTCTCCGGTCTGAAGAGAAACGGAGGAAAAAGAAACGGGAGAGGAACCGGAGCGACTGAGACCCGAACCGTCCGTGTGTCTGAGCTGAAGACAGGACGCGGCAGAAGTAGAGGAAGGAGAAGAAGAAGGAGAAAGAAAAGAAGAAGAAGAAGAAGGAGAGAAGCAGAAGAAGTTGCTCGGTAGTTTTCCCTCGCGCTCCAGAGGGTCTCGGTGCGGACATGGAGCGGACCGGAACTTTCCTGCTGTCCGCGGCTCTTCTACTGCTTTCACTGGGATTAACGGGCGCGCGAGCGGACACCTTCAAAGGTAAGAGGAGACACGGGGGACCGGGTTTCAGGGCTCGGGGGTCCGGGTCTCTGAGGGCTCTGGGGGAAGGGGGGGGGGGGCATGGGAGTTGCTGTTTCTGTGTCGGCATCCAAGTTTCCAGCTGGAAAATCTCCTCCCTCCTTCTCCTCCTCTGTTCCTCCTTTCTGTCAGAGCAGGAAAACTTTCTGCGTCAGGTCTAAAGAGAAACATACACCGCGAATACTGCGAAGTAATA
Source organism: Micropterus salmoides (assembly GCF_014851395.1). Classification (NCBI taxonomy): domain Eukaryota; kingdom Metazoa; phylum Chordata; class Actinopteri; order Centrarchiformes; family Centrarchidae; genus Micropterus; species Micropterus salmoides. The sequence goes on along the minus strand of NW_024040040.1, from coordinate 57,030,562 downwards.
CTGCGAAGTAATGCTGCGAAGTAATACTGCGAAGTAATGCTGCGAAGCAACAGAGCGAAGAGGTCCGTGAGTCCAGCATTCGAGGCAGCAGAGGAGGAACCAGAGAGAGAATCAGCTACATGAAATAAAACTATACAGAAACACAGAAGATCCGAGTCCGTTGGAGATATTAGAGTCAGTAGGAGATATTAGAGTCAGTAGGAGATATTAGAGTCAGTACAGATATTAGAGTCAGTAGGAGATATTAGAGTCAGTAGGAGATATTAGAGTCAGTAGAGATATTAGAGTCAGTAGAGATATTAGAGTCAGTAGGAGATATTAGAGTCAGTAGGAGATATTAGAGTCAGTACAGATATTAGAGTCAGTAGGAGATATTAGAGTCAGTAGGAGATATTAGAGTCAGTAGAGATATTAGAGTCAGTACAGATATTAGAGTCAGTAGGAGATATTAGAGTCAGTAGGAGATATTAGAGTCAGTAGAGATATTAGAGTCAGTAGGAGATATTAGAGTCAGTACAGATATTAGAGTCAGTAGAGATATTAGAGTCAGTAGGAGATATTAGAGTCAGTAGAGATATTAGAGTCAGTAGAGATATTAGAGTCAGTATTAGATATTAGAGTCAGTAGAGATATTAGAGTCAGTAGAGATATTAGAGTCAGTACAGATATTAGAGTCAGTAGGAGATATTAGAGTCAGTAGAGATATTAGAGTCAGTAGAGATATTAGAGTCAGTATTAGATATTAGAGTCAGTAGAGATATTAGAGTCAGTAGGAGATATTAGAGTCAGTAGGAGATATTAGAGTCAGTAGAGATATTAGAGTCAGTAGGAGATATTAGAGTCAGTAGAGATATTAGAGTCAGTAGGAGATATTAGAGTCAGTATTAGATATTAGAGTCAGTAGAGATATTAGAGTCAGTAGAGATATTAGAGTCAGTACAGATATTAGAGTCAGTAGAGATATTAGAGTCAGTAGGAGATATTAGAGTCAGTAGAGATATTAGAGTCAGTAGAGATATTAGAGTCAGTATTAGATATTAGAGTCAGTAGAGATATTAGAGTCAGTACAGATATTAGAGTCAGTAGGAGATATTAGAGTCAGTAGAGATATTAGAGTCAGTAGAGATATTAGAGTCAGTAGGAGATATTAGAGTCAGTAGAGATATTAGAGTCAGTATTAGATATTAGAGTCAGTAGAGATATTAGAGTCAGTACAGATATTAGAGTCAGTAGGAGATATTAGAGTCAGTAGAGATATTAGAGTCAGTATGAGATATTAGAGTCAGTAGGAGATATTAGAGTCAGTAGAGATATTAGAGTCAGTAGAGATATTAGAGTCAGTAGGAGATATTAGAGTCAGTACATATATTAGAGTCAGTAGGAGATATTAGAGTCAGTAGAGATATTAGAGTCAGTATTAGATATTAGAGTCAGAATTAGATATTGGAGTCAGTAGAGATATTAGAGTCAGTAGAGATATTAGAGTCAGTATTAGATATTAGAGTCAGTAGAGATATTAGAGTCAGTATTAGATATTATAGTCAGTATTAGATATTAGAGTCAGTAGAGATATTAGAGTCAGTAGGAGATATTAGAGTCAGTAGAGATATTAGAGTCAGTAGAGATATTAGAGTCAGTACAGATATTAGAGTCAGTAGGAGATATTAGAGTCAGTAGGAGATATTAGAGTCAGTAGAGATATTAGAGTCAGTAGGAGATATTAGAGTCAGTAGAGATATTAGAGTCAGTAGAGATATTAGAGTCAGTAGGAGATATTAGAGTCAGTAGAGATATTAGAGTCAGTAGGAGATATTAGAGTCATAGAGTCAGTAGGAGATATTAGAGTCAGTAGGAGATATCAGAGTCAGTAGAGATATTAGAGTCAGTAGAGATATTAGAGTCAGTAGAAGATATTAGAGTCAGTAGAGATATTAGAGTCAGTAGGAGATATTAGAGTCAGTAGGAGATATTAGAGTCAGTAGAGATATTAGAGTCAGTAGAGATATTAGAGTCAGTACAGATATTAGAGTCAGTAGAGATATTAGAGTCAGTAGAGATATTAGAGTCAGTATTAGATATTAGAGTCAGCAGGAGATATTAGAGTCAGTAGAGATATTAGAGTCAGTAGAGATATTAGAGTCAGTACAGATATTAGAGTCGGTACAGATATTAGAGTCAGTAGGAGATATTAGAGTCAGTAGGAGATATTAGAGTCAGTAGAGATATTAGAGTCAGTAGGAGATATCAGAGTCAGTAGGAGATATTAGAGTCAGTAGAGATATTAGAGTCAGTAGGAGATATTAGAGTCAGTAGAGATATTAGAGTCAGTAGGAGATATTAGAGTCAGTAGAGATGTTAGAGTCAGTAGGAGATATTAGAGTCAGTAGGAGATATTAGAGTCAGTATGAGATATTAGAGTCAGTAGGAGATATTAGAGTCAGTAGAGATGTTAGAGTCAGTAGGAGATATTAGAGTCAGTAGAGATGTTAGAGTCAGTAGGAGATATTAGAGTCTATCAGTACAGAAGCTGCCGCTCTCCGCCGCTCCTCTCAGGTTCTTGTGGTCCAAACACAAACTCTTTATTGACAAAAAGATTACCAGGATTGATCAGCTGATGTGTTCAGTGGTAAATAATAATACTCCACACACACCACAGTGAGAACCGGCTGCTCATTTCGGATACTTTATTGATCAACACACATATTGATCAGAAATAGAACCAGTTATTGTCCCCGTCTGTCTGCACGCAGCCTGCAGTAGTACTACCACAGAGCAGTACTGTGGTAGTACAAGGGGGTTCTGCTGAGGCCTGAAGCTGGAGAGCAGCTCTGTGGGTTCTCTGGAGAACCTGCTGTGTTGGCGTGCTTTGGTTCTGCTGAGGGTTCCTCTGTGTTCTGATGATGATGATGATGGTTGAGTCGGCTGCTGTTCCTCTGCACAGCTGATGGGGGCAGCAGCAAAGAGCTCAGAGATTTAATATATTGAACACAGGTCAGCCTCATTGATGGGGGTGGACAAAATAACAGAAACACCTCAGTCACAGCTTCGTGGAGGAGGATCCTCTGCAGCAGGACTGATAAGCAGAAGCTGCTCTGATTGGACGTTTGACGGGATCTTTATACTATTTATAATGAATTATTGGTCTAATCCGCTGTAGCTGTGGACCACCTGCTCAGGTGAGTCTGGACTGAACCACCTTTGTTCTCGGTCCTGATGCTGGAACAGTCAGTGTTGCAGCAGCAGGCTGACTGTCATGGAAACCAATTAGCACCAGAGTAAGGAAGGAATCCCCCCCCCACCCCCCCCCCACCGTCTTTTAAAGAAATAACTGGGCCGTTGGACGGATCAATGACTCACACATGAAACCCGTGTTGGATCTTTCAGTGCGACTTCACCTCCCTAGGACATCATGATGTCTGACGTCCAGAACCGTTATTAAACTTATCCTCTTTTCTAAGAGCGTCCTGGCTGAGGTAGTTTCATCAGTGGAAAGAAAAGCCAACACATTAGAAACATCAGTGATTTCAAATCTTTCAAGTTAAAACTGTTCATAAAATCTCTTTTTCCAGAATCCGTTCTAACATTTGGGACAGTTAACAAAATAAGGTCCTGTGAATTTAACATCCCGGTACAGTCTAGACCTGCTCTGAGATAACTGTTGCTGTGATTTGGCGCTATATAAATAAAACTGAATTGAATTGAACGGAGACAGAACCAGAAAGAGTTTTGGACCAATAAAATGCTCCTACAGGGCTACTTCCTGTCGGCACCAGCGTCTAATGGCGTAGAGCAGCAGCAGAAACACCGTCGCTCGGTAGCTGCAGAGCTGCACCAACATAAAGTCTCGGTGTGTTTGTCTGACTCGGATCGTCTCTCTTTAATCAGCCCACCTGCCAAACAGTTTTATAGGTTCACAGAGAGTTTATAATCTAGGCAGTACAGGTACATCTCTCATGTGCGACGGGTGTCTCAGGGTTTTGACGTCGTTAGTGGGCCTACATGGATCCCTCCGTGCAGGCTTTGGTCGGCTTCGCCGTCCGATCTCTGGCTTAGCCCCTTGAGAGAGACGCTGCAGAACCTGAGAGTAGTGTTGTAGTACTCGAGTCTTGGTTTCAAGACCGGTCTTAAGACCACTTTTTGACGCTCTTGGTCTTGTCTCGGACTCGACCGCATTTGTACTCAGTCTTGTCTCGGTCTCAGACATGGAGGACTCTGGATTTTATTTCAAGACCAGCCAAGACCATAACTTTGGGAACATCAATAAACTGCTTTTGCGTCGTCTGATTTATTTGTGAACATCCAAACTGTGATTGGATGGAAAAGTTATTGCTTCACATGCAACCAGTAAGCCTAATTAACACGTGTTGTTCCCGTTAACGACTGCCCCTGTCGGTGGTCAGCGTGGAAGAGGAGCGTTGATAAAGACGCTGACGTTGATTTCAGCTCTTAGTGTTTGTATGTGGGGGTTTTAAAGGGAATGTGGATCTTTCAGATCAATGTGAGAAGCACCTGGGATCTCATTCCACATTTTATTCTGTGGCATGTAATGTGGGGAACTGGTCTTGGTCTTGTCTCGGTCTCGCCCTCCCTCGGCCTTGGTCTCAGCCCCTAAAAGTCTTGGTCTCTCTCTCTAAATCTGTTCACTGCGGTAAAGCTCAAAGGACGGTTTGTCTTCAGACTAAAGACAAACGTTCAGCTTTTTTATTTTAACTGTTTAAGCATCTTCCAATAAATAGAGCAGCTGAAGTCACCTGGAGGAAAGCTTCAACATGAAGCTGCCCTGCTGTCGCTCTCTAAGAAGGTCTGTCTGCGTCTGCAGCCTCGGGGTGTGTTGGTTTTCTCCTCCTGTCCGTCCCTCTCTGCTGCACATATGGAGGGCTGGGTGGGGGGGGGCACATTGTGTGTGTGTGAAGCAGCGGAGAATGAAATTAAGCCCTCTGCGGCCTGTGTCCAAGATGGCCGCCATGCCCTAATAACCGTGGCGATGGAGCGAGGCTAATGAATAAGCCCGGTCGTCGGGGCGACGGCTGTTTGAGCCGTTCAGCTGGTCGTTTGTTTGTTTGTCACTTTATTGACTCTCTTATTGATGTTGCTTGTTGTTTGTTAGCAACGTGTCTTTCATCAATCACAGTGTCTACCAACAACAAGCAGCTCTTTGAAATGGTTTTGAGTCTCTTTGTAGTGGTTTTGAGGATGTTTGGTGGTTTTAAGTCTCTTTGTGGTAGTTTTGAGTCTCTGTGGTGATTTTGAGTCTCTTTGTAATGGTTTTGTTTCTCTTTGTGGTAGTTTTGAGTCTCTGTGGTGGTTTTGAGTATCTTTGGTGGTTTTAAGTTTCTTTGTAATGGTTTTGTTTCTCTTTGTCTGTGGTGATATTGAGTCTCTGTGGTGGTTTTGAGTCTCTGCGGTAGTTTTGAGTCTCTTTGAAATGGTTTTGAGTCTCTGCGGTAGTTTTGAGTCTCTTTGAAATGGTTTTAAGTCTCTGTGGTAGTTTTGAGTCTCTTTGAAATGGTTTTGAGTCTCTGCAGTAGTTTTGAGTCTCTTTGAAATGGTTTAGAGTCTCTGTGGTAGTTTTGAGTCTCTTTGAGTGGTTTTGAGTCTCTTTGAAATGGTTTAGAGTCTCTTTGAGTGGTTTTGAGTCTCTTTGAAATGGTTTAGAGTCTCTGTGGTAGTTTTGAGTCTCTTTGAAATGGTTTAGAGTCTCTGTGGTGGTTTTGAGTCTCTTTGAAATGGTTTAGAGTCTCTGTGGTAGTTTTGAGTCTCTTTGAAATGGTTTTGAGTCTCTGCGGTAGTTTTGAGTCTCTTTGAAATGGTTTAGAGTCTCTGTGGTAGTTTTGAGTCTCTTTGAAATGGTTTAGAGTCTCTGCGGTAGTTTTGAGTCTCTTTGAAATGGTTTAGAGTCTCTGCGGTAGTTTTGAGTCTCTTTGAAATGGTTTAGAGTCTCTGTGGTAGTTTTGAGTCTCTTTGAGTGGTTTAGAGTCTCTGTGGTAGTTTTGAGTCTCCTTGAAATGGTTTAGAGTCTCTGTGGTAGTTTTGAGTCTCTTTGAAATGGTTTAGAGTCTCTGTGGTAGTTTTGAGTCTCTTTGAAATGGTTTAGAGTCTCTTTGAAATGGTTTAGAGTCTCTGCGGTAGTTTTGAGTCTCTTTGAAATGGTTTAGAGTCTCTGCGGTAGTTTTGAGTCTCTTTGAAATGGTTTTGAGTGTCTGCGGTAGTTTTGAGTCTCTTTGAAATGGTTTAGAGTCTCTGCGGTAGTTTTGAGTCTCTTTGAAATGGTTTAGAGTCTCTGTGGTAGTTTTGAGTCTCTTTGAGTGGTTTAGAGTCTCTGTGGTAGTTTTGAGTCTCCTTGAAATGGTTTAGAGTCTCTGTGGTAGTTTTGAGTCTCTTTGAAATGGTTTAGAGTCTCTGTGGTAGTTTTGAGTCTCTTTGAAATGGTTTAGAGTCTCTTTGAAATGGTTTAGAGTCTCTGTGGTAGTTTTGAGTCTCTTTGAGTGGTTTTGAGTAGTAGTGGTTTTGTGTGGTAGTTTTGAGTCTCTTTGAAATGGTTTAGAGTCTCTGCGGTAGTTTTGAGTCTCTTTGAAATGGTTTTGAGTCTCTGCGGTAGTTTTGAGTCTCTTTGAAATGGTTTTGAGTGTCTGCGGTAGTTTTGAGTCTCTTTGAAATGGTTTTGAGTCTCTGCGGTAGTTTTGAGTCTCTTTGAAATGGTTTAGAGTCTCTGTGGTAGTTTTGAGTCTCTTTGAAATGGTTTAGAGTCTCTTTGAAATGGTTTAGAGTCTCTGTGGTAGTTTTGAGTCTCTTTGAGTGGTTTTGAGTCTCTGTGGTAGTTTTGAGTCTCTTTGAGTGGTTTTGAGTCTCTTTGAAATGGTTTAGAGTCTCTGTGGTAGTTTTGAGTCTATTTGAAATGGTTTAGAGTCTCTGTGGTGGTTTTGAGTCTCTTTGAAATGGTTTAGAGTCTCTGCGGTAGTTTTGAGTCTCTTTGAAATAGTTTTGAGTCTCTTTGAGTGGTTTAGAGTCTCTGTGGTAGTTTTGAGTCTCCTTGAAATGGTTTAGAGTGTCTGTGGTAGTTTTGAGTCTCTTTGAAATGGTTTAGAGTCTCTGTGGTAGTTTTGAGTCTCTATGAGTGGTTTTGAGTCTCTGTGGTAGTTTTGAGTCTCTTTGAGTGGTTTTGAGTCTCTTTGAAATGGTTTAGAGTCTCTGTGGTAGTTTTGAGTCTCTTTGAGTGGTTTTGAGTCTCTGCGGTAGTTTTGAGTCTCTTTGAAATGGTTTTGAGTCTCTGCGGTAGTTTTGAGTCTCTTTGAAATGGTTTTGAGTGTCTGCGGTAGTTTTGAGTCTCTTTGAAATGGTTTTGAGTCTCTGCGGTAGTTTTGAGTCTCTTTGAAATGGTTTAGAGTCTCTGTGGTAGTTTTGAGTCTCTTTGAAATGGTTTAGAGTCTCTGCAGTAGTTTTGAGTCTCTTTGAAATGGTTTAGAGTCTCTGTGGTAGTTTTGAGTCTCTTTGAGTGGTTTTGAGTCTCTGTGGTAGTTTTGAGTCTCTTTGAGTGGTTTTGAGTCTCTTTGAAATGGTTTAGAGTCTCTGTGGTAGTTTTGAGTCTCTTTGAAATGGTTTAGAGTCTCTGTGGTGGTTTTGAGTCTCTTTGAAATGGTTTAGAGTCTCTGCGGTAGTTTTGAGTCTCTTTGAAATAGTTTTGAGTCTCTTTGAGTGGTTTAGAGTCTCTGTGGTAGTTTTGAGTCTCCTTGAAATGGTTTAGAGTGTCTGTGGTAGTTTTGAGTCTCTTTGAAATGGTTTAGAGTCTCTGTGGTAGTTTTGAGTCTCTATGAGTGGTTTTGAGTCTCTGTGGTAGTTTTGAGTCTCTTTGAGTGGTTTTGAGTCTCTTTGAAATGGTTTAGAGTCTCTGTGGTAGTTTTGAGTCTCTTTGAGTGGTTTTGAGTCTCTGTGGTAGTTTTGAGTCTCTTTGAAATGGTTTAGAGTCTCTGTGGTAGTTTTGAGTCTCTTTGAAATGGTTTAGAGTCTCTGTGGTAGTTTTGAGTCTCTTTGAGTGGTTTTGAGTCTCTGTGGTAGTTTTGAGTCTCTTTGAAATGGTTTTGAGTCTCTGCTGTAGTTTTGAGTCTCTTTGAAATGGTTTAGAGTCTCTGTGGTAGTTTTGAGTCTCTTTGAGTGGTTTTGAGTCTCTGTGGTAGTTTTGAGTCTCTTTGAAATGGTTTTGAGTCTCTGTGGTAGTTTTGAGTCTCTTTGAAATGGTTTAGAGTCTCTGTGGTAGTTTTGAGTCTCTTTGAAATGGTTTACAGTCTCTGTGGTAGTTTTGAGTCTCTTTGAAATGGTTTAGAGTGTCTGTGGTAGTTTTGAGTCTCTTTGAAATGATTTAGAGTCTCTGTGGTAGTTTTGAGTCTCTTTGAAATGGTTTAGAGTCTCTTTGAGTGGTTTTGAGTCTCTTTGAAATGGTTTTGAGTCTCTTTGAGTGGTTTTGAGTCTCTTTGAAATGGTTTTGAGTCTCTTTGAAATGGTTTTGAGTCTCTGTGGTAGTTTTGAGTCTCTTTGAAATGTTTTTGAGTCTCTTTGAAATTGTTTTGAATCTCTGCGGTAGTTTTGTGTCTCTTTGCTTTGGTTTTGAGTCTCTTCCTGTTGGATTTGCGTGTCTTTCTGGTAAACCTGTCTTGGATCTCATTAGTGAACCACTGGTTTAAAACATGAAAAACAGCAGGTTGGTCCTTTAAAGTGTAAAATGACCAAAACCTTTGAGCAGAAGCAAAGAAAGAGAGCTGTCTGTAATTAGAGCACTACTGTTAACTCAGCAGCACACACACACTCTCCCTGATGACCTGGTGTGTCCAGGTTCAGGACTGTCGCTGATTCAGGACTTTACCGTTTCCTCCCGAGTGTGTGAGTGTTCAGGTGCAGTCAGCTCTTTGTTCTGTCTCGTCAGGGTTTTAATGAAGCTCACAGATTAAACTGTGAAGTCAGGTGTGTGTGTTGAGGGTCCTCAGTGAGTTCATTATCTCCCCTCAAACCTCCGAGACCTCCTTCCTTTATTTCCCTCCTCTCTTTCTTTTCTTGTTTCTTCTTCTTTCCATCCATCATGTACGATCACATTCAGACATCCTCTGCAGTCCGACATGATGACTGAAGGTTACAGCCTCCTCATGCTTTCAGCTCCTCTGCTTCCTGTACGGCAGCGTTTACTCATCACGTCTGTTTCTGGTCCAGCCCGAACTACATGGGATAAATTCTTTATTGTCATTTATCAGCTGTCAGAAACACAGATCCAGATTTATCTGCAATCAGCTGATATCGGCCGATGTATCGTCAGGCTCTAGTTTCTGCTTTTATCCACAAAGTACTTTCACAAAGGAAACTCTTCTCACAGATGTTTACAGGGGTTGTCTCTAAATGATCTTTGTTGGGAGTTCCTACTAGCCAATCAGAAGCAGAGAAGGGCGGGTCAGCGAGAAGCCGGTAAACGGCTCGGGTTCAGCCGTACGTGTTGCCGACCGGCTCGGCAACATGGACTGGAGCGAGAGTTTCAGAGCGGTGAGTTATTAATCTGTATCCATAAAGTTTTAACTGAGCTCTGTCTCTACATCACAGGAACAACTTTCTGTCCACTGACTGCCTGGAGGGTAGCTAGTGTTTGGAAGGGAGAGGAGAGCTGTGTGCTGCAGCGTGTCGGAGTCGCCGCTCGGCGAGCGTTATATGAGGCGCGTTTAGCTTTCCTGTGACGTCACGAAGCGGCTGGACTACAAACGAGCTGTTTTCAGTTCAGAGCAGAGTTTTCTGTGGGAGATGGGAACTCACTTTGGGCTTTTTCACTTTGCAAACCTGCTACAGCACAAAAAAGGTTTATAACTCAATAAAGTAGAGGGGAAAAGCCAAATAGCAGAATACCACCTCTTTAAACTCAGGGTTAACGTTGTGAAACGGTTACAGTTTGGTTAGGTTTAGGAAAAGATCGCAGTCTAGGTTAAAATCCTTACCTGACTTATCTCACCTGCATTATTTAACTGAAAACTTTAAGTCAACTTTGTTTCACACGGGATTCGAACCTCGGTGTCCTGGGTGAAAGACTTTGTCGCTCTTTATGCTGAATCGCCTGACTTCCTCCTGTGACCCCGTCGTACGGCCACTAGAGGAGGCGACCTAACGATGAACCTAAATATGGGACCTTTTCTGGTTTCTGTGTCAGTCAAGGGTCCAAACAAGGCCCCCTGCTGCTCAGTCTGTCATAAATAAGATGCATTTTCCATCTCAGCACTGTGACGTCTGTTTTTATGACTGACTCCAACCAACCAGAGCGTCTCCAGGTTCCATCTGCCGTGGACCTCCAGTCCTGTTTGATTTAGAAGAAAGACTAAATGTTCTAACTGGTACAGAACCGAGGACTTTGGTTCCACATGTGTTAGACCTCGCCGCTGTGACTCTTATGTGAAGGTCAGAGGTCACTGACATCAGCTGACTTCAGAGCCGGACCACAGGAGAATCTGGACATGAACTGACTGGTCTCCAGGAACACCTCACTCCTGGAAGTTAGAGACACTCGTTCCGGTGAGGGACTTCAGCGGTTTATATTTCTGATGAGATCTGGCATGGATCTGTGTGTGTGAATGAAGGCGATCACATGACTTTCCGTCCGTTCTCAGGCTGCTTCTTAAGCCAATTTAGCTGCTGCACAGTGACCTTTAAAGCTGTTAGTGTTCTCAGCGGTGTGTGGTCGCCCCGAGCCTGGCAGCTCCTGGGCCTAAAAAACAAGTCCTCCTGTGTTCCTCTGCAGCCGGTAACGCTGTTCAGGTCCAGAGTGTCCCGGCCAGCTGAGTGTCACGAGTGAAATCAAAGTGAGAACATCGCGGGGCGGCCGTGCGTCGCGTCCACAGGAACCCTCACTTCCACTGTTTCTATTCATTACCTGAGCTGCAATGCATGCTGGTCCCACTGTGATGCGATCTGAGAGATGGGGGCGCCACTTTGCTGCTCCTCATTTGCATAAAGGTTGAAAGGTCTAGGCCACTTTATGAGTAACTGGAGCGTCCGGCAAAAGGAAGCTTCTGCGTCAGGCGTTTAGTGCTGGGGGGCCCTGCGACCCCCGTGGACCTGAACCACAGCTTCAGACAGGCAGACCCGCCTGATCTAACCCGCGGCGAGTGTTATAGACTTGTTACCATGGAAGCGACACTGGCTGATGGATGCAGGAAGCGGGGGGTCCTCACAAGTTCAGGAGAGCCGGAGTGTTTTAAGTCAGAGAGCTGCTGAACAGGCAGGAAGCATCTTAACACAGATTATACTGATAACACACACACACACACAGTCTAATCCCTGTCTCATTACTCCAGTCTGTCACACACAGATACCTTCAAACAATAATCCTATGAATATGATCAGGGATTTGGGCCACAACACCAATCAGGCTGACATTCTGGACAGGGATTAAACACACAGTAACACAGTGGGCTGTAATCTGCTGACTGTTTCCATAATCTGATGTCACAGAGATAATTTGGTTAATCTGAAAAAACGTCTCGTTTTGCTTTTAAAGAAAAAACAACTGATGTCAGGGGCGATGCCTTGTTGCCACGACAACGGTCACATGAGGCCCTCAGGTGCCCCCCCCCCGACCCGCGTCGTTCATCCATTAACACCACGTTGATCGATGGCTGAAGTCATGTGACTTCCTGCCACATCCTGTATGGTGTCCATGGCCTGATGGGAAATGTTGTTCATTAAAGCTGGAAAATAAACTTTAGACCGCGTTGTGATGTGGACACGAGGCGGCTCAGACATTAAACACACAAAGAGAAAAAAACAAGTGAGAGCAGGAGAGGACACGGTTCATTCAGGCCCTGTGAACCGCTTTATGGACCGGAACCAGCTCCCTGACGGGCAGGAAGCCGGTCTACAGACCTGCCGGTCTTAGTGAGGACTCTGGACCAGCTGCAGGGTTTAGAACCCAGGTCTGTAGAACCCAGGTCTACAGACCTGCCGGTCTTAGTGGGTTCTCAAGCTGTGGATCCTCAGCAGAAAGTTTAAGTGGGGGATGTAAAGGCAGCAGAAGAGGACCGAGTGTGTGCTGTATTTTCCTCTGTGGTTTCTAACATTAGCAGGCAGGCTGTATAAAGTGTCCTGTGGTGAGTTCAGGGGCTGAGGGAGATTTGGATCTCTGTGTGCTCTCAGAGACACAAATCCTGCACAGCTTCCATCTCATCTCACACGTTAAACAAAAGGAGTCTTAATCCGGCTCCTTTAATCCCCGCTGGGTTTGCAGACGCTGCATCTGAAGGCGGCGCGTTAATCCCAGAGGCCACCGGGGCCGCTCTCAGCGGCGTCTCAGCCCGGGGGGGGGTGCTCTCGCTATAACGGCCTTAATCCAACCCGGACCGACCACGAAACACAGGCAGCAAGGAAAGTTTCCTCCTTCTGTCGCCGTAGATAATTTGCCGCTCTGACGTGGATTTGTGGGGAGATTAAAGCGAACAAAGACTTCTGCATTTTTTAAATTACTCAAATACAAACATGGAGCATGAAAGCGCTGGGGGGGGGCCAGAGATTACCCACTCACTGAATTCATCTTCATGATGTAAAGAACGTGTGCAGCAGGAGGAGGTCGACGTGGACGCCGCCTTCAGCCGAGATCAAAGATCAGAAATAATCATCAAGAGATTATCAAGAAGGAAACTTCTGCAGCAGAAACACCACAGAAGAAGAGCTCTGTTTCTTCTTCTCTGTTCCTCGTGTTGTCCGGCTGCCGGTCTTCAATAAATCAAAGGTTTTGGTGTGTTCAGGTTCGGTTAGGGCCGGGGCCGCGATGTGTTCAGGTGCAGGTGAAGCTGTAGGCCAGGTGTGTGTCAGCAGGTTTCCAGCTCCTCTCTCCCTCTTTTATTTCCTCCTGTGGGATTTTCTGCCCAGCTGAGGAGATTACATTAACATCCAGATTAATATTAAAGACATCGACTCGTCTTAATACAGAAACCTCCCTGTCTCTCTCTCTCTCTCTCACTGTCTGTCTCTCTCAGCGCCGTCGGTGAAACGAAAGGAAGGAAGGATAAATATTTTATCAAGATTTTTAAGCTTTTTCTTTTTATCATAATCATTATGATAATGATCTGAAAAGAGCTGCCAGCTAACAGACAGCACACACACTCTCTCTGCTGCAGTGTGTGTGTGTGAGGCCTTCAGGGACTTCAGGCCCAGAAGCTGCTATTTAACCTATATTACTACAGTAAATATTCATACGCAGCTAATATCTGTGTGTGAGAGCAGTCAGCTGAGAAGAGCTTGGAGTCCTGGTCTGGGTCTGGTCCTCTGATGGTGTTTTGGGTTTTTAATAAAGAACCACAGAGCAGGTTTACACAGGTGAAGGATTTACTTAATAGCAAGAAACAAAGCAGGTAGAAAAGATGAGAAAGGTAAAGAGAGGATCATAAACATGGACAGTGTGTGCAGACTGTTTTCCTGTAGGAGTGTTCTGGACTGTGGTGAACCGGGCCTTGTTGAAGAGGCTGCAGACAGGAAGAAGCTGGTCATGTGGCATGAAGGTTCTGGTCCTGGTGGACGCACCAGACACCAGATTTAAAACCTCAGCAGAGAGGTGGAGCTGGCGCTCAGTCTGTTGGCGGACGTCCTGCTGTCCAGCGTTAAAGGTGCAGAACTTTCCTGTTTGGGTTCTTCAGGTTCCTGATTGATTCATGACCTGGTCTGTGTGGAGACCAGCTGTGTTTATTTCTGTCAAATCAAACGGACACTCTGACTGTCAGCCTGCAGTCGGGGCGTTCGCTGCCATCTGCAAACATGAGCGCTGCTGGCAGGTGGCGAGTGACGCCACGCGGCTGAGCGCGCTCAGTGTATGACGACCTCCTGCTTTCTGAGACGTCTTTGTGCTGAGGACAAGTTTCTGGGTCACTGTGTGTGTGTGTGTCCTCGGGCGGCTCCAGACTCTTAATATGCCACCAGACTGATTAATGATTGGCTGTATGTGTGTCAGAGCGTAACCGCGGGAAACCAAGATTCACCTTTGGGATTGGTCGAGGTTAAGAGAGGTTAAAGACACGGGGGGGGGTTAGATCAGTTATTACTGCTGATGTTTTCTGATCTTTTCATTCAGAGGAGGTAAAACTACTTTTATTTGACCTGATTTGTTTTCTTCAGACTTTTTAAAAAAGCAAACAGCTAAAACCTCGTTCAGCCTGGCCGGCTGTCACTCAGCCCAGAACAGGAAACACAAATAGCTCAAGTTCCTCCAACGAAGATTATTCCATATACCTGCTAGTATTCTAAATAACTACATATTAAACTCTTTCCAACCGGGAGGATCTGTCATCAACAATCTTGATTAGAGCTGATCATCATGAACACAAGTGCATCGTCTGCATAGAGGGAGACATGAAGGTCTGGTGTACAGCTTCATACTCTGTGAGAGGGGTCCAACTGCAGACCTCCACTCAGCTGATTGCAGTAAAATGCCAAAGTATATTATTCTTCAAAGGTAAATTATGAATGAGAAGTGTGTGTGTGTTTCTTTTAGGCTAAGTTACACTCTTAATCAACGACGATGTTTTTCTGTGGATGGATGTGGCTGTATGGACGGAGTTAACGTCATATTTTAACAGAATAAATAAATAGTTCCTGTAAAAAAAGATGCTGTTACTAGTTGAATGATTGAAGCGATATACAGTCGGCTTTGTTGCTACATCGGCACGTTAAGTAGAATAGGCTCAAATCAATATGCTATATTAAAGGAATTAGCCTGCTGGTTTCCCGTTACAGTGTTGACTAAATAATTAAATATGAGTCAACGACAAAAACCCTCCCCCTATGTCCACGTGGTTAAACTTTATAATTTTTAATGCGTTTCCTGTCAAATCGCACGCTTTTATTTTGTAGTTTTTGCATGAATTTCCTGTCCTGACCGGCCTGACAGTGGTGGTCTGCAGTTGGACCCTCTTGGACTCTGTGACCAAAGCAAACTGTAAAAGAGGTTTGATAGAACATTTCCCAGAATGCCCCTCTTTTCTCTGAGTCACTTCTAATGGAGACTTAAACAGCTTGTGATCAATTCAAAACTTCCTAACAAGAAGAACAATGAAAGGCTGTTAGCTGAAACTACACGTGTTGTTCCAGCAGCAAGAAATAGAGACATCAAACACTAAATCCACCGGTTTTAGTTTAATAAACTCACTGACAGCGTGTTCGAAATCCAGCGCAGTTTCTTTTCTGTCGGTTACGTCTCACAGTGAGCAGAAACATGATGCCGCTGGAACAGAGGATGTACGAAAGAGCTGACCCAGAATCAGGACCAGCCCACAGAGAGACAGACAGGTGACAGCTCCGGGGGCGGAGGGTCTAAGAGCCCCCCCAGGCCTGCTCGCAGCACATGTGCATTAGTGGTCGACCGCCATAAGGAAGCTGCAGGGGAGAGAGAGGGAGAGGGGGGGCGACTCCCTGTGGCTGACTGAGACTCTGTAGTGACTCTGGTTGATTATCAGTCGCTGTGACTCTCAGAGTTTCAGTAGCGTGACATCATTTTTCTGTAAAAGTCCGGATGATGTCAGATTCACCTGGCGGTGACACCTTTGTGACCTCCGCTCATAAAGTGTGAAACTGAACGTTAATGTTGGGGACGAAAAAAACCAGTGAAACTCCTCACAGGACACACCTGAGACCCTCCCCTCCTCTCTCCCCTCCTGGACCTCCCCTCCTCTCTCCCCTCCTCTCTCCCCTCCTGGACCTCCCCTCCTCTCTCCCCTCCTGGACCTCCCCTCCTCTCTCCCCTCCTCTCTCCCCTCCTGGACCTCCCCTCCTCTCTCCCCTCCTCTCTCCCCTCCTGGACCTCCCCTCCTCTCTCCCCTCCTGGACCTCCCCTCCTCTCTCCCCTCCTGGACCTCCCCTCCTCTCTCCCCTCCTCTCTCCCCTCCTGGACCTCCCCTCCTCTCTCCCCTCCTGGACCTCCCCTCCTGGACCTCCTCTCCTCTCTCCCCTCCTGGACCTCCCCTCCTCTCTCCCCTCCTGGACCTCCCCTCCTCTCTCCCCTCCTCTCTCCCCTCCTGGACCTCCCCTCCTGGACCTCCTCTCCTCTCTCCCCTCCTGGACCTCCCCTCCTCTCTCCCCTCCTGGACCTCCCCTCCTCTCTCCCCTCCTGGACCTCCCCTCCTCTCTCCCCTCCTGGACCTCCCCTCCTGGACCTCCCCTCCTCTCTCCCCTCCTGGACCTCCCCTCCTCTCTCCCCTCCTCTCTCCCCTCCTGGACCTCCCCTCCTGGACCTCCTCTCCTCTCTCCCCTCCTGGACCTCCCCTCCTCTCTCCCCTCCTGGACCTCCTCTCCTCTCTCCCCTCCTGGACCTCCCCTCCTGGACCTCCCCTCCTGGACCTCCCCTCCTCTCTCCCCTCCTGGACCTCCCCTCCTCTCTCCCCTCCTGGACCTCCCCTCCTGGACCTCCCCTCCTCTCTCCCCTCCTGGACCTCCCCTCCTCTCTCCCCTCCTGGACCTCCCCTCCTGGACCTCCCCTCCTCTCTCCCCTCCTGGACCTCCCTCCTCTCTCCCCTCCTGGACCTCCCCTCCTGGACCTCCCCTCCTCTCTCCCCTCCTGGACCTCCCCTCCTCTCCTCCCCTCTCTCCCCTCCTGTGTGTGTGTCAGCTGTGTGTCAGTGTGTGTGTGTGTGTCAGTGTGTGTCAGTGTGTGTGTCAGTGTGTGTCAGTGTGTGTCAGTGTGGTGTGTCAGTGTGTGTCAGTGTGTGTCAGTGTGTGTGTCAGTGTGTGTCAGTGTGTGTGTGTGTGTGTGTGTGTGTCAGTGTGTGTGTGTCAGTGTGTGTGTCAGTGTGTGTGTGTGTGTGTCAGTGTGTGTCAGTGTGTGTGTCAGTGTGTGTGTGTGTGTCAGTGTGTGTGTCAGTGTGTGTGTGTGTCAGTGTGTGTGTGTCAGTGTGTGTGTCAGTGTGTGTGGTGTGTGTCAGTGGTGTCAGTGTGTGTGTGTCAGTGTGTGTGTCAGTGTGTGTCAGTGTGTGTGTCAGTGTGTGTGTGGTGTGTCAGTGGTGTGTGTGTGTGTCAGTGTGTGTCATGTGTGTGTGTGTGTGTCAGTGTGTGTCAGTGTGTGTGTGTCAGTGTGTGTGTCAGTGTGTGTCAGTGTGTGTGTCAGTGTGTGTCAGTGTGTGTCAGTGTGTGTGTGTCAGTGTGTGTCAGTGTGTGTGTGTGTGTCAGTGTGTGTCAGTGTGTGTCAGTGTGTGTCAGTGTGTGTCAGTGTGTGTCAGTGTTGTGTGTCAGTGTGTGTGTGTCAGTGTGTGTCAGTGTGTGTCAGTGTGTGTCAGTGTGTGTGTGTGTGTCAGTGTGTGTCAGTGTGTGTCAGTGTGTGTCAGTGTGTGTGTGTCATGTGTGTCAGTGTGTGTGTGTCAGTGTGTGTGGTGTCAGTGTGTGTGTCAGTGTGTGTCAGTGTGTGTGTGTCAGTGTGTGTGTGTCAGTGTGGTGTCAGTGTGTGTCAGTGTGTGTGTCAGTGTGTGTCAGTGTGTGTGTCAGTGTGTCAGTGTGTGTGTGTGTCAGTGTGTGTGTGTGTGTCAGTGTGTGTGTGTGTGTCAGTGTGTGTCAGTGTGTGTGTGTGTGTGTCAGTGTGTGTCTGTGTGTTGTGTCAGTGTGTGTCTCAGTGTGTTGTGTGTGTCAGTGTGTGTGTGTCTGTGTGTGTCTCAGTGTGTGTCAGTGTGTGTGTGTCTGTGTGTCTCAGTGTGTGTCAGTGTGTGTGTGTGTGTGTGTGTGTCAGTGTGTGTGTGTCAGTGTGTGTGTGTGTCTCAGTGTGTGTGTGTGTCTGTGTGTGTCAGTGTGTGTGTGTCAGTGTGTGTGTCATGTGTGTCAGTGTGTGTGTGTGTGTCAGTGTGTGTGTGTCAGTGTGTGTGTCAGTGTGTGTCAGTGTGTGTGTGTGTGTCTGTGTGTCAGTGTGTGTGTGTCAGTGTGTGTGTGTCAGTGTGTGTGTGTGTTCTCAGTGTGTGTGTGTGTGTCTGTGTGTGTCAGTGTGTGTTGTCAGTGTGTGTGTGTCATGTGTGTCAGTGTGTGTGTGTGTGTGTCAGTGTGTGTGTGTCAGTGTGTGGTGTCAGCTGTGTGTCAGTGTGTTGTGTGTGTGTCAGTGTGTGTCAGTGTGTGTGTCAGTGTGTGTGTGTGGTGTCAGTGTGTGTCAGTGTGTGTGTCAGTGTGTGTCAGTGTGTGTCAGTGTGTTGTGTCAGTGTGTGTCATGTGTGTCAGTGTGTGTGTCATGTGTGTCAGTGTGTGTGTGTGTGTGTGTGTGTGTGTCAGTGTGTTGTGTCAGTGTGTGTGTCAGTGTGTGTGTGTGTGTCAGTGTGTGTCAGTGTGTGTGTCAGTGTGTGTGTGTTGTCAGTGTGTGTGTGTCAGTGTGTGTGTGTGTCAGTGTGTGTGTGTGTGTGTGTCAGTGTGTGTGTGTGTGTCAGTGTGTGTCAGTGTTTGTGTGTCAGTGTGTGGTCAGTGTGTGTCAGTGTGTGTCAGTGTGTGTGTGTGTGTCAGTGTGTGTGTGTGTGTCAGTGTGTGTCAGTGTGTGTGTGTGTGTCAGTGTGTGTCAGTGTGTGTGTGTGTGTGTGTCAGTGTGTGTCAGTGTGTGTGTGTCAGTGTGTGTCATGTGTTCAGTGTGTGTGTCAGTGTGTGTCAGTGTGTGTGTGTGTGTCAGTGTGTGTCAGTGTGTGTCAGTGTGTGTCAGTGTGTGTCAGTGTGTGTCAGTGGTGTGTGTCAGTGTGTGTGTCAGTGTGTTCAGTGTGTGTCAGTGGTGTCGTGTGTGTGTGTGTGTCAGTGTGTGTCAGTGTGTGTCAGTGTGTGTCAGTGTGTGTGTGTCAGTGTGTGTCAGTGTGTGTGTCAGTGTGTGTGTGTGTCAGTGTGTGTGTCAGTGTGTGTCAGTGTGTGTGTCAGTGTGTGTGTCAGTGTGTGTGTCAGTGTGTGTCAGTGTGTGTGTGTCAGTGTGTGTCATGTGTGTGTCAGTGTGTGTCAGTGTGTGTGTGTGTCAGTGTGTGTGTGTGTGTCAGTGTGTGTGTGTGTGTCAGTGTGTGTCAGTGTGTGTGTGTGTGTCAGTGTGTGTCTGTGTGTGTGTGTCAGTGTGTGTCTCAGTGTGTGTGTGTCAGTGTGTGTGTGTCTGTGTGTGTCTCAGTTGTGTCAGTGTGTGTGTGTCTGTGTGTGTCTCAGTGTGTGTCAGTGTGTGTGTGTGTGTGTGTGTGTGTCAGTGTGTGTGTTCAGTGTGTGTGTGTGTGTCTCAGTGTGTGTGTGTGTTCTGTGTGTGTCAGTGTGTGTGTGTCAGTGTGTGTGTGTCAGTGTGTGTCAGTGTGTGTGTGTGTGTCAGTGTGTGTGTGTCAGTGTGTGTGTGTCAGTGTGTGTCAGTGTGTGTGTGTGTCTGTGTGTGTCAGTGTGTGTGTGTCAGTGTGTGTGTGTCAGTGTGTGTGTGTGTGTCTCAGTGTGTGTGTGTGTGTCTGTGTGTGTCAGTGTGTTGTGTCAGTGTGTGTGTGTCAGTGTGTGTCAGTGTTGTGTGTGTGTCATGTGTGTGTGTCAGTGTGTGTGTCAGCTGTGTGTCATGTGTGTGTGTGTGTCAGTGTGTGTCAGTGTGTGTGTCAGTGTGTGTGTGTGTGTGTCAGTGTGTGTCAGTGTGTGTGTCAGTGTGTGTGTCAGTGTGTGTCAGTGTGTGTCAGTGTGTGTGTGTCAGTGTGTGTGTCAGTGTGTGTCAGTGTGTGTGTGTGTGTTTGTGTGTGTGTGTGTGTGTCAGTGTGTGTGTCAGTGTGTGTGTGTGTGTCAGTGTGTGTCAGTGTGTGTGTGTCGTGTGTGTGTGGTGTGTCAGTGTGTGTGTCAGTGTGTGTGTGTGTGTGTGTCAGTGTGTGTGTCAGTGTGTGTGTGTGTGTCAGTGTGTGTCAGTGTGTGTGTGTCAGTGTGTGTGTGTGTGTCAGTGTGTGTGTCAGTGTTTGTGTGTGTCAGTGTTGTGTCAGTGTGTGTCAGTGTGTGTGTGTCAGTGTGTGTCAGTGGTGTGTCAGTGTGTGTGTCAGTGTGTGTCAGTGTGTGTCAGTGTGTGTGTGGTGTCAGTGTGTGTGTGTGTCAGTGTGTGTCAGTGTGTGTTGTGTGTGTCAGTGTGTGTCAGTGTGTGTGTGTCAGTGTGTGTGTCAGTGTGTGTCAGTGTGTGTGTCATGTGTGTCAGTGTGTGTGTGTGTGTGTCAGTGTGTGTCAGTGTGTGTCAGTGTGTGTGTCAGTGTGTGTCAGTGTGTGTGTGTCAGTGGTGTGTCATGTGTGTGTCAGTGTGTGTGTGTCAGTGTGTGTCAGTGTGTGTCAGTGTGTGTCAGTGTGTGTGTGTGTGTCAGTGTGTGTCATGTGTGTCAGTGTGTGTCAGTGTGGTGTGTCAGTGTGTGTCAGTGTGTGTGTGTCAGTGTGTGTGTGTGTGTCATGTGTGTGTCAGTGTGTGTCAGTGTGTGTGTCAGTGTGTGTGTGTCAGTGTGTGTCAGTGTGTGTCAGTGTGTGTGTCAGTGTGTCAGTGTGTGTGTCAGTGTGTGTCAGTGTGTGTGTGTGTGTCAGTGTGTGTGTGTGTCAGTGTTGTGTGTGTGTCAGTGTGTGTCAGTGTGTGTGTGTGTCAGTGTGTGTCTGTGTGTGGGTGTCAGTGTGTGTCTCAGTGTGTGTGTGTGTCAGTGTGTGTGTCTGTGTGTGTCTCAGTGTGTGTCAGTTGTGTGTGTGTGTGTGTGTGTGTCAGTGTGTGTGTGTCAGTGTGTGTGTGTGTCTCAGTGTGTGTGTGTGTCTGTGTGTGTCTGTGTGTGTCAGTGTTGTGTGTCAGTGTGTGTCAGTGTGTGTGTGTGTGTCAGTGTGTGTGTGTCAGTGTGTGTGTCAGTGTGTCAGTGTGTGTGTGTGTGTCAGTGTGTGTGTGTCAGTGTGTGTCAGTGTGTGTGTGTGTGTGTCAGTGTGTGTCAGTGTGTGTGTCAGTGTGTGTGTGTCAGTGTGTGTGTGTCAGTGTGTGTCAGTGTGTGTGTGTCAGTGTGTGTGTGTCAGTGTGTCAGTGTGTGTCAGTGTGTGTGTGTCAGTGTGTGTGTGTCAGTGTGTGTGTCAGTGTGTGTCAGTGTGTGTGTCAGTGTGTGTCAGTGTGTGTGTGTGTGTCAGTGTGTGTGTGTGTGTCAGTGTGTGTGTCAGTGTGTGTGTGTGTGTCAGTGTGTGTGTGTCAGTGTGTGTCAGTGTGTGTGTGTCAGTGTGTGTGTGTGTGTGTGTGTGTCAGTGTCTGTGTGTGTCAGTGTGTGTGTGTCAGTGTGTGTGTGTCAGTGTGTGTCAGTGTGTGTGTGTCAGTGTGTGTCAGTGTGTGTGTGTGTGGTGTGTGTGTGTGTCAGTGTGTGTGTGTCAGTGTGTGTCAGTGTGTGTGTGTGTGTTCAGTGTGTGTGTGTGTGTCAGTGTGTGTGTGTGTGTCAGTGTGTGTGTGTCAGGTGTGTCAGTGTGTGTCAGTGTGTGTGTCAGTGTGTGTGTGTCAGTGTGTGTCAGTGTGTGTCAGTGTGTGTGTGTCAGTGTGTGTCAGTGTGTGTGTGTGTCAGTGTGTGTGTGTGTGTGTGTGTGTGTGTCAGTGTGTGTGTGTGTCAGTGTGTGTGTCTGTGTGGTCTCAGTGTGTGTCAGTGTGTGTCTCAGTGTGTGTGTCAGTGTGTGTGTGTGTCAGTGTGTGTGTCTGTGTGTGTCAGTGTGTGTGTCAGTGTGTGTGTCAGTGTGTGTGTCTGTGTGTGTCTCAGTGTGTGTGTCAGTGTGTGTCTGTGTGTGTCAGTGTGTGTGTGTGTCTCAGTGTGTTGTGTGTGTCTGTGTGTGTCTCAGTGTGTGTGTGTGTGTCAGTGTGTGTCTCAGTGTGTGGGTGTGTCTGTGTGTGTCTCTGTGTGTGTGTGTGTCTGTGTGTCAGTGTGTGTGTGTGTGTGTCTGTGTGTGTCTCTGTGTGTGTGTGTGTCAGTGTGTGTCTGTGTGTGTCTCAGTGTGTGTCTCAGTGTGTGTGTCTGTGTGTGTCTCAGTGTGTGTGTCTGTGTGTGTCAGTGTGTGTCAGTGTGTCTCAGTGTGTGTCTGTGTGTGTCTCAGTGTGTGTCAGTGTGTGTGTCTGTGTGTGTCAGTGTGTGTGTCTGTGTGTGTCTCAGTGTTGTGTGTGTGTGCGTCGGCCTGAGCGCCTCCTGTGGGAGGAGACCTTTTCAGCCTCTGCCAGATGAATGATCTCCCCGTCTCTCTCTGCTGGAGGTTAGAGATGACCTTCTGTGTGCTGGGGTGAGGGGGTGAGGGGGTGAGGAGTGGGGGGGTTGAGGGGTGAGATGCAGACTCTGGTGTGCTCTTCATCAGCTGGAGGTGTCATCCTTGACATTTACACCGCTGCGTGTGCGTGTGCGTGTTGATCGCTGGCATTTTGTTCGGACGCTCTAAAATCCTCTGATTTCTCTCTGGAGTCTGGCGTGTTAAAAACAAGCTCTCCCTCGTTGTGCGTGTGGCGCCGTCACTTTCTCAGATGTGTGAAGACGTAGCTCGACCTCTGAGGTGTTTTACAGTCCCGGTTCATCAGTAATGAACGCCTGCTGGTTTGTGGCAGAAACAGGAGCTTCAGTGAAACCTGAGAACAGACGATCTGCTGCTGTATTGATCACCGCAGCACACACGCCGAGTGACTCAGCACCACTCTCTCTCTTTTACTGTTTCACTTTCTCTTAGTGCTCGCTCGTCCTCCTCACTTCATCTCCTCCTCCTCTCCTTCAGCCCAATCTTCATGTCCACGCTCACAGACTCTCAGACTTTGTGGCGTTCCCGGTGAGTCCGTGAGGGTTTAGGCCCGTCCCCCCTGTCAGGCCTCTCTGCAGACATTTTGAACACTTTTCGTAAATCCGCATTTCTGCAGACTTTAGCTGAGGGAATTACCCACAGTTCATAGCGCTGTGACGTTACCAAGGGAAACGAAGTGAGAGAAAAATCCTGAGCATGTCCTGCTCTTGGGTTTGAGGTCCCCCTCCTGTGGTCCCCCATTCCCCTCCGCTCTGCCTTGATCTCCGTCCTTTGGTTCCCTGCCCTGCCCTTTCCAACCATGGACTCGAAGACTTTTCTGTTGGACTCACTGTTTTATTTTGTAGTGTGTTTTTTGTCTAGCTTTGTTTCCTGTCTGCTTGATTGCTTATGTGTCTCACCTGTGTTAATTGCCCTGCCTGCTTGTGTGTATATACTGCCCTCAGTTGTGTTTAGTCCTCGTGGTGTCATCGTCTTATGCTGAGTGTTCCTGCCTGTTCTTTGCTTCATGGATTATTTCTCGATTATTTTTCCCCGTTTGGATTACTCTGCGTTTCTTGGATTGCCCCTTTTGTTTGGACTCTCACCTTGTGTTCACGAAAGCTTGTTTGAAATAAATCTTTATTTGCACTGCAACCTCCTCATCAGTGTCTGCAACTTGGCTCCACACCTCTGTTCCTCTGTTACTGCACAGCCCTGAGGTTACCATGGTCAGAACATAAGTTTACACACCTCGTTTATTCAAATATTTATTCGTTTTTGCTTAATGATGCATCAATACTGCTTTGATTATTGACAAATGTAGGTCATCATTGACTTTTCCCTCTCGTCCACTCTGTACGGCGAGAGCCTGCAAGGCAGTTGGAAAGTTAAAACATGTTTTCTGCTTTGGCTGAAGTTTGTAGCGGGACGACCGCCATCTTTGGCGTTACATGCTTTCCCCATAGAGTCGTACTGAACATGTGATTAAGCGGCGTGTCTCCTTCAGGGTTCAGGGGGGACACTGAGATCATCTTCTGTGCTCGGCGGTCAGATCTGCTGTTAGCTGAACATTAATATTCACTTCTCTCTGACATCCAACACTCTTTTAGAACTAAGTACCCAGCATGCATCAGCAACAATACCACAATCCCCCTGTGTGATACGGCACCGTGTCGGGGGGGGGGGGGGTCAAAAGGAGGACAGATTAAGAACCTGAGAGCCTTCTTTCCTTTCTTTGTTTTGATTACGTGGAACACAAAGATAATCTGACATGATTCTGCTTTATGATACGTCCTAATCCGTGTCTGTTTAAAGCCCGTCTGTTGACTCGGGATCGTCTTCATTTTTAATTAAAATTCACTTTCATCTCTCTCTCTCTGCCTGGCTGTGTTAGGGCTGGGAATCACCAGAAGCTCCATGATACGATATTATTGCGATTTTAAAAATATTTCAATTTATTATTCAAATTGTGTCCCCAAAGGAAAATTATTTTTCTATTGGACTGAAAAAGCAACTGATTTTCTTATTATAGTACCAAAAAGTAAAATTCTCAGTTAATATAATAAAAGAGTAATACTTGACCTTCGTGTATTGATACAATATTGCCACGGAAAATATCGCGATACTATGGTGTTTCGATTCTTACATCAGTAGTAAATATATCATAATGTACAGAGAGCCTAAGCCCCACCCCTTCCTGTCGACCATGGGACCTACCTGTACGGTAGTTAACGGCGAGTGAAAACGCAATGTTCTGATCACGTTTGGATTGTGTCCTGAGTTAAACACACATCAGTTTAAAAGTGTAAAAGTCAAGAAGGTCGCAGTTCTTCCTGCGCCCGTCCCATGTGCTCAGAAACAAACTTTGTTCTTTTCGCTTGTGTTGTGAACTCGCTGCGCTTCCAGCAGAGGAGCGATGTGGTGGAGAGGCCGAGGCTGCTGCTGTACGGGGGGGCCCTCCAGAACCTGAACCGCCGAGAGCAAACAGGCATCAGAAGCTCTCACGCGATGCATCCTGGTACATGTAGGCACGGCTCCACGAGCAGGAGAACATTCTCTGTCAGCACCGATGACTCAGCATTGACTGGACATCCACATTAAAGGCGCCAAATGTTCTTTATGAACCACCTCACCACAAAGCCATTGGAAAATCCCTTTAGGGCCGCCGGAACCTCTTGGCACCTCCTGAAGTACCGGTTCAACACTCACAGACATTTTGACATGCAGACTGGATGAGCAGTGGAGGGAACCACCGACCTTCTGATCAGTGGACAACGGCTCTACCTCCTGAACCTCTTCAGGTGCTCCATTATTCTCGTGGAACTTTGTGGACTTTGTCAAGGACCTTTAGAACCTGCGTCTACTGAAAATTAAGCTGGTTGTTGCTTTCTGTACGTTTTGGCCTCCGAAAGAGGAACAGAATCCAGAATCAGAACCAACACAAACACCCTTTTTGGATCCAGCATTAAACAAGTGAATGACATGCAAAGGACTGAGGTCCAAAGAATAGACCGCGTCTCATGTGGGCAGCAGAGAGTAGCGTTGACTCGTCCTGACAGTCCTGATGTGGTTCACTGTGGAGCAGGACGGAGCCTGAACTTGGACATGAAGACAGGGTGACAGCTGGCGTCCTCTGGGTGCTGAGCTGCCAGTCTGACTGATGAGGACGGACAGCGGACACACGGAGACACTCACACCTCCGCTGGCCATCAGCACTCACACATTAACCCCCCCGCCACCACGCTGTGACCTGCAGCCGGCCTCCTGTGAGCCGTCAGACTCCGGCAGGCGTGCTGGTCTTTCTCTGGCGTGCAGGTCTTTCTCAGGCGTGCTGGTCTTTCTCTGGCGTGCAGGTCTTTCTCAGGCGTGCAGGTCTTTCTCAGGCGTGCTGGTCTTTCTCAGGCGTGCTGGTCTTTCTCAGGCGTGCAGGTCTTTCTCAGGCGTGCTGGTCTTTCTCAGGCGTGCAGGTCTTTCTCAGGCGTGCTGGTCTTTCTCTGGCGTGCTGGTCTTTCTCAGGCGTGCTGGTCTTTCTCAGGCGTGCAGGTCTTTCTCAGGCGTGCTGGTCTTTCTCTGGCGTGCTGGTCTTTCTCAGGCGTGCTGGTGGGAGAAACGTATCCTCTGGCTCAGAGTTCACTGGGTGGTGATGTAACCCAGACAGTGAGTTGAGGTGGCAGGAATGTTCTCCTGATGTTCCCATTAGCTCCAGAGAACAGTACTTTAGAGGGGGGTTGGGTTCTGGTTCTGAAAAGGGTCTCAGCAGTCGTCTGTGATGTTTTCAGCTGATATGTTGCTGCAGACATGTTGTGTCCTGCAGGTTTCCTCCTCCTCCTCCTCCTCCTCCTCGTCCTTGCCAGGAGGAGTTCCAGCCCAGAGGTGGGAGAGACTTGGGGGGGGGGGGGGGCGGTGGAGATAATCTGAGTGTGTATGTTACAGGGTAATTATTAGTAATTAGCATTTTATTCTAATAGCGTCATACAGACAGCCTCGAGTACAGCCAGATAACAGAGATAGCGCACACACACCCAGAGGCACCGGGCTGACTGCTGCATTATTCATATTAGGCCTGAGGCGAGTTAGCTCTCTGTGCTAACGCTAATGCTGTTAGCGCCCAGTTACTGTTCCTGCTGGAGATCACAGTTTACACAACACACACACAGTAAAATCCATACACTTCACAAACACACAAATACAGTTTGATGCCCTTGAAAGCAGAGCAGGAGTGTGTGTGTGTGTGTGTGTGTGTGTGTGTGTTTGTGTGTGTGTGTGTTGGGTGTAGTCACTCTGTTGAACTTTGCCTCTAATCAGTGTTTCTTTTTATAGATGTAAGAGCACTGAGGTCATATTAATGTGGGGAACATGATCTTAACTTTCCTAACTCCTTCTCTCCTTTCATGACTCCTTTTTTACTGACTGCATCCCTCTTTCCCACCTCATCCTTCCTGTCTGAATATCACCCATCAGTCAAACAAACACAATCTGTTGTTTTCTTGCTGCCATGTTTTGTGTGTGTGTGTGTCTCACCAGCTAAATGCCACCACAGGCCACTGCTGTCTGTCACAGTGTGTGTGTCCACTGTCACTTCCAATCACACACACACAGCCCCAGGCGCTGCTGGGAGCTGTGCGTGTCACCGGCCTTGCCTGTCCAGTCTCGTCCAATCACCTCTCTGAGTTTAGTTTTGCTGGGTGCTAGCATCATGGAATGCTAATGGCTAACTGTGAGGCTAATCACTGCTAAGGCTCAACACACACGGCGTGAGAGCTGCTGGTGTTTGACAGCAGATAATAACACTCACATTAGATCAGCCTGGTTACACACTGCTAATTGGTGTGTGTGTCTGAAGGGGGGTCACAGATTAACTGGGGGGGGGGGGGGCAGCATATCTCAGGCATGACTCTGTGTGTGTGTGTGATGGAGAGGCAAAGAGAGGGAGGAAACAGCTGCTTCCTATAGAAGATGTGTGATGCACAATGACACACACACACACACACGCGCGTTTAGACAGATGGAGTGGGACAGTGAAAGAATCTGGATTAATTTAATCTCGCACACACACACAGTAACGCACACACAGTAATGCACAGACAGTAACGCACAAATGGTAACGCACAGACTGCAAGGCACAGACAGTAATGCACAGTAATGCACAGACAGTAACGCACAAATGGTAACGCACAAATGGTAACGCACAGACAGCAAGGCACAGACAGTAAGGCACAGACAGTAACTCACAGACTGCAAGGCACAGACAGTAATGCACAGTAATGCACAGACAGTAACGCACAAATGGTAACGCACAAATGGTAACGCACAAATGGTAACGCACAGACAGCAAGGCACAGACAGTAATGCACAGACAGTAAGGCACAGACAGTAAGGCACAGTAATGCACAGACAGTAACGCACAAATGGTAACGCACAAATGGTAACGCACAAATGGTAACGCACAAATGGTAACGCACAGACAGCAAGGCACAGACAGTAATGCACAGACAGTAAGGCACAGACAGTAAGGCACAGACAGTAACTCACAGACAGTAAGGCACAGACAGTAACTCACAGACAGTAATGCACAGACAGTAACGCACAAATGGTAACGCACAGACAGCAAGGCACAGACAGTAACGCACAGACAGTAAGGCACAGACAGTAACTCACAGACAGTAATGCACAGACAGTAACGCACAAATGGTAACGCACAGACAGCAAGGCACAGACAGTAATGCACAGTAATGCACAGACAGTAACGCACAAATGGTAACGCACAAATGGTAACGCACAGACAGCAAGGCACAGACAGTAATGCACAGACAGTAAGGCACAGACAGTAATGCACAGACAGCAAGGCACAGACAGTAATGCACAGACAGTAAGGCACAGACAGTAATGCACAAATAGTAACGCACAAATAGTAACGCACAGACAGTAACACACAAATGGTAACGCACAGACAGCAAGGCACAGACAGTAATGCACAGACAGTAAGGCACAGACAGTAATGCACAAATAGTAACGCACAAATAGTAACGCACAGACAGTAACGCACAAATGGTAACGCACAAATGGTAACGCACAGACAGCAAGGCACAGACAGTAATGCACAGACAGTAATGCACAAATAGTAACGCACAAATAGTAACGCACAGACAGTAACGCACAAATGGTAACGCACAGACAGCAAGGCACACAGAGTAAGGCACAGACAGTAACTCACACACAGTAACTCACAGACAGTAAGGCACAGACAGTAAGGCACAAATAGTAACGCACAGACAGTAACTCACACACAGTAATGCACAGACAGTAAGGCACAGACAGTAAGGCACAAATAGTAACGCACAGACAGTAACGCACAAATGGTAACGCACAGACAGTAAGGCACAGACAGTAAGGCACAGACAGTAACTCACACACAGTAACTCACACACAGTAACGCACAAATAGTAACGCACAGACAGTAACTCACACACAGTAACTCACACACAGTAACGCACAGACAGTAACTCACACACAGTAACGCACAGACAGTAACTCAAACACAGTAACTCACACACAGTAACTCACACACAGTAACGCACAGACAGTAAGGCACAGACAGTAAGGCACACACAGTAAGGCACAGACAGTAAGGCACACACAGTAAGGCACAGACAGTAACTCACACACAGTAACTCACAGACAGTAAGGCACAGACAGTAAGGCACAAATAGTAACGCACAGACAGTAACTCACACACAGTAATGCACAGACAGTAAGGCACAGACAGTAAGGCACAAATAGTAACGCACAGACAGTAACGCACAAATGGTAACGCACAGACAGTAAGGCACAGACAGTAAGGCACAGACAGTAACTCACACACAGTAACTCACACACAGTAACGCACAAATAGTAACGCACAGACAGTAACTCACACACAGTAACTCACACACAGTAACGCACAGACAGTAACTCACACACAGTAACGCACAGACAGTAACTCAAACACAGTAACTCACACACAGTAACTCACACACAGTAACGCACAGACAGTAAGGCACAGACAGTAAGGCACACACAGTAAGGCACAGACAGTAAGGCACACACAGTAAGGCACACACAGTAACTCACACACAGTAACTCAAACACAGTAACTCACACACAGTAACTCACACACAGTAACGCACAGACAGTAAGGCACAGACAGTAAGGCACACACAGTAAGGCACAGACAGTAAGGCACAGACAGTAAGGCACACACAGTAAGGCACACACAGTAACTCACACACAGTAAGGCACACACAGTAAGGCACAGACAGTAACTCACACAGTAAGGCACAGACAGTGAGGCACCCACAGTAAGGCACAGACAGTAACTCACAGACAGTAACTCACACACAGTAACGCACAGACAGTAACGCACAAATAGTAACGCACAGACAGCAAGGCACAGACAGTAACTCACACACAGTAACGCACAGACAGTAATACACAGAGAGTAACTCACACACAGTAAGGCACAGACAGTAACTCACACACAGTAACTCACACACAGTAACTCACACACAGTAACGCACAGACAGTAACGCACAGACAGTAATACACAGAGAGTAACTCACACACAGTAAGGCACACACAGTAACTCACACACAGTAAGGCACAGACAGTAACTCACACACAGTAATACACAGAGAGTAACTCACACACAGTAAGGCACAGACAGTAAGGCACAGACAGTAAGGCACAGACAGTAATACACAGAGAGTAACTCACACACAGTAAGGCACCGACAGTAAGGCACAGACAGTAAGGCACCCACAGTAAGGCACATAAGGCACAGACAGTAACTCACACACAGTAAGGCACAGACAGTAAGGCACAGACAGTAATACACAGAGAGTAACTCACATACAGTAATGCACAGACAATAAGGCACCCACAGTAAGGCACATAAGGCACAGACAGTAATACACAGACAGTAACTCACACACAGTAAGGCACAGACAGTAAGGCACAGACAGTAATACACAGAGAGTAACTCACATACAGTAATGCACAGACAATAAGGCACCCACAGTAATACACAGAGAGTAACTCACATACAGTAATGCACAGACAATAAGGCACCCACAGTAATACACAGAGAGTAACTCACATACAGTAAGGCACAGACAATAAGGCACCCACAGTAAGGCACATAAGGCACACACAGTAAGGTACAGACAGTAATACACAGAGAGTAACTCACACACAGTAATACACAGAGAGTAACTCACACACAGTAAGGCACAGACAGTAAGGCACCCACAGTAAGGCACATAAGGCACAGACAGTAACTCACACACAGTAAGGCACAGACAGTAATACACAGAGAGTAACTCACATACAGTAATGCACAGACAATAAGGCACAGACAGTAAGGCACCCACAGTAAGGCACATAAGGCACAGACAATAATACACAGAGAGTAACTCATACACAGTAAGGCACAGACAGTAAGGCACAGACAGTAATACACAGAGAGTAACTCACACACAGTAAGGCATAGACAGTGAGGCACCCACAGTAAGGCACATAAGGCACAGACAGTAAGGCACAGACAGTAATACACAGAGAGTAACTCACACACAGTAAGGCACAGACAGTAATGCACAGAGAGTAACTCACACACAGTAATGCACAGACAATAAGGCACAGACAGTAAGGCACCCACAGTAAGGCACATAAGGCACAGACAGTAATACACAGACAGTAACTCACACACAGTAAGGCACAGACAGTAAGGCACCCACAGTAACTCACACACAGTAAGGCACAGACAGTAAGGCACAGACAGTAATACACAGACAGTAACTCACACACAGTAAGGCACAGACAATAAGGCACAGACAGTAAGGCACCCACAGTAAGGCACATAAGGCACAGACAGTAATACACAGACAGTAACTCACACACAATAATGCACAGACTATAAGGCACCCACAGTAACTCACACACAGTAATGCACAGACAGTAACTCACACACAGTAATGCACAGACAGTAAGGCACAGACAGTAACACACACACAGTAATGCACAGACAGTAAGGCACAGACAGTAAGGCACAGACAGTAATGCACACACAGTAATGCACACACAGTAATGCACAGACAGTAATGCACAGACAGTAACTCACTCACAGTAATGCACAGACAGTAAGGCACAGACAGTAACTCACACACAGTAATGCACAGACAGTAAGGCACACACAGTAAGGCACAGACAGTAAGGCACAGACAGTAACTCACACACAGTAATGCACAGACAGTAATGCACAGACAGTAACGCACAAATAGTAAGGCACAGACAGCAAGGTACAGACAGTAACTCACAGACAGTAAGGCACAGACAGTAACTCACACACAGTAAGGCAGAGACAGTAACTCACACACAGTAATGCACAGACAGTAAGGCACAGACAGTAACGCACAAATAGTAAGGCACAGACAGTAAGGCACACACAGTAACTCACACACAGTAAGGCACACATAGTAAGGCACAGACAGCAAGGCACAAATAGTAAGGCACAGACAGTAAGGCACACACAGTAACTCACACACAGTAAGGCACACACAGTAACTCACACACAGTAAGGCACACACAGTAAGGCACAGACAGTAACTCACACTCAGTAATGCACAGACAGTAAGGCACAGACAGCAAGGCACAAATAGTAAGGCACAGACAGTAAGGCACACACAGTAACTCACACACAGTAAGGCACACACAGTAACTCACACACAGTAAGGCACAGACAGTAAGGCACAGACAGCAAGGCACAAATAGTAAGGCACAGACAGTAAGGCACACACAGTAACTCACACACAGTAAGGCACACACAGTAAGGCACACACAGTAACTCACACACAGTAATGCACAGACAGTAAGGCACAGACAGCAAGGCACAAATAGTAAGGCACAGACAGTAACTCACACACAGTAAGGCACACACAGTAAGGCACAGACAGTAACTCACACACAGTAAGGCACACACAGTAAGGCACAGACAGTAACTCACACTCAGTAATGCACAGACAGTAAGGCACAGACAGTAATGCACAGACAGTAAGGCACAGACAGTAACTCACTCACAGTAATGCACAGACAGTAATGCACAGACAGTAACTCACTCACAGTAATGCACAGACAGTAAGGCACAGACAGTAACTCACACACAGTAATGCACAGACAGTAAGGCACAGACAGTAACTCCCTCACAGTAATGCACAGACAGTAAGGCACAGACAGTAACTCACACACAGTAATGCACAGACAGTAAGGCACAGACAGTAAGGCACAGACAGTAATGCACACACAGTAATGCACACACAGTAATGCACAGACAGTACCTCACTCACAGTGATGCACAGACAGTAATGCACAGACAGTAACTCACACACAGTAATGCACAGACAGTAAGGCACACACAGTAAGGCACAGACAGTAAGGCACAGGCAGTAACTCACACACAGTAATGCACAGACAGTAACGCACAGACAGTAACGCACAAATAGTAAGGCACAGACAGCAAGGTACAGACAGTAACTCACAGACAGTAAGGCACAGACAGTAACTCACACACAGTAATGCACAGACAGTAAGGCACAGACAGTAACTCACACACAGAAATGCACAGACAGTAAGGCACAGACAGTAACGCACAAATAGTAAGGCACAGACAGCAAGGTACAGACAGTAACGCACAAATAGTAAGGCACAGACAGTAACTCACAGACAGTAACTCACACACAGTAATGCACAGACAGTAAGGCACAGACAGTAACTCACACACAGTAAGGCACAGACAGTAACTCACAGACAGTAAGGCACACACAGTAAGGCACACAGTAAGGCACACACAGTAAGGCACAGACAGTAAGGCACAGACAGTAACTCACAGACAGTAAGGCACAGACAGTAACGCACAAATAGTAATGCACAGACAGTAACTCACAGACAGTAAGGCACACACAGTAAGGCACACACAGTAAGGCACACACAGTAAGGCACAGACAGTAACTCACAGACAGTAATGCACAGACAGTAATGCACAGACAGTAACTCACTCACAGTAATGCACAGACAGTAACTCCCTCACAGTAATGCACAGACAGTAAGGCACAGACAGTAACTCACACACAGTAATGCACAGACAGTAAGGCACAGACAGTAAGGCACAGACAGTAATGCACACACAGTAATGCACACACAGTAATGCACAGACAGTACCTCACTCACAGTGATGCACAGACAGTAATGCACAGACAGTAACTCACACACAGTAATGCACAGACAGTAAGGCACACACAGTAAGGCACAGACAGTAAGGCACAGGCAGTAACTCACACACAGTAATGCACAGACAGTAACGCACAGACAGTAACGCACAAATAGTAAGGCACAGACAGCAAGGTACAGACAGTAACTCACAGACAGTAAGGCACAGACAGTAACTCACACACAGTAATGCACAGACAGTAAGGCACAGACAGTAACTCACACACAGAAATGCACAGACAGTAAGGCACAGACAGTAACGCACAAATAGTAAGGCACAGACAGCAAGGTACAGACAGTAACGCACAAATAGTAAGGCACAGACAGTAACTCACAGACAGTAACTCACACACAGTAATGCACAGACAGTAAGGCACAGACAGTAACTCACACACAGTAAGGCACAGACAGTAACTCACAGACAGTAAGGCACACACAGTAAGGCACACACAGTAAGGCACACACAGTAAGGCACAGACAGTAAGGCACAGACAGTAACTCACAGACAGTAAGGCACAGACAGTAACGCACAAATAGTAATGCACAGACAGTAACTCACAGACAGTAAGGCACACACAGTAAGGCACACACAGTAAGGCACACACAGTAAGGCACAGACAGTAACTCACAGACAGTAATGCACAGACAGTAATGCACAGACAGTAACTCACTCACAGTAATGCACAGACAGTAACTCCCTCACAGTAATGCACAGACAGTAAGGCACAGACAGTAACTCACACACAGTAATGCACAGACAGTAAGGCACAGACAGTAAGGCACAGACAGTAATGCACACACAGTAATGCACACACAGTAATGCACAGACAGTACCTCACTCACAGTGATGCACAGACAGTAATGCACAGACAGTAACTCACACACAGTAATGCACAGACAGTAAGGCACACACAGTAAGGCACAGACAGTAAGGCACAGGCAGTAACTCACACACAGTAATGCACAGACAGTAACGCACAGACAGTAACGCACAAATAGTAAGGCACAGACAGCAAGGTACAGACAGTAACTCACAGACAGTAAGGCACAGACAGTAACTCACACACAGTAATGCACAGACAGTAAGGCACAGACAGTAACTCACACAGAAATGCACAGACAGTAAGGCACAGACAGTAACGCACAAATAGTAAGGCACAGACAGCAAGGTACAGACAGTAACTCACAAATAGTAAGGCACAGACAGTAACTCACAGACAGTAACTCACACACAGTAATGCACAGACAGTAAGGCACAGACAGTAACTCACACACAGTAAGGCACAGACAGCAAGGTACAGACAGTAACGCACAAATAGTAAGGCACAGACAGTAACTCACAGACAGTAACTCACACACAGTAATGCACGACAGGAAGGCACAGACAGTAACTCACACACAGTAAGGCACAGACAGTAACTCACAGACAGTAAGGCACACACAGTAAGGCACACACAGTAAGGCACACACAGTAAGGCACAGACAGTAAGGCACAGACAGTAACTCACAGACAGTAAGGCACAGACAGTAACGCACAAATAGTAATGCACAGACAGTAACTCACAGACAGTAACTCACAGACAGTAAGTCACAGACAGTAAGGCACACACAGTAAGGCACACACAGTAAGGCACAGACAGTAACTCACAGACAGTAATGCACAGACAGTAACAAACACACGTTACACACGTGCCACTGTGTGAGTGTGTTACTATGTGTGTGTGTGTTACTGTGTGTGTGTGCGTGTGTGTCACTGTGTAGTTTGTGTTACAGTGTGTGTGTGTGTGTTACTGTGTAGTTTGTGTTACTGTGTGTGTGTGTGTTACTGTGTGGTTTGTGTTACAGTGTGTTTGTTACTGTGTGAGTGTGTATGTGTGTGTTACTGTGTGTGTGTGTTACTGTGTGGTTTGTGTTACAGTGTATGTTACAGTGTGTTACAGTGTGTGTGTGTGTGTGTGTGTGTTACTGTGTGTGTGTGTGCTACTGTGTGTTACAGTGTGTGTGTGTGTGCTACTGTGTCTTACATTTTGTTACAATGTGTGTGTGTTAGTGTGTGTGTGTGCTACTGTGTGTTACTGTGTGTTACAGTGTGTGTGTGTTGTGTATGTGTGTGTTACTGTGTGTGTGTGCTACTGTGTGTTACTGTGTTACAGTGTGTGTGTGTGTGTGTGTGCTACTGTGTCTTACTGTTTGTTACTGTGTGGTTTGTGTTACAGTGTGTTACTGTGTGTGTGTGTTCTGTGTGTTACTGTGTGTGTGTTACTGTGTGGTTTGTGTGTACAGTGTGTGTTACATTGTGTGTGTTACTGTTGTGTGTGTGGTTTGTGTTACAGTGTGTGTTACAGTGTGTGTGTTACTGTGTGAGTGTGTATGTGTGTTAGTGTGTAGTTTTGTTACTGTGTGTGTTACTGTGTGGTTGTGTTACACTGTGTGTTACAGTGTGTGTTACTGTGTGTGTGTGTGTGTGTTACTGTGTGTTACTTTGTGGTTTGTGTTACACTGTGTGTTACAGTGTGTGTGTGTGTTACGTGTGTACTGTGTGAGTGTATGAGTGTGTTAGTGTGTAGTTTGTGTTACTGTGTGGTTTGTGTTACACTGTGTGTTACTGTGTGTGTGTTTGTGTGTGTGGTGTGTGTTACTGTGTGTTACTGTGTTTTGTGTTACACTGTGTGTTACAGTGTGTGTGTTACTGTGTGTGTGTTTGTGTGTGTGTGTATGTGTGTGTTACTGTGTGGTTTGTGTTACAGTGTGTGTTACAGTGTGTGTGTGTGTGTGTGCGTGCGTTACTGTGTGTTACTGTGGTTTGTGTTACTGTTTGTGTTGTGTGTGTGTTTATGTGTGTGTTACCGTGTGGTTTGTGTTACTGTGTGTGTTTCTGTGTGGTTTGTGTTACAGTGTGTGTTACAGTGTGTGTGTGTGTGTGTGTGTGTGTGTGTTACTGTGTGTGTTTCTGTGTGGTTTGTGTTACAGTGTGTGTTACAGTGTGTGTGTGTGTGTGTGTGTTATGTGTGTGTTACCATGTGGTTTGTGTTACTGTGTGTGTTTCTGTGTGGTTTGTGTTACAGTGTGTGTTACAGTATGTGTGTGTGTGTGTTACTGTGTGTGTTTCTGTGTGGTTTGTGTTACAGTGTGTGTTACAGTGTGTGTTACAGTGTGTGTGTGTGTGTGTTTATGTGTGTGTTACCATGTGGTTTGTGTTACTGTGTGTGTTTCTGTGTGGTTTGTGTTACAGTGTGTGTTACAGTGTGTGTGTGTGTGTGTGTTACCATGTGTTTTGTGTTACTGTGTGTGTTTATGTGTGTGTTACCATGTGTTTTGTGTTACTGTGTGTGTTTCTGTCTGGTTTGTGTTACAGTGTGTGTTACAGTGTGTGTGTGTGTGTGTGTGTGTGTGTGTGTGTGTTACCATGTGGTTTGTGTTACTGTGTGTGTTTCTGTGTGGTTTGTGTTACAGTGTGTGTTACAGTATGTGTGTGTGTGTGTGTGTGTGTGTGTGGTTTGTTACTGTGTGTGTTTCTGTGTGGTTTGTGTTACAGTGTGTGTTACAGTATGTGTGTGTGTGTGTGTGTTGTGTGTGTTACTGTGTGTGTTTCTGTGTGGTTTGTGTTACAGTGTGTGTTACAGTGTGTGTGTGTGTGTGTGTGT